>NC_133651.1:219187632-219510573 GCF_009905375.1 Apium graveolens | reverse complement strand
CACTGGTGTGAGAAGAGGAAATGTGTATCTAGCTGATTTCAACTCATCCAAAGAAGAATTTGTAACTTGCCTTCTCAGCAAAGCAGTCAGGATGAAAGTTTGGCTATGGCACAAGAAGCTATCCCATTTAAACTTCAAGACTATGAACTGAAGCTGGTAAAGAAAGAACTAGTAAGAGGCATTCCTAGTGGAGTTTACAAAGGAGGGACTGTGTGATGCCTGCCAAAATAGGGAAGCAGATTAAAGCATCATTCAGGAAGAAACTTGATTCAGCAATTGAAGAGCCTTTATAACTACTTCACATGGATTTGTTTGGACCAGTCAATTTTGTCCATCTCAAAAAAAAGATTTTGCCTAGTAATTGTAGATGATTCTCAAAGTTCTCTTGGACACATTTTCTAAAGTCTAAAGATGAGGCTAGTGAAATCATCATCAATCACATAAGGAAAGTCAACAATCATCCTGATTTCAAAGTTAGAAGAATCAGGAGTGACAATGGAACTGAGTTCAAGAATTCTGTCATGAGAGCATTTTGTGAAGAAAATGGGATTCTGCATGAGTTTTCAGCAGCAAGGACTCCACAACAGAATGGAGTAGTGGAAAGGAAGAACATATCACTTATTGAAGCTGCAAGGACAATGCTTGAAGAATCTAAACTACCAACATATTTCTGGACTGAAGCTGTAAATACTGCATGCTACACTCAGAACATTTCTCTGATTAATCAAGCAAGATGCATGACTCCCTATCAATTGTTCAAGAACAAGAAGCCAACTCTAAAATTTCTTCATGTTTTTGGCTGCAAATACTATATCCTGAGAGATTAAACTGATCAAAATGGGAAGTTTGATGCTAAAGCAGATGAAAGAATTTTTGTTGGATATGCTGTTGGTAAAGCATATAGAGTCTACAATCTAAGAACCAACATTGTTGTGGAATCTATACATGTTGTGTTTGATGATAAAAAGATTGAAGGACTGAAAGATGGAGATTACCATGAGAGCCTCAAATTCGATAATGTGGAGATAGTTAGTGATGACAGTGATGATGAGAGTGATCAAGAAATAGTGTCTAAGGATAATGCAGACAAATCTACCACCAATGAAGCACAAAACTCAACATCCGTCGAGTTGCATAATGCTTCATCCGTCGGAAGGCGATCTGTGTTATCCGTCGGAAGACAACCTGCCTCATCCATCGGTATTGAAAATTCACCATCCGTCGGGTTATCTAAAGGAGCAGGAGGTCAAGAAAGATCACCTATAGAAAATTCCCCTTTCTCAAATTAAAGATCCACAAACTCAGGGGGAGTTTCTAACAATCAAAACTCAATCACACATTAAGACAATCATGAGGTCTCTTCATCTAGAGCTAATCTACCTCAACAAAGGAAATGGACAAAAGATCACCCCTTTGAGCTTATCATTGGTGATGTTTCTTCTAGAGTTAAAACAAGAAGAGCAACTCAGGAAGAATGTCTATACACCAGCTTTCTGTCAAAGGAAGAACCAAAGAAGGTAGAAGAAGCTTTGTTGGATCCTGATTGGATTTTAGCTATGCAGGAGGAGCTAAACCAATTTGAAAGGAATAATGTATGGAATCTGGTACCCAAGCCTAAAGGAAAGAATCCAATAGACACCAAGTGGGTATTCAGAAACAAGATGGATGAAAATGGCATAGTAATCAGGAATAAAGCTAGATTGGTTGCTAAGGGTTATTTTCAGCAAGAAGGAATAGATTTTGATGAAACTTTTGCTCCTGTTGCAAGACTTGAAGCCATCAGAATCTTCTTAGCCTATGCAGCCCATGCCAATTTTAAGGTCTATCAAATGGATGTCAAAAGTGCCTTTCTAAATGGAGATTTAGAGGAAGAAGTGTATGTTAGTCAACCTCCTGGTTTTGAAGATCCAAATTTTCCAAAATATGTATATTATCTTCTGAAAGCAATTTATGGACTGAAGCAGGCACCTAGAGCCTGGCATGACACTTTATCAAAGTTCCTTTAGGAAAACCACTTAACAAGAGGTACTGTAGATAAACTTTATTTTTCAGAAATGTTAATGGCTCTAGTATACTTGTTCAAATTTATGTAGATGATATTATTTTTGGCTCTACAGATGAGAAAGTTTGCAAAAAGTTTGCCAAATTGATGCAAAGTAAGTATGAAATTAGTATGATGGGAGAACTAACTTACTTTCTTGGTTTACAAGTTAAGCAAGTTAGTGATGGAATATTCATTAGTCAAACTAAATATATTTTTGATCTTTTAAAGAAGTTTGATCTGATGGATTGCACATCTGCAAAAACTCCCATGACCACTGCAACTAAGCTTGAATTGAACACTACTGAAAAGTCTGTGGATATTTCAAGTTATAGAGACATGGTTGGCTCACTTCTGTACTTAACAGCTAGTAGGCCAGATATAATGTTTGCTACATGTTTATGTGCTAGATTTCAGGCTGATCCTAGAGAATCTCACTTGATAGCTATTAAGAGAATTTTCAGATATCTCAAGGGAACACAAAAACTTGGCATTTGGTACCCTAGAGATTGTGGTTTTGATCTAACTGGTTATTCAGATGCAGATTATGCAGGTTGTAGAATTGACAGAAAGAGCAGAACAGGAACTTGTCAATTTCTAGGAAACAAGCTTGTGTCCTGGTTCAGTAAAATGCAAAATTCAGTTTCTACTTCTACAGCTGAAGCTGAATATATTGCTGCTGGCAGTTGCTGTACACAGATTTTATGGATGAAAAATCAATTGCTAGACTATGGTTTGCAAGTTGAGAGGATTCTAATTTTCTGTGATAACACAAGTGCAATTGCCATCACTAAAAATCCAGTACAACATTCAAGGAAAAAGCACATAGACATCAAGTACCATTTCATAAGGGAACATGTGATGAATGGTACTGTGGAATTACATTTTGTTCCAAGTGAGAAGCAACTTGAGGATATCTTTACCAAGCCACTAGATGAATCCATCTTTTCAAGGTTGGTAAGTGAGTTAGGTATGCTTAATTACTCTTAAATTTATCTGAGTTATTTTGCAAGTTGTAATGTAGCCAGAAATTTAGTTGATTTTTAAGTCTTGGATGAAATTTTGGCTAAGTCAAAATTTACATCTCGACGGATGACCCTTATCCATCGAGTTTAGTCATCCGTCGATATACTACTTACTAATAAAAGTCAATTACTTTTCTGGAATACTTTATGTCTCGACGGATATCAGTTTATCCTCATCCGTCGAACTGTCTAAATATCAGCCGTTAATTCCCTGAACATTATCCATGGAGTATACTTACAGTTTGTAAGCATTACATGACGGATACTGGGTGGAATTTTTACAGTTTACTTTTAAACGGCTATTTTAGGCAATTTCTATTGGTTAATTTACTTTTCTTTATTATTTTTATCAGTTATTTTTGAGATAGTATAAAAGCTTATTTCATTCCAATTGTTTTCTTTTATCATTCTCAAATTCAACTACTTTTATTTCATTCTCTCTCAAGCAAATATTCTCTTTCTCTTCAAGCTTTCATTCTCTAACAATGGCACCTGTAGTAAAGATTATGTCTCAAACTGGGTTCATTTATGAGAAGAACAACTTCACTGCTTTGGTCAATAAGGGTATTCAGCAATCAGAGGACTATCACAAGATGATGGACTTTGTGAAGAATTGCAAGCTAAATTACGCCATGCTGGAGTCACCCACAATCTTCTGTGAAGTTGTTGAAGAGATGTGGACCACTGCTATCTATAACTCTGCTGACAAGACCATCACTCTAACCATCAAAGGTAATGAGTTATGTATCAATAGTGATGTGATAAAAGCATGTTTCAAAATTCCTGATAATAATGTGACTTCACCACACAATGACACTGATATTATCAATATGCTTAATTCCATGCATTATGCACTTCCTACTACTAAACTAAGTGATATTAGGAGATTGGGTCTTAAGAAGGAGTGGAGTTTCTTGTGTGATGTGGTTACTAAAGTTTTCTCTGGAAAAGTCAGTAATTTTGATTCAGTGAATATTTCCATGCTTAACATGCTATACATACTAGTTACAGATATATTTTATAATTTCAACGACCTTGTCTTATTTGAGTTAGGTTTTAAACTAGGTGAGTTTGCTAAAAGAGGAAAGAATGTGTATTATGCTAGATTTTTCATGTTATTGGCTAACCATCTATGTCAAGAGATTGTGCTTGAGAACCCAAACAATAAATTGGCTTGTTGGATTCAAGAGAGAAGATTCACTGCAGATTTGAACAGAGCCAACCATCACAGGGATGTGCCAATGTTCTATTTTCCTATAATGCAGGCACCTCAGGTAAGTGAGGTAAGTTCATCCATCCCTACAACTATTCCAACCTCCACTATTTCTTTGTTTTCAGGAGTAGCTATGGCAACTGTGCCAATGACCAAATAGTTGCCTACCAAAGCCTCCAAACCCTCTACAATTTCCAAATCTAAATCAAAGAAAACCCCCTCTGGCATCTCTCAAAAGATGCCAGTTGAAAAATCCACAAAAGCAAAAGAGGGGAGTGTGAAGGAGGGAAAGTCAGGTGAGGGAAGGGGTGAACATCAAAGAAACCCCAAGAATAAGGATGGAGAGTTGAGTGAATCCCATCCTAGCCACACTGTAGTTTCCCAACAAACTGCAGTGCTTAAAAAGGATAAAAGCTCACTTCTAGCTGCATCCTCCCAAAATGATGCAGTTATTGAACAAAGCTCTCAACCAAGAGCACATGCCAAAAGGGTTAGGGACACAAGCTCACCCCAAACTTACACAAGAAAGAAGAAATCTAAAACCTCTGGGGATGCACAGGGCACACACACAGTGTAAACTGGTGCTAAAGACACAGTCCCTGCACTCTCTCAAATTCAGTTTGATGTGGCTCCAATAAATGTGGAGTCACAGCCAAAATCTCTATTTATAGAAGCATCTGAAACACCATACTCACCAACAAACTCTCTGGAAGTGGATATGATAAACACTTCAATTCCTGATTACCCTTCTTTAACTCTGTTGGGGAAGCCAAAATCTAGTGCAAGTGAGCATCATCTTTTAGATGATTTGTTGGCTCACTTGCCAATTCTTTCAGATACTATTGTGACATCTGTTCCCCAAATATCTTCAATCAACACAGAGTCAACATTAGTTTCTCTTCCCACCTCATTCATTTCTACTCTCTCGATGGATATTACTCATCCGTCGAGTAGTGATTGTATCCCGACGGATAAGCCTAATAGCAGTTATCCGTCGGATAACATTACCACTCACTCGACGGATATCACTTATCCGTTGAGTATCTCTGCACAACTTCCAACTTCAATTATTTCAAGTGCAGAAGATTTAGTGGTTGTACAGTCACTCTTAGGACTGAGAGAGGAGAGTGTATTGAGTGAGAGGCTAGGTTGCTCCCAGACAAAAGGAGAGGAAAAGAGTAAAAATCAGTAATCCATTTATTCAGGATTGGCAAAAGTGAGTGAGAGGAGTCCCACCTTAGTAGGTGAAGGTGAGGGTGTGAGGGTGGGGAGCCAGGGTGAGACCCTGATGCAACGAAAGAGAGATTATGAGAGAAAAGCAGGTACAGAAGTAATAAGGGTAGATACAACCATTGCTCATGAGTCAATGATTGTGGATGATGCTGAAAAGGAAAGACAATTTCAGCAACATTACAAGGCTGTAATTGATAACATTTCCTTGGATGCTGACACTTTTACTCATCCTATGTCAGCCTATCAATTGTTGGCTACTCAGGGCAATGAGGAGGCAGAAAAGACATTAAATTTGGTGCATACTTCAGAATCTTTATTAAGGGATAAAGCTGCTTTCAATTTAATGCCTCCTACAGCTGATGAGCCATCTGAAGAATTTGGAGTAAATTCTAATGATGATGACTCTATTTCTTTGGATGGAAGCATGAACTTAGGGGGAGATGAAGGCCCAAGTTCTGTTCCAAATTTACCTGAATGGGCATGGACAAAGGAATCTACACCAGGACAATTTGGTGTATCTTTGGTCAAGCAGGTTATGGCTATTCAAAAGGCCCTTCAGGAAACTTCAAATGCTGGTACCAAGGCTATTCTTCAAGCTCACCTAGATTCTCTACATATCATGAAGATACACCAATTAAGATAGAATCTGAGTGTGGATGAACTCAAAAAGGATATAGCTGACTTGAAGACCTACAATTTTGAGAAGCTGGATTCAGTCATGCCATATGGTACCATGCATGATCTATTACTGAGACTGAGGAGAGAATTAGATTCTGAAAAGAAGCTGGCCAAGCTGGAAGATAGAGTTCAAGTTATTGAGAATTCTGTGGCCATCCTTCTTCAAAATCAACAGTCTCAGACAAATCTTCCCATGCAACTGGCTAAAGCACAAGGCCTAACTCCTCAACTTGATGATAACAAAAAGGGGGAGAGAGAACCAAGTAAGGGGGTGAAAGGACCAAGTGAGGGGGAGAAACTTCAAGTACAAATAAGCAAAGTAATTGTACCTTCAATTACTGTCTCCAAGCCACCAGTTGCAGATGGTATAGATCTAATTAAAGCAGCAGCAGCAAACTTGAAAGTTGCTGAGAAAGGAAAGTTGAGTTTGATCAACTGGGATAAGATTGATGAGGAGATACAGAAAAAGTTTGAACTTGTCAAGGAGCCAGTTAAGTCAGCCATCCATCACTCTAAAGTCAAGCAAATCAGTATGAATGAGATGAGCATGAATTATCTGGAAAGAGGACAATCTTCCTGCATCAAGTCTCCAAAGGCTGAAATAATTCTTAAACCAAGGGCAAACTATCCAAAATCATCTTTGAAGAACCCCTTGAACACTGTTTATGAGACACCCAAGCCTGATGAGAAGAAGCTTCTGTCAAGATCAATTGTCTTCTATAAAGATCCAACTGATTCAGCTTCAAAAAGGAGAATTGCTCAGATATTCAGAAATGGAAAGGAAATTTGTGTGGTAGCTGGACATCCATAATTTGCTCAAGCAAAGAGAGAAGAAAAAGCCAGATTAAAGCAGGAAAAGAAGCAAGCTACTCTAGATGCAAAGAAGACTAAACAAAAGAAAGAGCAGATTGATATATTGGCCAAGCTACAGGATGTTAATTCATCTCAACAAATTCCCTCTCAAGCATCTGAAGCTGCTGAATCAAAGAAGCAAATTGAAGAACAGAAGAAATCTCCAAGAAAGAAAGAATTGGCTAGAAGAACAAAAAGGAAACTGGATATTGTTGACAAAGAATTGGAAGATCAATTTCCTAAGGTACCCACACCAGCTACAACTCAAGCATCAAAGCCCTCTGTGGTATTTGAAGATATAAGGGTGGTGGATCCCTACAGGAATATTCATGGTGAACCTATTGTGCCAAAGGATGAGCCAATAGAGTGGGATAACATACCAATTCCTGACTTCAGTTTATCAATCCTTAGCAAGCAAAAAAAGAACATAGTCAAGGGCATTCAAGAAAGTGAAGCTGTCACCTCTCAAATCCAAATCAGTAGTTAAAACTCAACCCAAAGTCAACAAGGGAGACTACTTGTACTTGTGTGACATCAAAGAATTTTCTGATCTAAATCTTTATCTGGATGAACTAGATGAAGTGAGGGGAATTGATGCATACAGGAACCTACCTGAAAGGTTAGTGTTCAAGTACAAAGGAGGAAAGGAGATTGTGTGGCCACTTCACAGGATTCTTCAAGAAAGCCAAGCTCTACTGATTAAAGTTTATTCATCCTTCAAGAAGAACTTTGGGTTCAATATAACTGCAAGAAGACTAGTATTGAAAAATATTGAAGAACTAAGGAGTATTAGAGCTAAAGATGCACTCCCAAAGACTCTAATCATCCCATACACAGGGAGAAAAGTGCATCTAAGGCGCTACTGGCTGATGGAGTTCATAGATGACAAAGGTGTGAGAAGATTCTTCAGGTTAGAAGACCAATTGAGTATCTCTAGCAATGAGACTCTCTTGGAAATGCAAGAAAAGCTAGATCTCTCAGAATCTGATGAACTGGAATTCCATAGGCAACTCCAAAATCAGATTAATGAAAACAACAGGAAGCTTGGAAAAAGATCCAGACCTTCAAGAAACTAGAAAAATCTGCTCAGGCTAGAGGAGCATCTTGAAATGACTGTGAGCCAAACTTTGTATATTTTGATTAATTGAAGCACTTTCAGTATTATCTACTAATCTTTAAAGCTGTATGTTTAGGATGTTTTGTTATCATCAAGTATCTCTTAATTTATGCCTACAATTCCAGTAGACATAAATTGGGGGAGATTGTTGTGTATATGTTGTGTACTTGATGATTTCATAAACAAAACATCTAAGTAGATTTTACTTAGTGAAATAATGTAGCACTCGACGGATAAGAATTATAGTCCCGATGGATAACTCATTATAGTCCCGACGGATGTTGACTTATTATTCATCGAGTGAGTAGCTTATGTAATAATGAGTCTGTAGCACAGTTCTGTATACATCTGATAAGTGGCATTTTATTCCACTTAGAACGTCTTAAAATGGCTTAAATTGGTGTCTTGAAATCAAGTATTTTGTGTATTTGATGCGTTTTTCTAGTGTTTATGCATTTCAGGGTATTAGTTGCATTTCGGAGGAGGAATCATCAAGAATAAGCCTTGGCATGTGTTCACCATTGAGAGAGGAAAAGAACGGGCAGATTACGGCGAAGAAACGGAACAAACCTGGATTTTTTCCAGTAGGTTCCTGCGCGCCCGCGCAACAATGCTGAGCAGCCGCGCAGCAGCCTTGCGCACCCGCGCAGAAATGCTGAGCGGCCACGCAGGGTCGGGGAAAAAGCTGAATTATTTTAGACTTCTACTTCTGTTTGGCTTCCAACTTCTATGTAATCTGAGTTTTTTTTGGACTATTATATAAGTAGATTTGAGACGTTTTCATAGAAAATAAGAAGGAGATTATGTTTTAGATTGTGTTTTGCGCAAGAAGCGAAGGAGATAAGGAAGAAGACCGATTTAGCACACTGCAACGAAGAGGAAGCATATATTCTTGTGATTCTTGTTTCGTTGTAACGTTGGATGCTAGTTTTCTTGCTTTGACTTATTTACTCTTGTGACGTACTCTGTTTTAATATAATTAGTTTAGTTATTATTTTCTTGTGTTGTTTATCATGATTTCATATGAACCCATGATGGCGATAAGTTCTATTATGGGCTAATCGTGATCATGGGGTTGCAACGGATTTATTATGAAATTCTTTAGTTAATTGTTTAATACTTTAGTGTGTGATGATTGCATGATATCTAGTATTGGTTGTGCGTATTCGTCTTATGTACGTCGCGAACATATAAGATAGGGTGTTAATCTCTTGTGAAGCGACGGTGGATCTTGAGATTTAGAACTTGCCATGCTAGCATAGGTTCATGTACGTTGTGCATGATTAGTGGGTAATTCTAACAGTTTTATTTGCCCTATGTAATCAAAAGGAATAACTTGTGCTTAAATCGTTGTGTTGTCAATTTCTGTAGACATATAGGAACTCAACATGATTGATGACTATTCAACTTCTATCTTAATTGTGGATGCTTGGTAGAATGGTATTAGTATAATGAAAGTTGGCTTTTATCAGTTTCGTGTTATTCGATTAATATCATCACTGTCACATGCTAAAGGTAATAACAATGGCTATAGAAAGAAGTAATAATGAAGTTGTGATCTCATGAGTGTTTTATTATTGATAAATTGAAGTGTTAGTTAAGTGGTTAATTAAGTAGTTAATTATAGTTAATATTTAATCAACAATTTTAAGTGTTATCTTAATATTGAGAAGTAATCATACATTGGTGAGTGAGTTTAATTAGACAATAACTTAGTCTGAGTCTCTGAGGGAACGAACTAGAAAGTATTCTATATTACTTGCGAACGCATATACTTGCGTGAATATTAGTGCGTGATTTCGCCCTAACAAGTTTTTGGCGCCGCTGCCGGGGACTCGGCGTATTTGTTTAGTTTATGTACTTACCATCATTGGTCATTAGGACTCAGTGATTAGGACGTAGTAGTTAATTACTCTTTTCGGTTGTGTTTCGGGTACTTTAGCAAGCGTTTATGCAAACTCGTTCTCGTGCTCGCAAGAGGACCTTAGATACAGCTGAGGAGAAAGACGAAGTTCTTGATACTCCGGAGAAGTTAGATTTTGAGGATTCAGATTCAGGAACTGAGCAGAAAGAACCAGTAAACATGGGAGATCGTATTGTTCAAGCTGACCCAGCTCTTATGGACTTTTCTCGGCCTAAAATTGATGACATTCAGTCAAGCATCCTTCATTTGGCTATTCAAGCTAACACCTTTGAAATCAAGCCGGGCACTATTCAGATGGTGCAGAATTCTGTTTCTTTTGGAGGAGCGGCAACTGAAGACCCCAACATGCACATAAGGAATTTTGTCGAGATCTGCAGCACTTTTAAGTATAATGGCGTGACTGATGAGGCTATCAAGTTGAGGCTTTTCCCATTCTCACTGAGGGATAAGGCTAAAGACTGGTTACATTCTGAACCAGCTGGGTCCATCACTACGTGGCAAGATCTTGCGCAAAAGTTTCTGGTGAAGTTTTATCCAATGGCAAAGACTGCTGCTATGAGGAGTGCTCTTACTCAGTTTGCGCAGCAACCTACAGAATCTATGTGCGAGGCTTGGGAACGCTACAAGGAAATGTTGAGAAAATGTCCACATCATGGAATGTCGGATTGGATGGTAATCACTGGTTTTTATAATGGTTTGGGGGCCCAATCTCGGCCCATGCTCGATGCAGCAGCTGGAGGCGCCTTATGGGCTAAAAGCTATACTGAGGCGTATAATCTTATCGAGACGATGACTACAAATGAGCATCAAAACCCAACTCAGAGGATGACGTCAGGCAAGGTAGCAGGTATTCTGGAAGTTGATGCAGCCACCGCTATTGCAGCCCAGCTCCAAGCGCTATCAATGAAGGTTGATTCTTTGGCTACGTATGGAGTTAATCAAATAGCTATGGTTTGTGAGCTTTGTGCAGGTTCTCATACTACGGATCAGTGTTCTCTTGTCAATGAATCTGTTCAGTATGTGAATAATTATCAGCGACAACAGCAGCCTGTGCCAGCGACCTATCATCCTAACAACAGAAATCATCCAAATTTCAGCTGGGGGAATAATCAGAATGCTATTCAGCAAACATATCAGCAAGGAGTAAGTAAACAGTTTAACCCACCTGGATTCCAGCAACCACAGCAGTATGCTACAAGGCAATCATATCCTCAACAGGGAAGTGCAGCTGCACCTACTAGTGCTGATTTTGAGGAACTTAAGCTGTTGTGCAAGAGTCAGGCGGTTTCTATCAAGACCTTGGAAAATCAAATCGGTCAATTAGCCAATGCAGTGCTCAATCGTCAACCTGGCACTCTTCCCAGTGACACGGAAGTACCAGGCAGGAAGGAAGCTAAAGAGCAAGTCAAGGCTATTACCTTAAGGTCTGGAAAAGTAGCTGATGCTGAAAAGGCAAAAGAAGTCGATGCTGAAGTTAGAGATGAAGAATCTAAGCAAAAGGAGAAAGCGGCGGAACCAAAGAAGACTATTGTTGAACACACTCTGCCTAAGGCTAATACAGGGGAGAAACAGCTCTATCCTCCACCACCTTTTCCTAAGAGATTGCAGCAACAAAAGCTGGATAGACAGTTCAGGAAGTTTCTGGAGGTGTTCAAGAAACTTCACATCAATATATCTTTCGCTGAGGCTCTGGAACAAATGCCTAGTTATGCGAAGTTTATGAAGACTATTCTTTCAAGGAAGGTGAAACTGGATGACCTTGAAACCGTTGCTCTCACGGAAGAATGCAGCGCTGTTCTGCAGCAAAAGTTACCACCAAAACTGAAAGATCCAGGAAGCTTCACCATTCCTTGCACCATTGGCAATCTAACTTTTGACAAGTGCCTTTGTGATTTGGGAGCAAGCATTAATCTGATGCCGTTGTCGATCTTTAAAAAGCTGGATCTGCTTGATCCAAAACCCACATACATGTCGCTACAATTGGCGGACCGTTCCATTACTTACCCAAGGGGCATAGTTGAGGATGTGCTCGTCAAGGTGGATAAGCTCTTCTTTCCTGCAGATTTTGTTATTCTGGATTTTGAGGAAGATAAGAAGATTCCCATAATCTTGGGGAGACCTTTCTTGGCTACTGGCCGTACCTTGATAGATGTGCAAAAAGGGGAACTTACTATGCGGGTCCAAGATCAGGATGTGACCTTCAACGTATTCAAGGCAATGAAATTCCCTACAGAAGATGAGGAGTGTTTAAAAGTGGATGTGATTGATTCTGCGGTTACATCGGAACTCGATCACATGCTAATGTCTGATGCATTGGAAAAGGCCTTAGTGGGGGATTTTGACAGCGATGATGAAGATAACAACGAGCAATTACAATATCTGAACGCTTCTCCATGGAAGCGAAAGCTCGACATACCATTTGAATCTCTTGGTACTTCTGACCTTAAGAATGCTGAAGGGAAGCTCAAACCATCAATAGAGGAAGCACCTACCTTGGAGCTCAAACCATTACCTGAACACTTGAGGTATGCTTTTTTAGGTGATTCATCTACGTTACCTGTTATTATTTCAGCTGACCTTTCAGGTAGTGAGGAAGACAAGCTCTTAAGGATTTTGAGAGAATTCAAATCGGCTATAGGATGGACCATAGCAGACATCAAGGGGATAAGTCCTTCATATTGTATGCATAAAATTCTGTTAGAGGAAGGTAGTAAGCCAACTGTGGAACAGCAGCGAAGACTGAACTCGATCATGAAGGAGGTGGTGAAGAAAGAAATTCTGAAATGGCTAGATGCAGGCATCATTTATCCTATTTCTGACAGCTCGTGGGTGAGCCCCGTGCAATGTGTACCTAAGAAAGGAGGTATCACTGTGGTCGCAAATGAAAAGAATGAGCTCATCCCTACTCGAACAGTTACAGGATGGAGAGTATGCATGGATTTTAGAAAATTGAACAAAGCCACAAGGAAGGATCACTTCCCTCTCCCATTCATTGATCAAATGCTTGACAGATTGGCGGGACATGAGTATTTTTGTCTTCTGGATGGTTATTCCGGGTATAATCAGATTTGTATTGCACCAGAGGATCAGGAAAAGACTACCTTCACTTGTCCATTTGGCACATTTGCTTTTCGTAGAGTTTCGTTTGGGTTATGTGGCGCCCCGGCCACCTTTCAGAGATGTATGATGGCTATATTCTCTGACATGATTGGAAATAACGTCGAAGTGTTCATGGATGACTTCTCCGTCTTTGGACACTCATATGATGAATGTTTGAATAATCTGCGCGCCGTACTCAAAAGATGCGTGGAAACTAATTTGGTGCTTAATTGGGAGAAATGTCATTTTATGGTGCGTGAAGGCATTATCCTTGGGCATAAGGTCTCTAGCAAAGGTCTGGAGGTGGACAAGGCCAAGGTGGGAGTCATTGAAAATCTTCCCCCACCTAATTCGGTGAAAGGAATCCGTAGTTTTCTCGATCATGCGGATTTTTATCGGCGATTCATCAAGGTCTTTTCAAAGATATCTAAGCCGTTGTGCAATTTACTTGAGAAAGATGTGCCTTTCAAATTTGATAATGAATGTTTGGCAGCATTCGAGACTCTCAAGGAGAGTTTGATCACGGCCCCAGTTATTACAGCACCAGATTGGACAGAACCGTTTGAGATGATGTGTGATGTGAGTGACTATGCGGTAGGTGCAGTTCTGGGATAGCGCAAGAAAAATCTCTTCCATGTGGTCTACTATGCGAGTAAGACTTTAAATGGGGCCCAATTGAACTACACCACTACTGAGAAGGAGCTTTTGGCTATAGTCTTTGGCTTTGAGAAATTTCGATCTTATCTGCTTGGTACGAAAGTGACAGTATTCACTGATCATGCAGCTATTCGCTATCTGGTTTCTAAGAAGGATTCAAAGCCGAGACTCATTCGTTGGGTGCTTTTACTTCAAGAATTTAAGTTAGAGATCAAAGATAGAAAAGGTACTGAGAATCAAGTAGCTGACCATCTCTCTAGGTTGGAGAATCCCGATTCTACTTCACAAGATAGGACGTTAATCAATGAATCTTTTCCGGATGAGCAGTTGTTTGCAATTCAGGAGGAAGAACCATGGTTTGCAGATATTGTAAACTATCTTTTCAGCAATATAATGCCGCTTAATTTGACATCCGCTCAAAAGAAGAAGTTTCTGCATGAGGTGAAGTGGTATATGTGGGATGAACCATATTTGTTTAGACAGGGAGCTGACCAGATCATCAGGAGATGTATCCCGTTCTGTGAGACGGAGGGGATATTACGAGACTGCCATTCCACGGTTTATGGTGGACACTATGGAGGTGAAAAGACGGCAGCTCATATTCTGCAAGCAGGTTTTTTCTGGCCTACTTTGTTCAAGGGTGCTCATCAGTTTGTTTTAAGGTGTGATCGTTGCCAAAGAATGGGAAATTTGTCAAGGAAGGATGAGATGCCATTAAATGTGATGCTTGAAGTCGAGGTCTTTGATGTATGGGGAATCGATTTCATGGGGCCTTTTATCTCGTCTTGCAATAATCAGTACATCTTGCTGGTAGTCGATTATGTCTCAAAATGGGTCGAAGTTAAAGCTTTACCGACAAATGATGCAAAGGTAGTACTAAATTTTCTTCATAAGCAAATTTTCACAAGGTTTGGAACGCCTCGGGTAATCATAAGTGATGAAGGATCGCATTTTTGCAACCGTAAGTTCACTTCTATGATGCAGCGTTATAATGTGAATCATCGAGTAGCTACTGCCTATCATCCGCAAACAAATGGTCAAGCGGAAGTGTCTAACAGAGAGATAAAGCGCATTCTAGAGAAGGTTGTTTTTCCGTCAAGGAAGGATTGGTCTTTAAAGCTCGATGAAGCTGTTTGGGCTTATAGAACAGCATACAAAACGCCACTTGGGATGTCACCGTTTCAGTTGGTGTACGGTAAGGGATGTCATCTACCGGCGGAGCTTGAGCATAAGGCCTACTGGGCATTGAAGAAATTGAACCTGGATTTAGATGCAGCTGGTAAGAAAAGAATGCTTCAGCTTAATGAACTTGATGAATTTCGACTGCAAGCGTACGAGAATAACAAAATGTATAAGGAAAAGGTCAAGAGGTGGCACGATAGGAAGCTACATCCTAAGTTATTTGTGCCAGGGCAATAAGTTCTGTTATTCAACTCTCGGCCCCGACTTTTTCCTGGGAAGTTGAAATCAAGGTGGTCTGGACCTTTTATTGTCAAAACTGTGTTTCCACATGGAGCGGTGGAAATTTTTGAGAATGATTCGGACCAAGCATTCAAGGTTAACGGTCAGCGGTTGAAGCACTACTATGGGGACATGGCAAACCGAGAGGTGGTTAGTGCCATTTTGTTGACTACTTGAGAAAGGTACGGAACGTCAAGCTAATGACGAAAAAGAAGCGCTGCGTGGGAGGCAACCCATGAATTGTAGTTACAGGAACCCTTAGAAGTTAATAACCTATCCAAAAACACAAAAAAATCACAAAACAGGGGCTGAAAAAAAAAAATTCCAGAGACCCTCTGCGCGCCCGCGCAGAAATGCTGAGCGGCCGCGCAGGGGTCGAGTTCCAGAAAATTTTTTGCAGTTCAGAAAAAAAACAAAAAAAAACTAAAACACAAAAACCCATCACAGCCCATAAACCCACGAATTCTTTTCCCATTACCCCATGATTTTATCCCTCAACCCCACTCCTAATCTAATTTAACCTATTCCACACCCTATATATACATACACCTATCCTACATATTTCCCACAAACTTCCTACACTTAAACCCTCTCATAAACATCAAAAATCAGTTCTTACACATTTTTATTCACAAATCAGTGGCACCCAAGAGAGCACGCACTATTGACAGCAGCAGCACAGTTCCTACTGCTGATTCATCAAGGGGTACTGCTGCAAGGCCTCGGTTAACTGACAGAGCTGCGGAGGAGGAGTACACTAGGCTGTTGGGGAAGCCGATTCTGAAGGAGAGGGGGTTTTTACCATCAGGGAGGGATGGTGAGTTGTTGCCCATGATTACAGAGAAGGGGTGGATAGCTTTTTGTGAGTCACCCGAAGCAGTACCGATGAGTGTTGTTCGCGAGTTCTACGCGAACGCGAAGGCTGAAAAGAATGGGTTTTCTGTAGTTCGTGGGCTGACGGTTGATTATCATCATGCGGCGATTCGCCGTGTGATTGGACAGCGAGAGAGGAAGCCCGAGGAGGAGAACTGGAATGAAAAGACTGCTGAGGATTTTGACTTGGATTTGATTTGTGCGACTCTCTGTCGACCGGGCACAGTTTGGAACCGCAGTCCAGCCAATAATGAGTATCGTCACTTTCCGGCGATCGCCATGAACAGGTATGCCCGTGCATGGAATGCATTTATATGTGCTAATATTTTGCCTTCTTCACATGCACACGAGGTCACAGTTGAGAGAGCACAGTTGTTGTGGGGAATTCTGAATGAGGAATACTATGTGGACCTTGGTGAGTTTATCTACCAAGGAATTCTGAAGTTTTTGAGGGGAGCAAAGCATATGAACATCCCTTATGCATCCACGGTTACGAAGCTATGCCGAGCAGTAGGAGTGAACTGGCCGGCTCATGAGCAGTTGCAGTTGCCAGCAGCTCCGATAGATTCTGGCACTCTGAATGGGATGCAGGAGTGGACCGGTGGTGAGCCTGAGGAGCATGGGCTGGGTTATCGTTTTTCAGGAGGACGTCCAGCACGAGGTGCTACTATGGCTAGGCCAGGGCGTGGTGAGGCTGGTTCTTCGAGAGCTCAGGAGGGTGCTGGGATGGGTGATGCCCAGTATAGGAGGCTTTCACGGCGGATGGATGCCATGTATGAGACGCAGAGCAGGTTTGCTCAGGAGCTCACTCTTGTGTTAGGGACTGCTTTTCGAGGCCTTGGAGCTGATATCCAGTGGCCAGTTTTTGGTGAGGACTATGCATACCCGCCGCCTGATACTCCACCCACTGAGGGTGATGATGATGATGACTCCGAGTAGGTATACCCTGTGTTCCTTTCTACTACCTTCACTGGGGACAGTGAAGATTTTAAGTTTGGGGGTGGTAGTTAAGGAATATTTTGTGTGTGTCACATAGCTGCATATTCATGATAGTTAGTTCATATAGTTGCATAATTTTTGCCATATAGTTTTTTATATAGCTTTATTTGTTTGTCATATCATATAGCTCATGCATATACCATGATCCCTTTTGCAATGATTTATCGACTGAATTGTGATATTGATGCGAGTGTAGTGATAGCATTAAAGTGATATTAAGTTGTGTAGGTTGATATGCATGCTAGAAGCACTTGTATTTTCACTAAGTCTTAGAGAATGCTTAAGGGCTAGATTGTTGTTATGATCTGATTATTTTCGAGGATAATCTATTTATTATGCTTAGAATTTGATAATAGGTTCTTAGTGGTAAAGGCATGAAAAAGAAAAAAAAATGGAGTAAAAATGGAATTTGTTGCTAGTTGTGGTTAGGCGTCAAATGGCTAGTAGCCGGCTCGCATGTTATGCGAGTAGTCTAGGGTTGAGCAAGATGGAGCGAAACGCACTTGCTCAAAAAAAAAAAAATTTGCATAATTGATCAAGAGTGGGCTCTTTGGTATTCGAGTTATTAAGTTCTTAGGGGACTTTGTGCCTAGTGACCTAAGGCTTTTAGAGTCTGGGATCCGCTAACCTAACGCTCGTTACATGGATACCATTGTATAAGTCTTTTGTGGACCTCACTCATTGCACGGTCAAATAAGCATTTGAGTTGTAAATAAAAAGCATAATTTCGTAGTAAGCACCAGAGTTCTTGTAGTGTTGTATATCACTTTGTGCCTAGAATTTTTATTCTTTGTATAATCGTAGGATTGCCTTGAGGATAGTCTAGTCATAGTAATTGGTCTAGTTCCGAAGCATATCTGTTAAGCATTTGCACACACCACGTTTCTGGCTGTATGTCCGTTTGCATGAGTTTATTGATCTTTAGTGTCTAACTGCATTCGTTGAGACGTGACAATTTGGTTGGTTAATTGTAGTAAGGGGGATCGTTGCATTTTCATATAGATTGCATTCATGCATATTTTTATTTGTTTTGAGTCTGTGACGCTTGAGGACAAGCATCGATTTAAGTTTGGGGGTGTGATAAGTGGCATTTTATACCACTTAGAACGTCTTAAAATGGCTTAAATTGGTGTCTTGAAATCAAGTATTTTGTGTATTTGATGCGTTTTTCTAGTGTTTATGCATTTCAGGGTATTAGTTGCATTTCGGAGGAGGAATCATCAAGAATAAGCCTTGGCATGTGTTCACCATTGAGAGAGGAAAAGAACGGGCAGATTACGGAGAAGAAACGGAGCAAACCTGGATTTTTTCCAGTAGGGTCCTGCGCGCCCGCGCAGCAATGCTGAGCGGTCGCGCAGCAGCCTTGCGCGCCCGCGCAGAAATGCTGAGCGGCCGCGCAGGGTCGGGGAAAAAGCTGAATAATTTTAGACTTCTACTTCTGTTTGGCTTCCAACTTCTATGTAATCTGAGTTTTTTTTGGACTATTATATAAGTAGATTTAAGACGTTTTCATAGAAAATAAGAAGGAGATTATGTTTTAGATTGTGTTTTGCGCAAGAAGCGAAGGAGATAAGGAAGAAGACCGATTTAGCACACTGCAGCGAAGAGGAAGCATATATTCTTGTGATTCTTGTTTCGTTGTAACGTTGGATGCTAGTTTTCTTGCTTTGACTTATTTACTCTTGTGACGTACTCTGTTTTAATATAATTAGTTTAGTTATTATTTTCTTGTGTTGTTTATCATGATTTCATATGAACCCATGATGGCGATAAGTTCTATTATGGGCTAATCGTGATCATGGGGTTGCAACGGATTTATTATGGAATTCTTTACTTAATTGTTTAATACTTTAGTGTGTGATGATTGCATGATATCTAGTATCGGTTGAGCGTATTCGTCTTATGTGCATCGCGAACATATAAGATAGGGTGTTAATCTCTTGTGAAGCGACGGTGGATCTTGAGATTTAGAACTTGCCATGCTAGCATAGGTTCATGTACGTTGTGCATGATTAGTGGGTAATTCTAACAGTTTTATTTGCCCTATGTAATCAAAAGGAATAACTTGTGCTTAAATCGTTGTGTTGTCAATTTCTGTAGACATATAGGAACTCAACATGATTGATGACTATTCAACTTCTATCTTAATTGTGGATGCTTGGTAGAATGGTATTAGTACAATGAAAGTTGGCTTTTATCAGTTTCGTGTTATTCGATTAATGTCATCACTGTCACATGCTAAAGGTAATAACAATGGCTATAGAAGGAAGTAATAATGAAGTTGTGATCTCATGATTGTTTTATTATTGATAAATTGAAGTGTTAGTTAAGTGGTTAAATAAGTAGTTAATTATAGTTAATATTTAATCAACAATTTTAAGTGTTATCTTAACATTGAGAAGTAATCATACATTGGTGAGTGAGTTTAATTAGACAATAACTTAGTCTGAGTCTCTGAGGGAACGAACTAGAAAGTATTCTATATTACTTGCGAACGCGTATACTTGCGTGAATATTAGTGCGTGATTTCACCCTAACAACATCTTTGTATAGATTCTGTAGTAGCCTATAAGTCATGTTGACTTTAACTAGATATGTAGAATAGGTTGATTAATTGTATATAAATGATGTCTTGTAATTCTGCATAAGTGAAATGAAGTCAAGTGCCAAAATAGCTACCGACGGATGATTAACAAAGCCATCGACGGATGATCAAATGACTATCAACAGATGTTTAATATAGCAGTCGACGGATGATCAATGAAGCCATCAACGGATGTTCATAAAGTCCAACGGATGATCACATAAAGAATTCAAACAGCAGTTGAACAGTGAAAGCTGAGCACAGCCGTCGAGATGTATACAAATCTACTGTGGAAGCCCATTAACTGGGTAATAAAGGACGAAAAGTAGCAAAGCTTAAGACTGATAGTTTTTATATTTATTCAATCTTTTTGACTTTGTAATCTTGGTAATATATAAACCAAGAACGTAGCAAATAGAAAAAAAAGTAAGCTGAGATACAAAAACAGAGAAATCTTTGTAAGCAGAATCTTTAGCATTTCCCTGTATTCTCAGTAGTTCAATTTGTAAGCAGCTGTGAGCATTCTTGCACACAGAGTTCTCTCGATATATAATATATATCTCTGGTGGAATTGTTTAAATCCACCAGAAAGTTTTTAAAGACTCTTGTTTTTAATTACTTATGTTTTGATTCAATTAAGTTTCTATTCCGCATTGTGCTAATCAAAACACTTATATCTATATTCGAGTTGAACATTTTTATTTCGAGAAAAAGGTTCAAGAATTCCATTCAACCCCCCTTCTGTAATTCTTGCTATATTGTTAAGGGATTAACATGGACGGTTTCCGATTATACAAAATAATTTATAAATACTCAGAAAAATAAATTATTAAATCCATAAATCCTTTATAAAATCATATAACAAAGTATAAATTACCGGAAAAATATCAAAATTATTTATACTCTATTTTGGATATATAAAATTAAAATACTCAAATTTTACCACATTTAAACATCCAAACACAAATATCACTCAACGGATAATTCACCAAAATTCACATAATAATCATAGAATATTTATTTATTGATAAAAATAATTACATGATATATCCCGGATATTACATCCTTCCCCCCTTAAAAGGATTCTATCCTCAGAATCTCCTAAGTAAACAATTAAGGGTACTTTTCTCGCATATCACTTTCTAACTCCCAGGTTGAATCTTCAACCCTTGGGTCTCTCCACAATACTATTACTAACTTTACAACTTTATTCCTTAACACTTTCTCTCTTTCTTCTAGAATCTCTATCGGATTCTCTACATACGATAAATCTGTCTAAGTTCTATCGGATCGTACTCGATTACATGCATGGAATCTGGATTGTACTTCTTACATGTGAAAGACATTATAATGTGCTCCATATGCGGGGGTAACGCCAATTCGTAAGCTACCTTGCTGACACGCTTCAGAATTTCAAAAGGTCAAACGTATCTAGGACTCAGCTTTCCTTTCTTTCTAAATCTAGATAATCCTTTCCACGGTGATACTTTCAACAATACTAAATCTCCGTCTTCGAATTCCATATCCTTTCTGTTAGGTCCCCTAAAAGGGCTATTTTAAGCTAGAAAGGGGTTGGATAACTAATTACCAATTTAAAAATTATTATGGCTTTTAAAAATATTTATCCCGTTTTAAATATTTTACCGATGCAGATTATATATGCGGAAATAAAAGACAAGAAAGAAAATACCACACGAGAGATTTATCCTGTTTCACGATGGCGCAACCTCTAATAGATTCGCTCACCCCTACGTCTAGTCCTCGAGCTCCTCTCCAGGACCCAAGTTATCTCTTAAAATAACCTTGCTCCTTACGTAGGCGGAGAAGTCTTTACAACCCCACAAATATTTATCTTGGTGCGTAACTCCGGGTTACCACTTCAAAATAAATGTGCAAACCTACACAACCTATATTAGACAATAACACCTTGTTATTTCTCCAAAGTTGTTATAGAACCCTTGGTGTAGTCTTTGTCCTTCTAAGCTTTTGCCGATCTTGGATCTCTGTAGTTGGTCTTGGGTCTTTCCTCTTCCTCACGGTGCGAAGACTACTAACTCCCCGTTAGTACGTCTAGGACTTAGGTCTTAGAACGAGAATCACCTCACTATACTTCACCTCACTGCAAAACGAAGAAGACAATATCTACGAAATAAAAAACCGTTATAGATAAAAAGATTTTGGACTAGTAAGATACTTAAATATACCGGATGACGTACAAATATTCTTTAATGAATATTAGTGTATACTTTTCTTTAGATTAAATGAATGTTATAGTATACTTGGTATTACTTCATTTTGAATAATATATCTTATTTCCGAAGTAATAAATATATCAAGTCCTTGGTGAAGCATTATAGCTTTCGGATCTTTAATAAAATAATTTCTCGTTTAATATAGTCGTGTGTAGACTTTTATAAATCAAGAACGTTACACTTATTCTTTAACTATTTGCACTTATAAAATATTTGGTCGAGAGAATAAAAGGTGCTTAATTTAAACACAATATATCATAAAATATTAGAGCAAAGTTTAAATTATATTAGCACAATTTATATGTGTATATATATAATACAATATAAGCTTTAAGTTTTTCCACGAAACAGTGAATATGCTAGTAAGAGAAATCGCTTAATTCTTATACGATTATATATATATACTTATATTTACTTAAAAGCTTTAAGATCTTCCCACAAAACACTAGAGGTGATGGTAAGGGAATTCACTTAAATATTTTAACTAAATATAATAAATATGTATATATAGATATATATTATATAAGCCTTAAGTTTTTTCCACGAAATACTAAAGGTGCTAGTAAGGGAAGTTGCTTAAGTCTTGTTAAACAATTATAACAAATATATCAATATATGGCCAAAATAAGTGCGTTTAAGTTTAAAGAATAAAATGCTAGCTTTGTAATTTAATTCCCACGAAAAAAGGTGCTAGTAAAGAATATAAACCAAGCGTTGTATGAAATTATCACTTCGTGCTAGAAGTGTATAATTTGTCGAATCTTTGTTCGATTAAAATAATCCTTATACAGATTTGTTTTTCTTTAAGTTATTCTATATAAGAGCTTGTAGAGATGAAGAGAAGGTGGTACTAAGATTCTTATATGAATATTAAGAGTGGTCGGTTAAGACTCAGACAAAATCTAAGAGGTTTACCACTTTTAAGAGATAAATGGAAAAGTTCGCCGGAGGTTCGGCCGAATTTTGGCTTGTTGGTCGAACTTGGGAAGCCCTTCAGGAGGCAAGAAAGTGGTATGGATGAGCTTTTCTTGGGACGATAGAGCTTGGTTGGTGGAACTAAGATTGAAGATAAAAAACCTTGAATATATGATATATATATATATATATTTGTAAGAGAGAAGGTTTATGAGATGAAGTATTTGTGTTTGGATTTTAGAGAGTGTGTAGAGAGAATACTTCTTGAAAATTCCCAGCAATTAGTTAGCTCTTAGCTTGTGTAAAAAAATGGTCGGGGGTGGGTGTTTATTTATAGAAGGAGTTAGGTGAATGGAGTGGTTGAGATTGAGTTAAAATAAATAGTGGATGAAGAGAGTGGTGTGGATTGATGACATGGAGGATAAGGTGTCTTTTTTTGCAACTTGAATATAGGACAAACAAGAAAAATCGCAGCAACTATTAATTTTATAATAATGGTTTTTAGCTTTTTCAATTAACCATTAATTACTTAACTAATTAAGTAATTAGCACCATTAAATATAATGATTTTGAAAACTTTTTAATAAATACAACCAAAAATATGATAATTATCTAAATACCATAAAATGATGATCGACAAGTTTTGGTCAATTTTGGTCAAAGGTAGCTAAGTCAAACGCTCGGTCAAAGTCTTGGTCAACACCCCGAAAAATCACACTCGGACAAAATTTCTTAAAAATTACGAAACTTTAACCATCCATAGAAAATAAAATTTAAGTGAAAAATCTTAATTTTCAAGATTTTCTAGCAAGTGGAAGTATTTTATTTGGATTTAAGACGATTAAATCAGGGTTCGGTTCCAAACAAAATATGAACGATTTTTTATGAAAGCAGATATAATTTATTGGCTTGGTTTGGGCTATAATAAATACTTAGAATATATTTCCTTCAATATAAAATATTTTTAGAGTGTGGGAAATATTTTTAATTATTTAAAAGTATTTTCTCCGATAAATAATATATATTAGAGATACAAGAGAAATTTACTTTGAAAAATATAAGGAGGGGGATAAAATGAGATATTAATATTTCTTTATCAAATATCAATTTCTAAGAATGTAAATATATATCTTTGGATTTATAAATATTTATGGAGTGAAAGATATTTATTTTATCCCTTTTAAAAATATTTGTTTTTGAAATAAATTTAGCACGAGTCTTCTAAAGAATATCCAAGTTCTGATATTCCTTTTTCAAAGTTGTTGCCTTATTAATATTTCAAGAGAGCCTAAGAAAGATCATATTCCGATAATTCTTTTACGATCTCATTGCTTTGGAGTATATTCCTTTAAAAATATAGTTTTTGATTTTCAACAAATTAGAATATCTCTTGTATTTATATTTAAAATATAAATACATTTTAAAAAACATTTTTGAAATATTTTGCTAGATATAGATTTTCACTTTTGATTATGTCAATTAAATTCATGCCTATTTGGAGACGATATACGTGTTTTAGATTTTATGTTAAATTATGCAAATACCAAAATAAATAACTAATCGAAGATGTCCTTTCAATCTTCCCCTTTTTGGTATTTGCCAAATAAAACATAAAATTTATGTCAATTAAATTCATGCCTATTTGGAGAGGATATACGTGTTTTAGATTTTATGTTAAATTATGCAAATTCCAAAATAAATAATTAATCGAAGATGTCCTTTCAATCTTCCCCTTTTTGGTATTTACCAAATAAAACATAAAATTTAAAATTTTCTAAGTGTATGCTTCCCCTAAGTGAATGCATGTATTTAAAAAAATATTTTTCACATAAATGGTCAGATCCTGATATTGAACAAGTCAGGAAAGACAAGAAGGCCATGAATATTCTGTTCAATGGAGTTGATGGTGACATGTTTGACAACATCATCAATTGCAAAACTGCCAAGGATGTTTGGGATACAATTCAGATTATCTGTGATGGCACTGAACAAGTTAGAGAAAACAAGATACATTTATTAATTCAGCAATATGAGCATTTCCACTTTGAAGAAGGTGAAACTCTCACTGATATCTTTAGTAGATTTCAAAAGCTACCAAATGCTCTAAAGCTGCATGGAAGAGTCTACCAAACCAAAAATTCTAACCTTAAATTTATGAGATCCCTACCAAAAGAATGGAAACCAATGACAGTCTCCGTGAGAAATTCACAAGAATATAAGGAGTTTACACTAGAGAGACTGTATGGTATTCTAAAGACTTATGAGCTTGAAATAGAACAAGATGAAAGAATGGAGAAAGGGAGAAAGAAAGGAGGGTCCATTGCACTGGTTGTTGAGTTAGAGAAAGAGAAGGACATGAAGATAAAAGCTGTTGAGTCTACTTCAAAGGTCTGTGAAAACAAGGGCAAGGGGCTGGTAGCAGAAAATGAAGATTCTTTGAGCCAAGATGATATGGATGACATTGATGAACATCTAGCATTTCTTTCCAGAAGATTTTCCAAGCTCAAGTTCAAGAAGAACTTTGGAGCAGCTAAGCCAAATGGAAACATGGTGGATAAATCAAAATTCAAATGTTTCAAATGTGGCTTGGCAGGGCACTTTGCTAGTGAGTTTAGAAAGTCAGATTCCAACAAGAAGAAGTTTGAGCCTGTGGATTATAAACAGAAATATTTTGAGTTGCTCAAACAAAAGGAAAGGGATTTCATTACACAAGAAAATGACTGGGAAACAAATGGTCTGGATGAGGATGAGGATGTCAGCTATGTCAATCTAGCCCTAATGGCCAAGTCTGATGAGACAGAGAAAAGTTCCTCACGCAATCAGGTAATTACTACAAACCTTGCACATTTATCTAAAGTTGAGTGTAATGATGCCATAAATGACATGTCTACAGAATTATATCATTTGCGTGTTACACTTAAGTCTCTGACTAAAGAAAATGCTAAAATCAAAGAAAACAATCAGTTTTTAAGTGAGAGGAATAATGTGCTTGAGTCTCAGTTTATTGATTTTGAGAAATTAAGAATTGAGTGTAAGATTGCTAAGGAGGAATTAACTGAGTCCTTGAAGAAAGAAGAGATTTTGAAGAAGCAGCTTGAACGAGAACAAGAGGTGATTAAGGCATGGAAAACATCTAGAGTTGTTCATGCTCAAATCACCAAAGTTCAAGGTATTGAGTCCTTTTGTGATGTAGCCTGGAAGAAGAATAAGGAGAAGCTGGAATCCAATTTGGTTGAAGGACTGCTAACAGATGTAGACTCGACGGATGATGAGAGTCATCCGTCGGGTAACATAAATCCTCATACGTCGGCTGTAAGCAAACCTGTTAGTAAAGCCAAACTTTCCAAGTTAAATGAAAAATATGGATCAGTTTCCAAAAACTTCATTTCAGGAGAATCTAGTCAAGTGAGGAAGGAGAAGAAAGTGAATGTTGGTCATCTGTCTATCAAGTAATTGAATGACAGACTAGAAAAGATTGAGGTTAAAATATAGGCTAAAAAGAAAAACAATAGAAATGGTAAAGTAGGGATTAAAAAACATAACAACTACACACCTGATAAGTATGCTCCAAGAAAAATCTGTGTTAAGTGTGATAGTGTAAATCATCTGTCTGTTAATTGCAAAATTGTCATGCCTACTTCCATATCTGTGCCACCTCCTTTTCCCAACATGAATGCCATGCCTTCTATGCCTATGAATGTTATGTCTACACAAAATATGAATGCACAATTTGCTAATATGCCATTTGCACCTAATCCTTATTATGCTGCATTTAGTTTGCCTCAAATGCCATTTAGCATGCCCTACTAGAATAACATGTTTGCTAATAGCATGCCATTTCCTGTTAATCAAAATGTGCATGATAATTATGTTTTAATGAATGGTTTCAAAGGTCCAACTCAGATGACTAAGGATGAATCTGATATCCCCAAGTCAAATGAGATCAAACCTAAGAAACAGAAGAAGAAAGCTAACAAGGCAGGACCCAAGGAAACTTGGGTACCAAAATCAACTTGATTTGATTTAAATGTGTGCAGGGAAACAGAAAGAATCTGTGGTACTTGGATAGTGGTTGTTCAAGGCACATGACTGGCGATTCTACCCTGCTCACAGAGTTCAAGGAGAGAGCTGGTCCAAGTATTACTTTTGGAGATGACAACAAGGGTTATACTGTGGGATATGGCTTGATTTCAAAAGACAATGTCATCATTGAGAAGGTTGCCTTAGTGGATGGGCTCAAGCACAATTTGTTGAGTATCAGCCAACTTTGTGATAAAGGCAATTCAGTGACCTTCAACTCAGAAGCCTGTGTTGTGACAAATAAGTGGAGCAACAAAGTGGTTCTTACTGGAGTGAGAAAAGGAAATGTGTACTTAGATGACTTCAACTCATCAAATGCATAATTTGTTACTTGTCTTCTCAGTAAAGCAAGTCAAGATGAAAGTTGGCTATGGCACAAGAAGCTATCCCATCTAAACTTCAAGACCATGAATGAACTTGTAAAGAAAGAACTGGTTAGAGGCATTCCTCAAGTGGAGTTTTCTAAGGATGGACTGTGTGATGCTTGCCAAAAGGGAAAGCAAATTAAAGCATCATTCAGAAAGAAGCTTGATTCAACAATTGAAGAACCTTTACAACTGCTACACATGGATTTGTTTGGACCAGTCAATGTGTTGTCCATCTCAAGGAAAAGATTTTGCCTAGTAATTGTAGATAATTTCTCAAAGTTCTCTTGTACATATTTCCTTAAGTCTAAAGATGAGGCTAGTGAAATCATCATCAATCACATAAGGCAAGTCAACAATCATCCTGATTTCAAAGTTAGAAGAATCAGGAGTGACAATGGAACTGAGTTCAAGAATTCTGTCATGAGAACATTTTGTGAAGAAAATGAGATTTTGCATGAGTTTTCAGCAGCAAGAACTCCACAACAAAATTGAGTAGTAGAAAGAAAAAAACAGATCACTTATTGAAGCTGCAAGGACAATGCTTGAAGAATCTAAGTTACCAACATATTTTTGGGCTGAAGCTATAAATACTGTATGCTACACTCAGAATATTTCTTTGGTTAATCAAGAAAAATGCATGACTCCCTATCAATTGTTCAAGAACAAGAAGCAAACTTTAAATTTTCTTCATGTCTTTGGCTGCAAATGTTATATCTTGAGAAATCAAACTGATCAGAATGGGAAGTTTGATGTTAAAGCAGATAAATGAATTTTTGTTGGATATGCTGTTGGTAAAGCATACAGAGTCTACAATCTGAGAACCAACATTGTTGTGGAATCGATACATGATGTGTTTGATGATAAAAGGATTGAAGGACTACAAGATAGAGATTACCATGAGAGCCTCAAATTTGACAATATGGAGATGGTTAGTGATGACAGTGATGATGAAAGTGATCAAGAAACAGTTCAAAGGATAATCCAGAGAAATCTACTACCAATGAAGCACAAAATTTAACATCTGTCAAATTACAAAATACTTCATCCGTCGGGAGACAATCTGCTTTATCCGTCGGGAGACAACCAGCTTCATCTGTCGATACTCAAAATTCACCAACCGTCGGGTCATCAAAAGAAGCTGAAAGTCAGAATAGATCACTTACAGAAAGTTCCCCTTTCTCAAATCAAAGATCCATAAACTCAGGGGGAGTTTCTAATAATCAAAACTCAATCACACATTAAGACAACTATGAGGCCTCTTCATCTAGAGCTAATCTACCTCAACAAAGGAAATGGACAAAGGATCACCCCTTTGAGCTCATCATTGTGATGTATCTTCTAGAGTTCAAACAAGGAAAACAACTCAAGAGAATGTCTATATAGCAGCTTCCTCTTTAAGGAAGAACCAAAGAAGGTAAAAGAAGCTTTGTTGGATCCTGATTGGATTTTAGCTATGCAGGAGGAGCTAAACCAATTTGAAAGGAACAATGTCTGGAAGCTGGTACGTAAGCCTAAAGGAAAGAATCCAATAGACACCAAATGGGTATTCAGAAACAAGATGGATGAAAATGGCATAGTAGTCAGGAACAAAGATAGATTGGTTGCTAAGGGCTATTGTCAACAAGAAGGAATAGATTTTGATGAAATATTTGCTCCTATTGCAAGACTTGAAGCCATCAGAATATTCTTAGCCTCTGCAGCCCATGCCAATTTCAAGGTCTATTAAATGGATGTCAAAAGTGCCTTTCTGAATGGAGATTTGGAGTAGGAAGTCTATGTCAGTCAGCCTCCTGATTTTGAAAATCTAAATTTTCCAAAATATGTCTACTATCTTTTGAAAGTACTTTATGGAGTAAAGCAAGCACCTAGAGCCTGATATGACACTTTATCAAAGTTTTTTAGAGAATCACTTCACTAGAGGTACTGTAGACCAAACTTTAATCTTTAGAAATGTTAATGGCTCTAGCATAATTGTTCAAATTTATGTAGATGACATTATTTTTGACTCTAAAGATGAAAAACTTTGCAAAAAGTTTGCCAAATTGATACAAAGTAAGTATGAAATGAGTATGATGGGAGAACTAACTTACTTTCTTGGTTTGCAAGTTAAGCAAGTTAGTGATAGAATATTCATTAGTCAAACTAAATACATTTATGACCTTTTAAAGAAGTTTGATCTAATGGATTGCACATCTGCAAAAACTCTCATGGCCACTGCAACTAAGCTTGAATTAAACACTACTAAAAAGTCTGTGGATATTTCAAGTTATAGGGGCATGGTTGGATCACTTCTGTACTTAACAGCTAGTAGGCCAGATATAATGTTTGCTACATGTCTTTGTGCTAGATTTCAGGTTGATCCTAGAGAATCTCACCTAGTAGCTATTAAGAGAATTTTCAGATATCTCAAGGGAACACCAAAACTTGGCATTTGGTACCCTAGAGATTCTGGTTTTAATCTAACTGGTTATTCAGATGCAGATTATGCAGGTTGCAGAATTGATAGAAAAAATATAACAGGAACTTGTCAATTTCTAGGAAACAAGCTTGTGTCCTGGTTCAGTAAAAAGCAAAATTCAGTTTCTACCTCTACAGCTGAGGCTGTATATATTGCTGCTGGCAGTTGTTGTGCACATATTTTTTGGATGAAAAATCAATTGCTAGACTATGGTATGCAAGTGGAAAGGATTCCTATTTTATGTGATAACACAAGTGCAATTGCCATCACTGAAAATCCAGTACAACATTCAAGGACAAAGCACATAGACATCAAGTACCACTTCATAAGGGAACATGTAATGAATGGTACTGTGGAACTACATTTTGTTCCAAGTGAAAAACAGCTTGCAGATATATTTACCAAGCCACTGGATGAATCCACCTTTTCAAGGCTGGTAAGTGAGTTAGGTATGCTTAATTACTCTTGAATCTTTTCAGATATTTTGCAAGTTGTAATGCAGCCATAAATTTAATTGATTTTTCAGTCTTGGATAAAATTTCGACTAAGTCAAAATTTACATCTCGACGGATGATCGTTATCCATCGAGTTTGATCATCCGTCGGTATATAATTTTATTAATAAAATCAATTATTTTTCTGGAATATTTTATGTCTCGATGGATAATTGTTTTATCCTCATTCGTCGAATTGTCTTAGTCTCAGCCGTTGATTCTCTGAACATTATCCATCGAGTATACTTACAGTTTGTAAGCATAACACGACGAATAATTGATGGATTTTTTACAGTTTATTTTTGAACGACTATTTTGGGCAATTCTTATTGGTTACTTTATTTTACTTTATTATTTTTGACAGTTATTTTTGAGATAGTATAAAAGCATAATTCATTTTCATTGCATTTCTTTTATCATTCTCAAATCATCTACTCTAACTTCTCTCTTTCTCAAAAGCAATTATCCTCTCTCTTTCTCTGCAAGTTTTTAATCTCTAATAATGGCACCAGTCGTCAAGATCATGTCTCAAACTGGATTTATCTATGAGAAGAACAACTTCACGGCTTTAATGAACAAGGGGATTCAGCAGTCTGGCGACTACCACAAAATGATGGATTTTATGAAGAACTGTAAACTCAACTATGCCATGTTGGAATCACCCACCATTTACTGTGAGGTTGTTGAAGAAATGTGGACGACTGCAACATAAAACTCAACTGATAAGACTATCACTTTTACTATTAAAGGTAAGGAATTATGTGTTAATAGTGATATTGTTAAAGCTTGTTTCAAAATTCCTGATAATAATGTAACTTCACCACACACAGACACCGATATTGTTAATATGCTTAATTCCATGGGCTATGCACTCTCTACTTCTAAATTAAGTGAAATTAGGAGGTTGGGTCTTAGGAAGGAATGGAGTTATCTGTGTGATGTAGTTACTAAGGTATTTTCTGGTAAAATTAGCAATTTTGATTCAGTTAATATCAACATGCTTTACATGCTAGTAACTGATAAATTTTCAACTTTAGTGATCTTGTCATATTTGAGTTGGGGTTTAAGTTAGGGGAGCTAAATAAGAGGGGTAAATATGTTTACTATGCTAGATTTTTAATGATGCTTGCTAACCACCTCTCTGAGGATATTGTGCTTGAGAACCCAACTAACAAATTAGATTGTTGGGTTCAAGAAAGGAGAATCATTGCATATTTGAACAGGGCAAACCATCACAAAGAGGTGCCACTCTTCTATTTTCCAGTTATGGAGGCACATCAGGTAAGTGAGGTAATTTCAACTGTCTCTACTCTTCCATCCTCACAAACTTCTTTGCATTCTAGTGTAGCTATGGCAACTGTGTCATTGATCCAACAGTTGCCCACCCAAGCTACCAAATCCAAAATTTCAAAAACAAAGACAAAGAAAGCCCCCTCTGGTGTCTCTCAAAAGATGCCAGTTGTAAAATCCTCCAAACCTAAAGAGGGGAGTGTGAATGAGGGTAAGAAAGGTGAGGGACAAAGTGAACATCAAAGAAACCCTAAGGATAAGGTTGGAGAGATGAGTGTTTCCGAACCTAGCCACACTGCAGTTTCCCAACAAACTGCAGTGCTTAATAAGGAAATTGGCTCTTTACTGGTTTCATCCTCCCAAAATGATGTTGCCATTGAAACAAGCTCTCAGCCAAGAGCACATGCCAAAAGGATAAGGGACACAAGCTCACCCCAAACTTACACTAGAAAGAAGAAATAAAAGACACTTGGGGATGCATAGGGTTCACACACTGTGCAAACTGGTACTAAAGACACAGTCACTGCACCTTCTCAAAGTCATGTTGATGTGGCTCTAATAAATGTGGAGTCACAGCCAAAATCTCTAATAATAGAAGCACCTGAAACACCAAATTCTCCCACACACTCTTTGCATGTTGACATGATAAACACATCACTTCCAAATTCTCCATCTTTAACTCTCTTGGAAAAGCCAAAAATCCAAGCAAGTGAGCATCATCTTTTGGATGATTTGTTAGCTCACTTGCCATTTCTTTCTGAAACTGTTGAAACATCTGTGCCAAAATTTTCATCAATCTGCACAGAGTCTACAATAGTTTCCACTCCAAACTCATTCACTTCTACTCACTCGATGGATATTGTTCATCCGTCGAGGAGTGATTGTATCCCGATGGATAAGCTTAACAGTAGTTATCTGTCGGATAGTCAAACTGCTAACCCGACGGATATTCCTTATATGTCGAGTGTCTCTGCACAACTTCAAATTTCATCAATTATTACAAGTGTAGAAGACTTAGTAGTAGTGCAATCACTCCTAGGATTGAGGGAAGGGAGTGAAATGAGTGAGAGTCTGGGTTTCTCCCAGGAAAAAGGAGAGGAAAAGAGTGAACCAATGCATTCCATTTCTTCAGGACTGGCAAAAGTAAGTGTGAGGAGTCCCACCTTAGATGGTGAAGGTGAGGGTGTGAGGGCGGGGAGCCAAGGTGAGACCTTGATGAAACAAAAGAGAGATCATGAGAGAAATGCAGGTACAGGAATGATAAGGATGGAAACCATTGCAAGTGAGTTAATGAATGTCAATGATACAGAAAGGGAAAGGCTATTTCAGCAAGAATATCAAGCTGTTATAGATTCTATTTCCTTGGATACTGAGATATTTACTCACCCTGTGACAGCTTACCAAACTCTAGCTGTACAGGGCAATGAAGAGGCTTAAAGATTGCTGAACTTGGTGCATACTACACAATCTTTACAAAGAGCAAAGGATGCAATCACTGCTATGCCTTCCAACATTGGCAGTGATTTTGAACTGGATGAAACTTCTTTTGAGGATGTTGATGGGGATGATGAGGAAAATAGCATGAGCATAGGGGGAGATGCAGATGTTCCTGCCTGGATGCTAACAAAAGAATGCTCCTACTCACATCTTCAATCAACACTATTCAAGCTAATTCATGACACCCAAGCAGCCATTCAGGCATCTACTAATGCCAGCACAAAGAAGCTACTCACAGCACATCTTGAAGCACTCCAGCTGCATAAAATTCAAGCCCTCCAACATAGTCAGAGTGTGGATGCAATCAAGCAAGAAATTTCTGAAGTCAAGCAAGATGTCATAGAAAGGTTGGATGCTAGACTTCCTGCAACCACCATGACTGAGATTGTTTAAAAGCTAAGGAAGGAGGCTGATCTCAATAGGAAAGTTGAGGCCATGGACTCAAGAATATCTGCTGCAGAGAAGTCAATGGCCAAGATACTTAACAATCAAGAAACTCAGACTGCACTACTCCAATAGTTGGTGGCTGCTCAACTCCCTCCCACACAACTTGATGATAACAAAATGGGGGAGAAAGGATCAAGTGAGAGGGAGAAACGGCTTAATATTCAAGTTAGCAAATTAATTGTGCCTACAATTGCTTTCACCAAGCCACCAACTAAAGACAACATTGATCTGATTAATGAAGCAGCAGCCACATTGAGAGCATATAAAAAGAAGAAGTTGAGCCCAATCAACTGGGAGAAAATTGATGAGGATATTCAAAAGAGGTTTGGGCTAGCAAAGAAGCCAAAAAAATCAGCCATTCATCACTCCCAAGTCAGGAAAATCTCTGTGAATGATATGAGCATGAATAATCTGGAAAGAGGATAGCCATCCTGCATCAAATCTCCAAAGGCTGAGCTAATTTTGAAGCCAAAGGTGAACTATCCTAAACCTTCTCTAAAGAACCCGTTGGATACAGTGTATGAGACACCAAAGCCTAATAAAAAGAAACTGTTGTCAAGATCTATTACATTCTACAAGGATCCAGCTGATTCAGCATTGAAAAGAAGAATTACTAAGGTTTTCAGGAATGAAAAGGAAATTTGTGTGGTGGACGAACACCCTCAATTTGCTGAAGCAAAAAGAGAAGAAAAGGCAATATTGAAGCAAGAAAAGAAGCAAGCTGCTCTAGATGCTAAAAAGGTTAAACAAAAGAAGGAGCAAGCTGCTATCTTGGCCAAGCTGCAAGCTGTGAAACCTACACAACAAATTCCTGAACAATCATCTGAAACCACTGAATCTAAGGAACTGAAAAAGCAAGAAGAATCACAGTAGAGAAAAAGTTTTAGATACAAACTTCATGTAAAGAGAAAAGTGGACTTTGATAAAAAGGAATTGGAAGAACAGTTTCCCAAAAAGTCTACATTTGTAATAACTAAAACATCCATGCCCTCTGTGGTACATGAAAAAATCAAGATAGATCCATCCAAGAATTTTCATGGTGAACCTATCATTCCAAAGGATGAGCCAATAGACTGGGATAGTCTACCAATACCTGAACTCAATCTACCTCACTTCATGAAGCCAAAGAAGAGAAAGACTAGAGCAGTCAAGAAAGTGAAGCCCTCAACTCTCAGATCCAAGTCCCTAACCAAAGCTCAAACCAAAGTCAACAAGGGAGACATCATGTACATCTGTGACATCAAGGAATTCTCAGATCTAAACCTCTATCTATATGAACTGGAAGAAGTTAGAGGGATTGATGCTTACAGGAATCTACCTGAAAGGTTAGTATTCAAGTACACGGGAGGAAAAGAGATATAATGGCCAATTCACAGGATCCTTCAAGAAAGCCAATCTGTGCTGATAAATGTTTATTCATCATTTAAGAAGAACTTTGGATTCAATGTGACAGCTAGAAGACTGGTTCTAAAGAAGATTAAAGAACTGAGGAGTATTAGAGCCAAATATGCACTCCCAAAGACTCTAACTATTCCTTACACTGGAAGTAGAGTGAATCTAAGGCCCTACTGCTGATGGAATTCATGGATGATAAGGGAGTTAGAAGATTATTTGGGTTAGAAGACCAGTTGAGCATCTCTAGCAATGAGACTCTTTTGGAAATGCAAGGAATGCTAAATCTCTCAGAATCTGATGAACTGGAATTCCACAGATAGCTCCAAAATCATATAGAAGAAAACAATAGAAAACTTGGAAAGAGATCCAGATCATCAAGGAAATAGATCAATCTGCTCAGGCTAGAGGAGCAACTTGAAAATGATTGTGAGCAAATCTTTGTACATTTTGTTATTTGCAGCACTTTACAGTTTTATCTACTTTCATTTAAATTTGTATTATTAGAGTGTTTTGTTATCATCAAGTTTCTCTTAATTTATGGCTACAATTCTAGTTGACATAAATTGGGGGAGATTGTTGGGAATATGTTGTGAACTTGATGATTTCATTAACAAAACACCTTAGTAGATTCAACTTAGTAAATTATGTAGCACTCGACGGATAAGCAAATATAGTCCCGACGAATGACTCAATACAGTCCTGACGGATGATAATTTGATATCCATCGAGTGAGTAGCTTATGTAACAATAAGTCATGTAGCTCATTTATGTAAACACCTTTGTATAGATTTTGTAGTAGCATATAAGTCATGTTGACTTTAATTAGATATGCAGAATAGGTTGATTAATTGTACATAGATGATGTCTTGTAATTTTGCATAAATGAAATGAAGTCAAGTGCCATATAGCTACCCGACGGATGATCAGCAAAGCTACATGACGGATGATCAACAAGGCAACCCGACGGATGATCATGTACCCGACGGATAATCAATTCAAACATCTGTTGACAGTGACAACATAATCACATGCGTCGAGTGTTTGCAAAAGGAATGTGGCAGCCTATTCAACTGGGTATTTGAGAATAAAGAAGCATTGCCATTTCCATGCTATTATGAAGATATTCAAAGATGCTGGAATAAAGTAATGAAGTAGCATAGTATTAGACTTGATAGGTTTTGTTTTATTATCTTGTCCTATTACTGTGTAATCTTGGTGAAATATAAACCAGAGTAGCAAGTAGAACAACAACAAGACTAAGCAAATATTTTCTCAGAGAAACAATTGTATGCTGAATCCTTTAGCATTTCTCTGTAAGTTTAGTTGTTCTTATTTGTAAGCAGCTGTGAGCTATTCAAGCTTCACAGAGTTCTCTTGATATATATATATATATGTGTGGTGGATACATTCAAATCCACCAGAAAGTTTTAAAGACTTGTGTTTTTATTACTTTGTGTTTTGATTCATATTTAACTTGTCATTGCGCACTTTGCATATCAAAACACAGACATATATATTTTAAGTTAGAACATTTTATAATTCAGAAAAAGTTTCAAGAATTCCATTCAACCCCCTTCTGTAATTCTTGTTGCATTTTTAGGGATTAATAAATAATCATCAACCAAACCCATACTGGAAACATGACTTAAAGAAACTGAAACAATAAAAATGAATTACAGATAATGCTTGGCCATCAAGCAGCAAAAACAAGTAAAATATAACAGATTTCTCCTTGACAGGAGATTTGTTAACATCAATAAAACCCAGATTTCCATCAGTCTCACACAACTCAGGCAGCACAGTAATATCTGCCAAACCAACAAACTCATCATCCTTCTGACCAACACTAGCAAACTTATCTTTCTCCTTACCAACACTCATAGGATCAATTGCCTCTTCACTCACATGCCTTCTTGAGGTTGCTTCAGAATCCTCAAGTAAAGCCTCTTTCCTAAGAATCTTTTCTTCTAAGTAGTTAATCCTATTGACCAACTTAAGATTGATTACTTTAAGACTGTTTATTTCAAATTTTAGCATTTTAATCTCATTGTTGGTTTTCTGAAGATTATTAATTTTAGGAATTTTAATCAAATTCACAGGTTAGGGCTTACACACACTCAAGGGGACCTTATCTTGGTAAAGAGTTTCAACATTAAAGAATTCAATTTATTGAGCAAAGGTTTTGATCAGTTTAACTTGGTTAATTTCAAACAGAGAGGTTATAAGCAAGTCATATTCTTTATAAAATACATTTATCATGTTTTAAATTATGACATAACTCAAGTTAAACTCAATCTTATTAGTTACTACTTGAAACATTACCTTAAGATCAACAAAATTAAAAAACCCTATTTTGTTTTGGTTTAGGGAGAATGGTTGCCATAAGAATGATAACTAGTTTTTGATAAGTGCGTGTGAAGTTTTTAAAGTGTATACCCCAGTTAGACTTACAGAGACCCAAAGGCACATCATCATCATCACAGAAGAGACCAACATACTACTCAAACTCATTTTGATCAAAAGCAAATTTATCAAAAATATTGATGCATGGTTTTTGCAAAGTACTGCTTCCTAACCTCATAGCCTTATGGATAGAGTTACTATCAACTTTCAAATTAATTCCTTGCACATAAGACTCAAGAAAATAAACACCATCTTCTCTTTGACAGAATTTCATGTTCACATAAAATTCACTTATGAGATGCACATGATAGTTTCTACCTCTATAGAAAATAAAGTTATCCCATTTAGCATCCATGATTATCTTAAATAGTTCACCCATTTTCTCAACTTGAATCATCATTCCAGTTTGATGTTCTTAAACATTCTGTTGAGTTTACCAGAATTAGTCAGTTTGACCAATATAGGTGTGGGTGGTGTTAAGTGTGTGTATGGAAGTGATGGTGGTGCAAGGTTTAGAGGAGTAGCATTTATGACTTGATTTGAGTTAGGCTTTCTAACTCTTGGTGAGTTTTCATGTGTACTGTGATATAGAGGTGCTTGGTGTGTGATGTTGTTGTGTTTTTGCTTTTTATGGTGAGGATAGTGATGGTTGTAGTTTGGAAAAAATGCTTCATGTGACTGTTGTGGAGAGTTAGAGAGTGATCTCCCATCAATGGTGTCAATGAGAGGGAGAAGAATTGGAGCTCTCCTTGGATAAAAATGAGAGTGTCTAGGATCCATACAAGAGAGAGAGAAGTATAGTGAGTGAATGGTGCAATTTGTATTTGTGTATGTGTGTGTAACAATGCAAGCATGGTAGTGGCCTTTAAGAGAGTTTAAGGAACTCTTGTTGTGATATAGTAACTATGAATAAATAATGTATTTCTTATAAGTAAGAATATAGTAAATACATGTGATACAGGCCTGGCAAGGGCATAGTGATATCCTTAAATGCAATGTAGAGATGGCTATGCTTATATTACAATGTCAAATATTACTCAAGTATTAAGTACATATAGCTCACACAACACAGAGACTGACTTGTTACCATTTAACCACATATTCCAGTTTTAGTTCAAGTTATTTTGACTCTATCTAGGTGCATTCAATTCTAATTAAACTGTAGAGTCCTCTTAGTTATTTGTGTAGTCGAATTAATGCAAGTGTGTGTTCAGGCCTTATATATATGCAGAGACTGTGCAGAGAGTTCAAACAACAGAACTCACAGACTTGTGCAGATTCATTAATGAAGCATGCAAGAGAGAACTACTAGTGTGCATAAATATATTTCTTTTATATGTGAAAGAGTGTTAAGGTGGAAGGATATTATAAAAAAAGACAAAGGTACATTAAATAAGTGCAGTCGTTTTGTAAATAATGTGAATTAATTATCAAGACTCAATTGTTCATGATTGATGTGACTGGTTTTGGACCCTTTCTTACTTAATATCCACTCAAGTTATCTTAATAATACTTCACAGCACCAATCAAAACAAAAATGTGAACAAATTCACACACACATAGATATAGAAAATTCAAGAATGCTCCTAATTTATATTTGTGACTGTTTCATCAGTGATCCAGATACTGGAATTCTCTAAGGGATTCCCAGCCAGGTCTTAGTGTCAGGGCATTGTGTGTGTTTGTGATTTTACCTATATGTTTGATGCATTAATCAATGTATATCAAGCAAACAAAGATTCTGATTACACTAATATCATACACTAAGAACCCCAAGTGTATGCCACATTACTGCACATAACTGTTTTAAGTCAATTACCATTTCACAGTGTACCATGAAATCACAAATTCACATTTGATTTATAAATTTTATCCAAAATAATTAATAACTCAATTTTAACTTTCATACTATAAATTGATTATTACTCTACTCACTGTGTCTATCAAAATAAGTTATAAGCTGTTTATTTTACAGAGTCAAGAAGCAGCTGTTCAGATATACAACAAATCACAGAGACCTCTTATAATAATCTCATTTGAGATGAGCAATCAAAATAGACAGCCATTAATCTGATTTAAAGTTCACACCACAAGTTTATTACTTCACAGTGTTAAGAATCCACTAATCCAACATCAAGCAATCATAGTATCCTCATTCATATCTTTTATTTGAACCCATAAATGAACAAGACTGAGCATATAGATTTAAATAATTAACTGAGGAACATGTAAATTCCAACATTCCACATATTAATATCAAAGAAATCGATTTATATTGCTTAGTGAATCAGTCAATCAATATACCCATGCACAAGAATAAACTCAAATAAAAAAATTAAATCTTGCTTCTCAATTCAAGATAATTAACCAACAAAAATGAATTCAACATTTAATCGAATGTATGTCAAGATAATTCCATCAATACACAACTGATAACTCAAATAATCCCCCTTTTCTCACTAAATAATCACTAAATTAGTTCATGCACAGGGATTAAAATCATTTAAATTAAAAACTTCGTTTAATTTAATTAAAACAATGAATCAGAACTCAACCAACTATGCAATCCAATCAAATATTTCAATTATCCACATAATCTTACACTTCGAATTATGTTTAAAAATTATAAAATTTATTCATATCTGAGTCCATGGCTTAGAAGCATACATGGATACTTACATGTCTTGATTCGTTTGACCCCGAGTCAAGAAACTCAGCAGAGTCAACTCGGTGGCTCGTCCGAGTCAACTCAGTGAGTTATCCAAGTTGTATCGACCGATTCACGTCATTTTAAGCTTTAAGCCGTGTTCTTCTTCTTGATTTTATCAATTTTCTTTACTTGTTCTTTGTTAATCCTACACAAAAACACTCAAAACTTCGAATTAGGGTTAAAAATACAACGATTTCAGTCGAAATAAAATGCATATATATATAAGTGTGTGCATGTAGATTTCGATTCAAACCCTAGTTCAATCGATTTGAACTCAAGTATATTAATCGAAACCATTTTGATTTACCCAACCCTAATCTTTTATTTAATCGATTAGAGATTAAATCATTTTGGAATATATGTATAGCATCTGAAATGAAGATTTGATTGTGTTTTGATTGAAAGAAATCAGTGAACTCATCGAAAAAGTAAGAACGACAACTAGAGTTTCTCAGAGTGAGTCGAGAGAGAAAGAGGCGAGAAGGAGTACTGAATGAACAGTGTTGCCCTAATATATATATATATATATATATTAATGTGTATGGACGACCAGGATTAGATCTAGCTTATAATCAATGGCTCAGATTTAATTTTTTAATATGATTTTGGGCTAAATGCTTTTGGGCTAAAAAAAGGCCCATTTGATTTTCTGAAAATTATATTTTTTAGTTTTAGATTAGTAATTGGGCTGGGTTTTTGGCTAAATAAAAACAGAAAATAATTTTTGTTTTTATAGAAAATAATTAGAAACTATTTTTGAATAAATATGTATATATATATATATTTAGAGAATAATTTTCATATTTTAATGAGTAATTATATTTAATCTATTTTAAAATAAATTTCTTTTCAATGCACTTAGTCCATTTAATTTCTCAAAATCCGATCAATAAATAATATTGATAAATCTGAATTATTGAGAGAATTAACAAATAGTAGAAAATAATTTTATTTATTTAAAATAGATTTATAAATATTTGCACAAAATATAAATAATATATTTAGAGAAAATATTATTTATTTTAAATATTCCAACATTCCCAAATCCAAACGGAGTTTAGTGAACCTGTCTGAATTTAATGGATTTGTAAAGATGTCAGCGATTTTATACTCAGTTTCAATGTGAGTCATTTTTATATCGCCTTTGTTGACATGATCACGTAAAAAATGATGTCTCGCATCTATGTGTTTGGATCTAGAGTGCAGCACGAGATTTTTACTCAAATCAATAGCACTCGTATCATCACATAATATGGAGATTACATCAAATTTTGTGTTATAGCCTGCCAATGTTTGTTTCATCCACAGTATTTATGCACAACATTTGACAGTAGCTATATACTCAGCTTCAGTGGTGGATATAGATACGGAATTTTGTTTCTTTGAAAACCATGAAACTAAACATCCACCCAGAAATTAACAAGTACCACTTGTACTTTTTCCGTCGACTAAATGTTCAGCATAGTCTGAATCAGAATAACAAGTTAAGTCAAATGGTATTCCTTTAGGATACCAAAGACCAATATTCGTGGTACCTTTAAGATATCTCAGTATCCTTTTTACTGTGGATAAATGAGATTCTTTTGGTTCTACTTAAAATCTAGCACATTTACAAACACTATATTATATATCGAGTCGACTTGCGGTAATATATAATAAGCTACCAATCATGCCTCGATATTTCTTAGTGTCAACGGGAATTCCTTTAGGATCCTCTGCTAGTTTGTCAGATGTTCACATAGGTGTGGAAATTGGTTTGCAATTTTCCATTTCAAATTTCTTTAGCATTTTATTACAATATTTTGATTGTGAAATATGAATGCCCTCATCAGATTATCTTATTTACAATCCTAAAAAGAAATTTAATTCACCCATCATACTCATCTCAAATTCTTTACATAGTACATCATTTGTTGAACCAAATATGATGTCATCTACGTATATTTGTACAAGCAAGATATCATTTATTTCTTGTCTTGTGAATAAGGTTTTATTGGTAGTTCCCATTTTAAAGTTATTTTCTAACAGGAATTTGCTCAACCTTTCATACCAGGCTCTTGGGGCCTATTTTAATCCGTATAGAGCTTTGTATAATTTGTATACGTATTCTGGATGTGTTGCATCTTCAAAACTGAAGGTTGTTTAACATATACTTCTTCTTCAAGTATCCCGTTTAAGAATGCAGATTTTACATCCATTTGATATACTTTAAAATCTTTATGACATGCAAAAGCTAATAACATTCGAATTGATTCAATTTATGCTACCGGTGCATATGTTTCATCAAATTCTATACCTTCCATTTGAGTATAGCCTTGTGCAACCAGTCTAGCTTTATTTCGAACAATAGTTCCATTTTCATCTAACTTATTTCTAAATACCCATTTAGTTCCAATTATGGAAGTATCTTTGGGTTTTGGAACAAGTTCCCAAACTTTGTTACGAGATAATTAGGTTAATTCTTCTTGCATTACAGAGATCCAATCTTCATCTAACAAAGCTTCTTTGGCGGTCTTAGGTTCTATTTGTGATAGAAAACTAAGGTGATTCACAACATTTTGAACTTGTGACCGCGTTTGAACTCCTTTACTTAAGTCTCCTAGAACATTGTCCAAAGGATGACTTCTAATCTTTGGAACATATTTAGGTAGTTCAATATCTGTTTCTAACAATTCTAGTGGATTTTTGGATATGATAAGCCAAATTCCACATTTTCAAATTGTCGAATAATATTCTCAATTTTGTCTTGTGTGACATCTTCTTTGTCTACAAGATCTTTGTATTTAGGTGATGGTTTTGATTCATCAAAAGCTATGTTCATTGATTCTTCCACCACTAGAGAATTTAAATTAAATACTCTATAAGCTTTGCTATTTGTTGAATATCCAAGGAAGATTCCTTCATTTGATTTTGGATCAAATTTTGTAAGGTAATCTTTGGAGTTTAAGATATAACATTTACTTCCAAATACTTTAAAGTAATTAACTTTAGGAGTTTTACCAAAATAAAGCTCATATGGACTCTTTTGTATTATAGGTCTTAATAAGACTTTATTTAGTATATGGCATGCAGTAGACATTGCCTCGACCCAAAAATATTTAGGACGACGATATTCAATTATCCTTGTATTTGTCATTTCTTGTAATGTTCTGTTCTTCCTTTCAACTACTCCGTTAGATTGAGGAGTATAAGGAGCAGAAAAGTTATGAGTGATACCATAAGTTTCACAAAAACTTGTAAAGTTTGAATTTTCAAATTATTTACCATGATCAGTTCTTATATAGACTATGGTATTATTTTTTTGGTTTTGAATTCTTTTGCATAGAGAAGAAAAAGATTCAAAAGCATCACTTTTGGTTTTGAGGAATTCTGTCCCCCTAAATCGTGAATAGTCATCAACAACTACTAAAGTATATGAACATCCTCTGAGACTTTATACTGGGACTGGACCGATAAGATCCATGTGTAAAAGCTCAAAAGGTCGTGAGGTTAATACCATAAATTTTGCTTTATGAGAGGCTCGTATTTGTTTGCCAATTTCACAAGCTTCATATATGTGATCCTTTTTATAATTTAATTTTGGTATTCCTCGTACATGTTATTTAGTTGATATATTTTTCATCAACTTCATGTTTGTGTGTCCTAATCTTTGATGCCACAACCAAGGGTCATCTATAGTAGTGTTTAGGCATATATTAACATGCTTACTCATGTCACATGTATAGACATTTTTTTCTCGAGGACATGTAAGGACTAATTTTCCATCTTTGTTAAGAAAAGAACAATGAGTAGGATAGAAAATTACCTTATTTCCATTATCACAAAGTTGACTTATCGAGAGAAGGTTGTACTTTAGTCTTGTGACTAGTTGTACATCGGATATCTTGAAGTGCTCATTCCCGATATCACCGATGCCAATAATGATACCTTTACTGCTATCTCCGAATGTGACACTTTGAGCAATGACCTTTTTAATGTTGCTCAAGAGTTACTTATTACTGGTCATATGTCTCGAACATCCACTATCAAGGTACCATAAGTCGTGTTTAGCAGTAAGGCAAACCTACAAAATAGATCAATTAAATACATAGGTACCCTTTTGTCTTGAGGGTCCTGGGGTTAGTACATCATAAATAACATTTGAATTTGCATGGAAAAATCTAGGTATTGGATAAGCATTGTTATTCACATAGAGATTTCTAGATGCATCATTCTAAATATTATAAAGTGTTCCACGTGAATATGTGGTATTTAATTTTGATCTTCTTGTACTAGCATAATTTTTATAGTTTCCATGTTGATATATCATGCTTCTATTATTTGGATAATAAACATTATTTCTAGGAAGATGCCATAATATTTTGGTTTATTATCTTCAAACCTAATAGGTGATTGAAAGAATTGAGATCTAGGTTGCCTTTGATTGTTATTAGCTACCTTAGGATGGAATACATTCTTTTCAACATTTTTGGATGACTTATATCCTTTTTGAACCCATATATGCTTTCCTTTAAATTCACCACTTTTAAACTTACAGTATGAAACAGTATGTCCGTGTCTATTGGAAAAGGAACATGTAAATGAAGGTGATTTATAAGCATCACTTTTAGTTTGTTCACGGTGTTGAAAAAATTTCTTTGGTTGAACATTCTTATCATATCCTAAACCTTCATGGTTAAAGGAATGTTTAAAATATACCATTTTATTTAATATCTCATTGCCTTTCGTAAATCTTTGAATAACAATTTCAAGATTTTCTTTTTCTTTGTTTAAGGCTTCAATCTTGTTTTTAAGCAATATTTCTTGATCCTTAACTTGAGAAATGAGCTTGAAATTTTCTTGTTTTAACCGTTGAGCTTCTAATTCTAAATCTTTTTCTTTAAGCTCATTGGTTTGTAGTAGCTCTTTTTCATTTTCAAGATTGTTTATTTGAGATTTAGTTGTTGAACTTTCTTGAGTGAGTGACTCGTTTTATATTTTTAAGTTCAACAATTCAACATGAAGTTTACAAATATTTTTATTTATTTGTAACTTCTCATTTTCCATTCCTTCAGATTGGAAAATTAATGACACATTTTCCAATTCTAGTTTGAGAATATTTTCCTTGTGAGTATTATTCTCAATTTTTAGTAAGTGGGTTTGATTATTTAGAGATGAAATTTCATCTTCATATTGGACTTTTGAGTCCATCATCCGAGTAAACTCTTTACTTTGATTATAATGTATTTCCTCGAGTTTCATTTTCTAGGACCATAATAGATGGTGTCTTTTGTCAAGATCTTTATACTTGTTATTAATGTTTACCACAAGTTCAATTAAATCATGATTATTCATATCTACAAGATTCAGATTAGATTCATATAATTGAATGAAGTTTAGGACATTCTCGTTAAAAGTGACCGGGTTGTTTATATTCGTAACACACCTCTTGTATTTCCTCCATATTTTGTTCTTTTTGTTTGGGAGGAGTGTAAGTAGGAGTGTTATTATTATAGACATTAGTATTTTGCATACCTTTTCCTTTATTATAGCTCGTTGACGGAAAATTACTCTTATAGTTAGGAGTGTAATTTTGAAAGTAATTTGGCCTTCCATTAGAGTTAAAAACTCTTTGTTGATTATTTGATTTAAGGAAGCCTTTTCAATATCTTTGAGCTTTGCTTTGAAGCACACGACGTAGTTGTCTCGTAAGTAAAGCAATTTCGCTTTCATCGAGATTTTGGATTTCTTCGTTTAATTCATCGTCGTTTTCTTCTTCATCTATAAGTATAGATTTTAAAGCCATGTTTTTCTTTTTGTCTTCCACTTTTGGAATGACTTTTTCTTGTAAATGATCTTCTTCGTATGCATGAAGATTTCCAAATAGATTATCTATTTTGTAATCATTGAGATTGTGCATCTCTTTGATTGTGGTTACCTTAACCTTCCAACTTGGAGGTAATGTATAAGAACTCTTCGATTATTTTCATTTTGTGTATAACTCTTTCCGAGTTGAGATAGTTCATCAATAATGCGAGTGAATCTAGTTTCCATGTCGATGACATTTTCTCCTTTTAGGAGTTTAAAGTTCTCGTATTCTTGGATCAAGGTGTCCATCCGAGAATCTTTTATATCAGTGGTTCCTTCGTAGGTAACCACTAATTTATCCCACATTTCTTGTGCTGACTTGCAATTATTTACTCTTTTATATTCTTTTTCAGCAAGTGCACTTGTGAGTACCATTTCTGCCTTAGCAGATATATTCATTCTTTCTTCCTCTATTGCGTTATATTCACCAACTTTCTTTTCGACGATGATGTCATCAACCGTTTTGGTAGGAATAAAAAATCCATCTTCTATGGCCATCCAAACTCCGACTTCTTGAGATCTAGCATAAATGTGAAACCTTGTTTTCCATGTTGCAAAGTTGGTGCCATCAAAGAGAGGAGGGCGAGAGCTAGATAAAACTTCACTGGTGCCATCAAAGAGAGGAGGGCGAGAGCTAGATAAAACTTCACCACGACCAATGGTATTTAGATACGCCATTTCAGATCAATTTTTATTGTGCCTGTAAATCTGCAGATCACTTAACAAACACGTTAAAAAGCACTGCTCTGATACCAATTTAAAAATTATTATGGCATTTTAAAAATATTTATGCTGTTTTAAATATTTTACCGATGCAGATTATATATGCTGAAATAAAAGACAAGGAAGAAAATACCACACGAGATTTTTATCCTGATTCACGATGGCGCAACCTCTAATAAATTCGCTCACCCCTACGACCAGTCCCCGAGCTCCTCTCCAGGACCCGAGTTTTCCTTTAAAATAACCTTGCTCCTTACGTAGGCGGATAAGCCTTTACAACCCACAAATATTTATCTTGGTGCGTAACTCCGGGTTACCACCTCAAAATAAATGTTCAAACCTACACAACCTATATTAGACAATAACACCTTGTTATTTCTTCAAAGTTGATGTAGAACCCTTGGTGTAGTCTTTGTCCTTCTAAGATTTTGTCAGTCTTGGATCTCAGTAGTTGGTCTTGGGTCTTTCCTCTTCCTCACGGTGTGAAGACTACTAACTCCCCGTTAGTACGTCTAGGACTTGGGTCTTCGAACGAGAATTACCTCACTATACTTCACCTTATTGTAAAACGAAGAAGACAATATATACGAAACAATACCCGTTATAGATAAAAAGATTTTGGACTAGTAAGATACTTAACTAGATCGGATGACATACAAATATTCTTAAATGAATATTAGTATATACTTTTCTGTAGATTAAATGAATGTTAAAGTATACTTGGTATTACTTCGTTTTGAATAATATATCTTATTTCCGAAGTAATAAATATATCAAGTCCTTGGTGAAGCATTATAGCTTCCGGATCTTTGATAAAATAATTTCTCATTTAATATAGTCGTGTGTAGACTTTTATAAATCGAGAGACGTTACACTTATTCTTTAACTATTTGCACTTATAAAATATTTGGCCGAGAGAATAAAAGGTGCGTAATTTAAACACAATATATCACAAAATATAATAGCAGAGTTTAAATTATATTAACAAAATTTATATTTGTATATATATAATACAATATAAGCTTTAAGTTTTTCCCACGAAACAGTGAAGATGCTAGTAAGGGAAATCACTTAATTCTTATACGATTATATATATATACTTATATTTACTTAAAAGCTTTAAGATCTTCCCACGAAACACTAGATGTGCTGGTAAGGGAATTCGCTTAAATCTTTTAACTAAATATAATAAATATGTATATATAGATATATATATAATATAACCCTTAAGTTTTTCCCACAAAACACTAAAGGTGCTAGTAAGGGAAGTCGCTTAAGTCTTGTTAAACAATTATAACAAATATATCAATATATGGCCAAAATAAGTGTGTTTAAGTTTAAAGAATAAAATGCTAGCTTTGTAATTTAATTCCCACGAAACACTAAGGTGCTAGTATGGAATATAAACCAAACATTGTATGAAATTATCACTTCGTGCTAGAAGTGTATAATTTGTCGAATCTTTGTTCGATTAAAATAATCCTTATACAAATTTGTTTTTCTTTAAGTTATTCTATATAAGAGCTCTTAGAGATGAAGACTCGGACAAAAGCTAAGAGGTTTACCACTTTTAACAGATGAACGAAAAAGTTCGCCGAAAAAAAATCGCCGGTGGTTTGGCCGGATTTTGGCTTGTTGGTCGAACTTGGGAAGCCCTTCGGGAGGCAAGAAAGTGGTATGAATGAGTTTTTCTTGGGACGATAGAGCTTGGTCGGTGGAACTAAGCTTGAAGATCAAAAACCTTAAATATATGATATATATATATATATATATATTTGTAAGAGAGAAGGTTTTTGAGATGAAGTATTTGGGTTTGAATTTTAGAGAGTGTGTAGAGTGAATACTTCTTGAAAATGCCCAGCAATTAATTAGCTCTTAGCTTGTGTAAAAAATGGTGGGGGTGGGTGTTTATTTATAGAAGGAGTTAGGTGAAGGGAGTGGTTGAGATTGAGTTAAAATGAATGGTGGATGAAGTGAGTGGTGTGGATTGATGACATGAAGGATAAGGTGTGTTTCTTTGCAACTTGCATAGAGGACAAACAAGAAAAATCCCAGCAACTATTAATTATATAATAATAGTTTTTAGTTTTTTCAGTTAATCATTAATTATTAATTAATTAAGTAATTACCACCATTAAATATAATGATTTTGAATTTTTTTTAATAAATACAAATAAAAATATGATAATCATCTAAATATCATAAAATGATGATCGACAAGTTTTGGTCATTTTTGGTCAAAGGTAGCTAGGTCAAACGCTCGGTCAAAGTCTTGGTCAAAACCCCAAAAAATCACACAAGGACAAAATTTCTTAAAAATTGTGAAACTTTAATCAATCATAGAAAATAACATTTAAGTGACAAATCTTAAGTTTTAAGATTTTCTTGCAAGTGGAAGTATTTTATTTGGATTTAAGATGATTAAATCAGGGTTCGGTTCCAAAAAATAATTTGAACGATTTTTTATGAAAGTAGATAGATTTTGCTGGCTCAGTTTTGTCTATAATAAATACTTAGAATATATTTTCTTAAATATAAAATATTTTGAGATACGAGAGAAATTTACTTTGAAAAATATAAGGAGGGGGATATAATGAGATATTAATATTCCTTTATCAAATATTAATTTCTAACAGTATAAAAATATATCTTTGGATTTATAAATATTTATGGAGTGAAAGATATTTATTTTATCCCTTTTTAAAAATATTTGTTTTTGAAATAAATTTAGCACGAGCCTTCTAAAGAATATCCAAGTTCTGATATTCCTTTTTCAAAATTGTTGCCTTATTAATATTGCAAGAGAGCCTAAGAAAAATCATATTCCGATAATTCTTTTACGATCTCATTGCTTTGGAGTATATTTCTTTAAAAATATATATTTTGATTTTCAGCAAATTGAAATATCTCTTGTATTTATATTTAAAATATAAATATATTTTGAAAGACATTTTTGAAATATTTTACTAGATATGGTTTTTTTACTTTTGATTATGTCAATTAAATTCATGCCTATTTGGAGAGGATATACGTGTTTTAGATTTTATGTTAAATTATGCAAATACCAAAATAAATAATTAATCGAAGATGTCCTTTCACTTTCTTGATTGATCTGCATATTTTCTTTGACGATCTTGCGCTGTAATTAACCTCTTTTGAATAACCTCGACAATTTCTTGTGTTTGTTTTACCAACTCGGGTCCAAGTATCTTACGTTCTCCTACTTCATCCCAATACACTGGTGATCGACATTTACGTCCATAGAGAGTTTTGTAGGGAGGCATTCCGATACTGGCATGATAACTGTTTTTATAACAAATTTTACCAAGGGAAAATGCTCGTCCCAAATTCCTTTGAAATCAATAGCACAAACACGTAACATGTCCTCAATTGTCTGAATCATTCTTTCACTTTGGCCATTATTCTGTGGATGATAAGCTGTATTCATATTCAATCTGGTTCCCACACATTCTTGAAAACTTCTTCAAAATCTTGAATTGAATTGTGGATCTCGATCGGATACAATAGACACGGGGACTCCATGACGAACTACTATCTCTTTCAAATACATGTGAACCAACTTGTCCAATGAAAATCTTCCATTAATAGGAAGAAAATGAGCTGATTTAGTTAGTTTATCCATTATAACCCAAATGGCATCGTGGTTCGCTTTTGTTCTTGGTGATACGACTATAAAGTCCATAGAAATATGCTCCCATTTCCATTCTGGAATCTCTAACGATTGCAATAATCCACTTGGTCTCTTATGCTCCGCCTTGACTCTCTGAAATGCATAACATTTGCTAACCTATTCCGCATTTTCTCTCTTCATATCTGGCCACCAATAATTTCCCTTCAAATCTCTATACATCTCGGTACTTTCTGGATGGATTGAATACCTTAAATTGTTAGCTTCCTGTAGAATTTCATTCTTCAATTCTGCCACTGGTGGAATCCAAATTCTGGAAGAAAATAGGAGAATACCTTGATCATCTTTCTGAGTGCATAACTCTTCTCCTACCAAACGATTGATATCCTGATCCATTATGTCTTCTTGGCATTTCTTTATCTTCTCTAACAACTCTGGCTGAAAAGTTATACAATAAATATTTGTTTCATTAGGCTTGCAAACTCTGATCTCCAATTTCAATTTCTGAAATTCCTTATATAACTTTTCGGGTACTGTAAACACATTCAATCTCTCCTTTCTGCTTAATGCGTCTGCCACTACATTTACTTTTCCTGGATGATAGCTAATCGTGCAGTAGTAGTCCTTGATCAACTCCAACCATCTTCAATGTCTCATATTAAGTTCCTTCTGCGTGAATATGTACTTCAAACTCTTATGGTCCGTATAAATCTCACATATTTCTCCATATAGATAATGTCTCCAAATCTTCAAAGCGAATATTGTTGCTGCTAATTCCAAGTCATGAGTAGGATACTTCTGCTCATGAGGTTTCAGTTGTCTAGACGCATATGCAATAACTTTATCATTTTGCATCAAAACATAACCTAATCCCTTATGAGAAGCATCACTATAAATTACAAAATTTCCTTGATCATCTGGAAGTGACAAAATAGTTGTCGTGATCAATCTCTTCTTTAATTCTTGAAAACTTTCTTCACACTTCTCTTTCCATATAAACTTTTATTTTTCCTGGTAAGATTCGTCAAAGGTGTTGCAATCTTCGAGAAATCTTGAACAAATCTTCAATCAATCTTAGAGAAATACTTAGCTCCTTTCAACTGATCAAACAAATCATCGATTTGAGGTAATGGATACTTGTTCTTAATCGTAAGCTTGTTGAGTTACCGATAGTCGATGCATAACCTCACGCTTCCGTCCTTCTTCTTAACAAATAACACTGGCGCACCCCACGGGGACACACCGAGTCTAATCACTCCTTTTTTTAACAACTCTTGCAACCGCTTTGCTAACTCCTTCATTTCAACGAGCGTCATTCTGTATGGGGCCTTAGATACTGGTTCCGTTCCAGGTGCTAAGTCAATTGCAAACTCAATTTCTCTATCTGGAGGAAGTCCTGGTAACTCGTCTGGAAACTCATTGACTACTGGAATATCTTCAAGTTTTGCTGTCTGCTAATTTCTATCTATCACATTGTTAGGTCACACAACAATATAGAAGGGGGTTGAATATAGTGTTTAGACAATCAAATTGATTTCGAACACAAGTATGTAACAATAATCAAGTATATTCAATAAACTCTGTTATAATAGAACAAGTGTTTTCTTTCAGTGATAAACAATATCACTAAGAGCTGCTAGGTTACAATGTATAATCTCCTCGTGAATGATAACACATATAGTGTAAACCCTAAGCTGTGTTTATATAGTACTCAGTTGCAAGATATCTTCTAATTGATATGGAATATAATTCTGTCTCCTAAAATATATCAATAAGATATTATCTTCTACAAGTCTTCTAGTCTTCTAACTCTTCATGCATATCTTCTATTGTTTTAGTCACGATCCTTTCCTGTAAATTAGCTGTTGTCCTTATCTGTAGTATCCGCATTTAAGTCCAGATATAAATCCTGACGGCCTTAAGTTCTGATATAAGTTCTGACTTCAGCAAGTTCTGATTTCCAATAAGTCCTGATATTAAATTTTGAAACTAAGCACAACAGATTAAACATGACATCTCAAATATATCTAACAATCTCCCCCAACTTGTAAATTAAGAAAATATACAAGTTAATAGATTTGATGATGTCAAAAACATTTAAGTACAAATGCAATGAGAGTATAATTAGACAACTAACTACAACTTACAATCCTTGTAGCTTTTACCAATCTTACTGAGTCAATCTGAATCCAAAGTGATTCTTGACAAAGTTTGATATCAGCTTCTCTTCTGCATTCCTCAGGACTTGAGCTAGCGTAGCTTTGACTTGCTTCAATTCTTCACCCTGACTTCCAATCTGATAGATTGCAGTCCTAAGTGTTGAGATATGATTTCTTTCTAAACCATCACCAAGTCTGATTACTCTTGGATGAGTTGAATCTTCATTATAGCACAAACATTTCTCTTTCAGAATGACTTCAAGTTTAGAAGAATCCTTCTTCATTGGAATTTCACTTCCATCATCTTCAATAATGTTTGGAATTAATTCTGTAACCCTTGATCCAGAAATTCTTGCTTTATCCCTTATGGTCATAATGATGAATTTGACCATCTCCTAGTAATCTCAGACTTTATCTCCAAAAGATAATGAAAGAAATGAAGTTCTTTCAGAGATTTGTTCAGCACATATGATTCTGACATCCTGTATGTTCTTCCATCTTCAAGAAACAGAATCAGCTTTTCTTTGACATTACTTTTATCATGAGCATCCAGTATCTCTTTCAATCTCCCACTTGTACTAAAGCCAATCACTCTGGTATCTAATACCCATCTTGTCTTTATGACGATCAAAGTGACTCTGAGAAAGTGGCTTTGTGAGTGGGTCTGCTACGTTGTTATGTGTGTCAACTCTCTCGACGTTGACATCTCCTCTATTTTCAACTCAGATTCACCACCAAAAACAAGAAAAATGTCTTGAGTCCTTCGCAAGTACTTAAGGATGTTTTTCACTGCTTTCCAGTGGTGTTCACCTGGATTGGACTGATATCTGCTCGTCAGACTAATTTAATAAGCAACATCAGGCGTTGTACACAACATCGCGTACATGATAGATCCTATTCCTGAAGCATAAGGAATCTTACTCATACGCTCTCTTTCCTCAGGTGTCTTAGGAGACATTTTTTCGGAAAGGGACACTCCATGGCTCATCGGTATGAGATCTCTTTTGGAGTTTTCCATGCTAAACCTTTTAAGCACTTTCTGGATGTATGTACCCTGGGTAAGACCTATCATTCTTCTAGATCTATCTCTATAGATCTTCATACCGAGAATGTAGGATACTTCTCCCAAGTCCTTCATGGTAAAGTTCTTTGATAGCCATACTTTGACTGATTGTAGCATCGGTATATCATTTCCTATAAGAAGTATGTCATCCACATACAATACAAGAAATGTTACCGCGCTCCCACTAACCTTCTTGTAGACACATGGTTCATCTATGTTTTTGATAAAACCAAACTCTTTGATTGTCTCATCAAAATGGATGTTCCATCTACGAGAAGCTTGCCTTAAACCATATATGGTTCACAAAAGCTTACACACTAGGTGTTCATTTCCCTTGGAAAGAAAACCCTCTGGCTGTGTCATATACACTTCCTCCTCAAGTTCCCCATTGAGAAAGGCCATTTTCACGTCCATTTGCCAGATCTCATAGTCGTAGTAAGCAGCAATCGCAAGCAAAATCCGAATTGATTTTAAAAGGGCTACAGGCGAAAAAGTTTCATCAAAGTCAATCCCTTGCCTTTGTTTGAATCCTTTTGCCATGAGCCTGGCCTTATAGGTCTCCACCTGGCCATCTGCTCCAATCTTTCTTTTGTATACCCACTTGCACCCAATAGGATTAACACCTTCAGGTACCTCAACCAGAGTCCATACTTGGTTGGTATACATAGATTCCATTTCGGATTTCATGGCACTATGCCATTTCTCTGAGTCAATACTACTCATAGCCTCATTATAGGTCACAGGGTCGTCATCATCAATGATTGACAACTCATTGTCATTCTCAGTGACAAGGCCATAATACCTCTCAGGTTGGCGAGACACTCTCCCTATCCTACGAATGGGCTGTTCCACATAAGGTTGTTCAGTCTGAACAGGTGTTTTCACTTGATCCGTAGTAGTTTGTGCTTCTTGAGCTTCATCAAGTTCAATTTTGCTTCCACTGTTTTCTTCAAGGATAAACTCCTTTTCCAAGAAGGTAGCTTGTCTGGAGACAAACACCCGATGATCGGTGTAAAAGTAATACCCTAAAGTCTCTTTAGGATATCCCACAAAATTATATTTTACGGATCGAGATTCCAGCTTACCTGGGTCAACTTTCTTGACATAAGCTGGACATCCCCAAATCTTAACGTGTTTAAGACTCGGTTTCCTTTCTTTCCATATCTCATATGGTGTTTGAGGAACAGATTTGGAAGGCATCTTATTCAGTAAATATGCTGAGGTTTCCAATGCATAACCCCATAGGAATACTGGAAGATTCGCATAGCTCATCATGGACCGAACCATGTCTAACAAAGTTTGATTTCTCCTTTCAGATACCCCATTTAACTGTGGAGTATATGGAGGAGTCCACTGGGAGACTATACCATTTTCTTTGAGATAATCTAGAAACTCTCCATTCAAGTATTCACCACCTCGATCTGATCGAAGAGTTATAATATTGTGTTTGGTTTGTTTCTCCACTTCATGTTTATATTCTTTGAACTTTTCAAAGGCTTCGGACTTGTGTTTCATTAAATACACATATCCGAATCTAGATCTATCATCTATAAAAGTAATGAAGTACGAAAATCCACCCATGGCTTGCGTAGACATTGGTCCACATACATCTGTGTGTACCAATCCTAGCAAATCTGCAGTCCTCTCTCCATGTCCACTAAATAGAGATTTGGTCATTTTACCCATTAGACAAGACTCACATGTAGGATATGATTCAAAATCAAAGGGGTCAATAACCCTTCCTTATGCAATGTCCGCAATCTATTTTCACTAATATGACCTAGCCTACAGTGCCATAAATAGGTCAGATTTTCATCATCTCGTTTTCTTTTATTAGTTTGTTCAATCTGAAGTAAATCATGCTCTACGTCACATATATACAGACCATTATTTATAATACCACGTCCATAAAGAACATTATCTCTAAGGATAGAACATTCATTATTCTTAATAATAAATGAAAAACCATCCAAATCCAACATAGGGATAGAAACAATATTCCTCACAATAGAGGGAACGTAATAACAATTATTCAGAATAATAGTCTTGCCCGTAGGCATATGTAAACTAAATGATCCTACAGATATGGCTGCAACCCTTGCTCCATTGCCCATACGTAGAATCACCTCATCTTTTTCAAGAGTCCTACTTCCCTTTAGTCCTTGCAACAAATTGCAAATATGAGAACCACAGGCGGTATCTAATACCCAAGTAGAAATTTGACCTAGTGACATATTAACTTCGATCATGAACATGCCTGAATCAGAAGCGGTAGTCTTACTACCCTTCTTCTTCTTCAATTCTGCAAGGTAAACCTTGGAGTTCCTCTTCCAGTGCCCCAACTTGTTACAGTGAAAACAAACAGCTAAATTAGGACCAGTCAACTTGTGAGCATCTAGTATGCTTCAGAGTGATAGTGCAAAAGACATGATGAATATAGTAAATCTGTAAATGATAAACACATAACAACACTTAGCAAATATTCAATTTCATTTCAAAATACTATATGAATCGGGTCTTTATTCATAAGTGTCTCCCACTAGTTTATCTAATTTTTTCAACCCCCTAAGTGAAAATTAAGCATTCATAATGCTAATGGGAATAGGGATCCTACATTCCAGCACACAACCTCGGCTGTGACACGAAACGTCATGTGATGTTCAATAGGCAGACAACTCTTGTCAATTACATCTTATGTTATTCCCTAATATAACTTTAGCCTCTTGAATAATTGAGTCACCGCTGTGGCACGACAAACTCAATATTCTAAGTCAAGTCTAACCCAACATTTCGTACAATTGAATCAGTCTCCAACGGCCCACGGTTGTGGCACGTACTGACCTTTAGATTCTAATTCAATGTACACATCTCTATCTAATAGACAAGTATTTCTTATTTCGAAATCAAAGCCCTCGGCTGTAGCACGAAACGACAATGATTTAAAAATAAGAACCACTTTCTACCATGTTGGAAGGCTATGATCGACACAAGCCCGTTGTGTCATTGGCCAATTACTACTTGATATTATTTAATTTTAGAGGGATTATATTACGTTACAATCATAATCATATTATAAAGAGATTCTTCCTTTTAAATTAAATATTTCAAATCAATAATCGATAATCAGATGATTCCCAGATCGGGTGGAGCATTGTCAAGAGGCATCACTTAATAACCCTTTCTTACAGATAGAAATCTGTTGTTGACAGAATCATCCTTTCTCTCAATATTGAAAATTCATATTCAATTACGTGTTTCATAAACACAAGAATCTCATGATCGTATTCATAATATTTATTGTTAAGGCAAGAAACGATTCATATTCTAGATTTTCTAGAGCACGCCTTATATTGATTTAAGTTCACCTAAATCTATCATCGCATGGTAAACATAGGCATATATCTCATATATAAAATTAAATAAACAAGTAAATGTAAAGTGCAATAAAGTAAATGTGTTTGGTTATGGCCCCATCCTATGTGATCTTTATCAAGCTCATGATAAAGATCAAGGTCAATCTAGTTTGGTGATGGAAATAAATACAACTACTTATTACATAAGTCTTCTTGTATGCCTCGTCTTCTTCTTTGTATCACCTCCATTGGATAGCCTTCTTGAGTCTTCAATTAAATTACATGATTGAAAGTAAAACTAATCTAATGAACTTACAAGAATAACTCGAGTTACATTCGAGATTTATGATTACAAAGTTTGACGACATGCAAGTCGTATTTAAAACCAAAACCAAAACCATTACACTAAGGTCGAAAGGCCATAACCATCCACCATGCTCATACAACACATAAATGCATGTTAAAACACATAATCTGATTTTAACATATCATATTATCCATGATCTAATCATAAAAAGAAAATATGACAAAAATCAGAAAAATCAGAATCAAATCAGAAAAACAAGAATCACTGTTTACGGGCAGTAAATGACGTCAAACGCCTTACAGACGAGTCATTAATAGCTTTAGCTATCAGTTTTGTTCAGACGCTCGTTTACCTATGAAATAGGGTATTCGTTTGCGTAAATCGGACACCAGACCCAGATTTCAGCAAATCTGCAACAGCCAATTCAGAATCCGTATCTAATATGATTTTCATAATTAGAACAAAGATAAATCATGTATATATCAGTATATATACAGATTACATAATCATCTTATGATTATACAACTCACATGAATATCATATATTCAAAACCATACATATATAAGCATATTATATCAACATCAAATCATGGCGAATCACGTACATGCTCATATATCGAAAACAGTTAAACACATAAACGAATTAAAAACTTTTCGCAAGTAGCTCTGATGCCATTGAAGGGTTTTTAGCACATAAACACAGTGAAAACGTAAATTTAAATCTTAAAAAAAAACTGAAACCCTCCGCAGGATCCATGCGAAAAATAATATTTTATTTGTAGTTCAGTATGTTTACCTTAAGAAGCTCTACATTAATGGAAAGATGGATGTCTTTAATGGCGATCCAAAAACGATGAATGGAGATCCTTAGCAGCTGCTCCTCAAGTGTGAAGCACTCCACCGGTATCCACCAAGAAAACAATGTAATGAAGGAGGAGGAGATGGAGAGAATTAGGGTTTTGTAAATCTTTTTGGTTGAGGCAAAAATAGGGTCTATAATAGTATATTTATAGGCAAAATTTTCAGCTGAAAATTTTCCATAAAATATTTTTATTTTTAACCCTTTATTATTCTCACTAATAATTAAAACACCTTTTAATTATTAATCCTTTTTCTAAACTCTTTAGAAATAATTCTGTCACTTGATTTAATTTCCGAAAATTAAATTCTTAATTAATAATATTAAGAACCTTTTCTTAATTAATTTATAATCAATTAAATCTCATTTAATCAATTATTAAATTTGCCAATTAATTATTTATTTCATAAATAAATAATTATCAGCCATTATTAATTAATTCCTCCACCATTAAATCATTCTCTTTTATGGTGTGACCCTGTAGGTTCAATATTAAGCCGGTAGTAGAAATAAATAATAATAAAACTATTTTATCATTATTTATATAAATTCCCTATTCATTAAATATGATTAATTAATTAATCATATTTATTCTACATCGTGAGGGATACTTCTCAGCATATCGCGACTATCCGGATAATACGAATTCACTGCTTAGAATACCAAGAACCTATTCAGTGAGTAGTTACCGTACAATCAATTCATTCTACCCTGCAATGTCGTGATTAAATACAAGGCATGGAACTTGTGTCAAGCCTATCTTATTTAATCACTTGCTTTCCCATTCACTATGCTTAGTTCTATTTAATGTAAATTAAAAACTTCTTTCTAATTTCATTCACTCTGGCCAGAGATTCCTGAACTAGCATAAGTGGATCAACATTGAACATTCTCTTTCTTCACTGGAAGGGGTAGATCCTTTATTGATCATACACTATCTTCGTGTACAAATTCCTATACCCAGTAGAGCCCTTATAATTGTCCCTTGAGACTAAGAACTAAACCAAAGCATAGTTCAGTGTACACAGGATGACTATGATGACCTCAAGTCTAAGGATACTTGTACAACTATCACTATGTGAACAACTGCTGACACGTGAGTGAACTCCATCAGTTGTTCAGCTGTGTGAGTCATATTCAGTGAACTTATTCTATAATAAGCACATACATACTAGCTATAGTGTCACCACACAAATGTCTATGAGAACAGACATCCTTCATAATGAAGCAAGCATAGTATGTACCGATCTTTGCGGATTATTAATTACCAGTTAGTAATCCTACGACCAGGAACTATTTAAGTTTAGAGTTATCATCTTTTAGGTCTCATTATTATGATCTCATCACAATCCATAAAAAGCTTTACTCTAAACTGTGGTATATCTTATATAAACATTTAAATAGATAGAGCCCGTAATAAAATCAAAACAAGTCTTTTATTAATATCAATGAAATCAAAATATATTACATAAAAGTTATTCCTAAATCCTCATACACGATTGGACTTAGGACATATCTCTTTCAAGAAAGAATCAGCTCCATTGAATTCTATACTTCAGTAAGTTGATCAGACATTTGAGCTTGATTAACCTCCAATCTAGCTTGACTGGCTTCAATTGAAATTTGTTTGATAACTATTGGTGAAATTTATTTTTAAATTTCCTGATGAGTAAGCAGCTTTGAAGCAATCAGTGATTCTTTAATCTGATTGATTTGAGTAGTTGTTGCTTCATGAGCTGTATGTAAAGATCTGAAAACCAAAGTATATGCTTTCAAATGATTCAGCACATCAGGATTTGTAATCTTCTGTTATGCTATTTCCAGATGTTCAACTACACGTATTCTAGAAATAGGATATGTAATATCTTTCCAATAAGCATTCCAGAGATTATCAGAATAATCCTGCTTCTTCTTAGCATCTAACTCTTTCATTTTCTGTTGTCTAGCATGCAAATGCATATCTTTAGGAAAGAAAAGCTCATTCTCAAGATCTAACATAATAATAGATACATGAGTTTCTTTACCATCATTAGATTCTTCAATAGCAGCTGAATCTTGCACTAATTTCTGAATTTTATCTTTAGCTTCAATATGCAGAATAGAATAAGAAATTGATCCAGTGGCTTCAGAAGCTTCAACACCTTCAGCAGTTATCTCCACATCTTCAAGTATTGTAGATAAATGAATTGGAGCTTCAAAACGAACTTCCAGGAGCTCAGGTCCTGTAGAATGCTGTGGTAATTCTGAAATTGATGAATCTTTATGAATGGACTGTTGTGCTATTACATCTTTAGCAACAACATGGATTATCTCATTTGATGGAATAGAAGAATGAATGGACTATTTTTCAACAAAAACAGGGATTATCTCATATGGTGGAATAGTAGAATATATGGACTGCAAGAAAATGTCAGTACTTAAACTTGCAGGGAGATCAATAGCCTTTGATATAACAGAGTGTTCCTGAGATGCAATAGACTGCTGTTCAACATATGTTCCTTGAGTACTCTGAGCATCTGCAAACATGTAGCAAATTAAACTTAATCTCTCTATTATTTTAAAGTAGTCTCACTACTCCTCACACCACACATCTCATGACTTTAATAGTCAGAGCTTCCTCACAAGGATTACTAAATCCTATCTCTCATCTACCTCTCCTTTTTCCAGGAAGGATCCTACCTCTCCTAAATTCTGTTTTTCTCTCAATGTTTTCACACATCTCATAGAAAAAGGCTCCAAAAGATCGTCATAAAGAAATAAGAGGTGGCTAAAGAAGGGTGATCTGTGATCATACAACTAGAGGTAGTCCTTAACTAAGGTCTAGATGTAATCATATCAACAGGATTTATATCATGAAAAGCATAATATAAATGCTGAAAGAACTAAATTAGTATATAAATTAAATATTGATAAAGTCACACCAGTATTTATACCTTATGAATTCACAATTAGACTCACAGTTGATACTGTGGTTATGACAATTGTTGTCCATCAATAATGAGAACCTCCATTTGAATTGGAGAGGATTTGATCAGGTTACTGTCATGTACCATGATCTCAAACCTTTATCCTTCTTGAAAAGAAGTAACACTTGAAATGTGTTTAATGAAATCTGTCATAAAGTCTTCAGTAAAGACTGATGAAACCTCTGTGTCTCTGTTAGTATCATCAAGATATACCTCAGCAAGTAGTCTCTAACCAACTAAATGTTGTTTCTGAGTGGTGAACATAATTCAAGAATTATGACACTTGATTTTTGGCAACATTTGAGAAAAGAATTCAAGTGTTTTAGTTGTAAGAAGAAATTTAAGATGTAAGATATATGAAATTATAGATTGAGTGTGGACAACTTTCTTGATAAGAAAAGAAAGTTTCAAAAGATTTTGTATTGTAAGAAACACTCAAAGACTATAACTCTTAATGATTAAGAATTAAGTCTTTCTTAAATTTCCTTCTCAAATAGCATTTACTTCTGGTAGTGCTCAATATGTACAGTAGTGATCATATGAAACTCAAACAGAAATTAGTTTAATCACATGCACTATGAAAAATATCTTATATTTATCATGCAATACTGATTTAACATTCAATCATTTAGGAACATTTATGCACACATACAAGAAAGTAATCAAGAACTCATGTAATAAAGCAAAAGAAGATAGAATAATTTCATTCATTAGACAAGAAGTAGAATACAAGATTTTTATAGAATTTTATAAATAAAACCCTAAACAATCTATCTATTCTAGCTTCTTATTCTTTTCTTCTTATAACTTCTTCAATGTCCTCTGATGGAAGATTCTTGACATTAAACCTGCAAGAGAAATGATATTCTCTTGCAATGCCAGCCGTACTAGGCGGCGTTGTTCTTCCTTGAGATGCCTTTGTGTAGCCACATCAGCACGTCTCATCTCTTCAAACTGAACATCTAGTCTAAAGAGACGAAGGGACTCAGTGTCATCTGAGTTCAGTCGATCAAGAACCGACTGAGGAATCTCAGAGAGATGATAGTCTTGTCCGTGAAAGACTTCCCTGAATCGACCAATGTCGAAATACAATCTCCCGTATTCAGGATTTGCTACTGGTCGGTAGACTCCATGAGAATAGAAGGCCATAGGTTTGCAATGAAGAAATTGAGTATTTAGGAAATTTGTGAGGGAAAATGGTAATGAGAAGCTTTGAGAGTGAATGGTTGTATTTATAGAAAGGAAGATGGAAACTGAAGAGACTCTTCGATTGACCATGTAATAATTAGATATAATAAGCATACATGATTACGCGTATCTAGGCAAGCAAAAAGTAATATCTCTCTTCATATTCCTATTCCCAATGTAAATACTCAAGTATCAATAGATACTTGCATCAGTAGCTAACCCATTTAATCAATTAAATGATATTCCACTCACTCACTGATTAATTAAAAATACTGTTATCAATTTATTCAGAATAAATTCAAAATAATCAATGAAGTATAACAATCAATCATGGTTTGACTATTATCAGTATCTTAATTACTAGTATCAGGATTTATCAACTACTGATATAAACTATTAGTCAAAACAAGTTTAACTAAAAACAAAGTTTATAAGAAAATCAGTAGTTCAACATGCAATTTTCACGTAAGATTATTTAGCACAATTTGCATGTTATCATGACATCAAGCATTTAGCATAAGAATCAGTATCTAATAAGTACTGACAAATAATAAGATACCATGCTTTAATAAATATCAGCAGAATTAATTATCAGAGCTTGAGACTGCCATAAAATCATTCCCAATTCATTCACCAATCTTGTGAATGTGGCTTCACAGAGAGGCTTGGTGAATATATCTGCTACTTGCTGATCTATTGGAACAAAGATCAATTCTACTGTACCAGCTTCCACATGTTCCCTTATGAAATGGTATCTGATACCGATGTGCTTAGTCATAGAATGCTGCAATGGATTTCCTGTCATTGCAATAGCACTTTGAGTATCACAATATATAGGAATAGAAGAATAGTCTAACCCATAATCCAGTAATTGATTCTTCATCCATAGAATCTGAGCACAACAGCTTCTTGCAGCAATGTATTCTGCTTCTGTAGTTGAAGTGGAAATTGACTTTTGTTTCTTGCTGTACCAAGAAACCAATCTGCCTCCAAGAAATGGCAGCTTCCAGAAGTACTTTTCCTGTCTATTTTGCATACTGTAAAATCATCATCTGTAGATCCAATTAGCTTAAAGTCTGAATCTCTAGGATACCATAATTCCAGATTCATAATGCCTTTGAGATACTTGAAGATTCTCTGTACAGCTAATAGATGAGGTTCTCTAGGGTCATCTTGGAACCTCGCACAGAGATAGGTAGCATACATTATATCAGGTCTACTAGCAGTCAGATATAGGAGTGAGCCAATTATACCTCTTTAGTTAGTTATATCTACTGAAGAAGCAATATTTAAATCTAACTTGGTTGCAGTGGCCATATAAGTTGATGTAGTTGAGCAGTCCTGCATTCCAAATCTTTTGAGTAAGTTCTTGGTGTATTTGGATTGATTTATTAAGATTCCTTCATTAGTCTGTTTGACTTGTAACCCCAGAAAGAACTCAATTCTCCCATCATACTCATTTGATACATGGACTGCATTAGCTTTGCAAATCTCTCACAGAGTTTCTCATTAGTAGATCCAAAAATAATATCATCAACATATATCTGTACTAATAACAAGTCCTTACCATGGTATTTATAAAAGAGAGTTTTATGAATTGTACCTCTTGTGAAACCACTCTCTAGCAGAAATAGAGCCAGTGTTTCATACCAGGCCCTTAGAGCTTGCTTCAATCCATAGAGTGCTTTATCTAGAAAGTAGACATGATCTGGATATTTTGGATCAATGAACCCCAGAGGTTGTTCAACATAAACTTCCTCTTCGAGTTCTCCATTTAAGAATGCACTCTTCACATCCATTTGGAACACCTTAAACTTCTTGTGAGCAACATAGGCAAAAAAGATCCTTATTGCCTCTAGCCTTGCAACTGGAGCAAATGTCTCATCATAATCAATGCATTCTTATTGTGAGTAACCCTTTGCAACCAGTCTTTCTTTGTTCCTTGTAACAATGCCCTCACTATCATTTTTGTTTGTGTACACCCACTTTGTGCCAACTACGGATCTGTTCTTTGGTCTTGGCACAAGAGTTCAGACTTTGTTCCTTTCAAATTCATTGAGCTCTTCTTGCATTGCTGTGACCCAGTCAACATCTTGTAGAGCTTCTTCAACCTTTTTAGATTCAGTTTGAGATAGAAAAAAAGGTAGAGACATTCATTCTGAGTGGCTTTTCATGTTCTTATACCACTGTAAGGGTTTCCAATGATCAAGTTAGGTGTGTATGACTTAGACCATTTCTTGCTAATGAAAGTTGAAACCTAGAAGAAGAACCTCCCCCTTGATCCATGAATTCTATATTATTTCTTTGAGTAGTAACACTGTTGTTTCCTGATACTCCTCCTGAATCAGTGTTCTCATAGTTATCAGCATTTGACTCATCAGAGTTTTAGGAAGATGGGTCTGATGATCTTTCTACTGATGTTTCTTGAGTTAAATCACATGCAATAGTCTATGGATTTGTGTCATGTTGCTCCCCCTCAACATATGCTTCAGTATCAAAAAAATTTCCATTATTCTGTGGAACTTCAGAGCTTTAAGTGATATCAGGACTTACGGTATCAAAGTCAGGATTTAAAAGTTCAACATAAGGTACTTCATTTTCAAATCTCAACTTGTCATGGTCATCTACATCTTCTAGACCTATTATCTTCTTGTCATCAAAAGATACATGTATAGACTCCATGGTTGTTCTTGTTCTCGGATTGTAAACTCTGAAGGCTTTTCTAGTCAACGGATATCCTACAAATATTCCTTCATCAGCTTTTAGATCAAACTTGGTAAGCTGCTCCGGATGAGTTTTGAGAATAAAACACTTATAACCAAATATATGAAAGTATTTCAAATTTGGATTCTTCCCTTTTACCATCTCAAATGGTGTCTTTCCATGCTTGTTGATCAATGTTGCATTTTGTGTAAAGCATGTAGTTTGACAGCCTCAGCCCAAAAGTGGGTAGGCAATTTTACTTCTTCTAGTATGGTTCTTGCAGCATCTATCAGAGTTCTATTATTTCTTTCAACAACTCCATTTTGTTGTAGAGTTCCAGGAGCAGAAAACTCTTATTTTATCCACTTGAATTTGCAGAACTCTTCCATAGAGCTTGGTAGGGATGATATACGCACTATTATTCACGCAAGTATATGCGATCACAAGTAATATATAATAAATTCTAGTTCATTCTCACAGGGATTGGTTTAGGTTAATTTCAATCAATGGATCTATGCAACAATGGTATGGTTATTGTTCAATGCTAAGATGAATAACAAATTGAGATTGTTTATAGCTACAATTAACTAAGAGATTATACTAAAGAACATTAACTAAGAGAGTAAAGAGAATTGAATACTATATGACACAAACCTGGGATTCTAACTTCATTAAATACTTCATTCAATAGCCTTTTTTGTTCTTAACCTTATCATTGCATGGTGATGACACTAATCAGATAACACGAAACTGATAAACGCCAACTTTCATTGTACGAGTACCATACTATATTGAGATCCTATATGTCTATAGAATTTGACAACATGATGGTTTAACGCACAAGTTATCTATCGTGATTATATAGGGCAAGCTACGAATCATGCATAACAAATACATGAACCTATGCTAGCATGGCAAGTTCTAAGCCCCTAAATTCACTTTCACTTCATTAGAGATTAACACGCTATCTTATAATTTCGCGACGCTCATAAGACGAATAAGCACAACCAATACTAGGTTATCATACAATCACCACACACTAAGGCATCAAAATAAATTAACTGAAGAATTCCATAAATAAATCTGTTGGAACCCCACGATAATGATTAGCCCATAATTGGACTCATCATCAATGTGGGTTCCGATGAAATCATGGTATAATAAACATAGTCTTTATACTGAATAAATAATAAACCAAGTACGAAACAAGAGTATAGGTTCACGAATAAGAAAACTAGCATCCAACGTTACAACTTAAAACAAAGAATCACAAGTATGAACTAGATCCTCTTCGCCTTGGTTGAATTATGCTCTACGTTTTTCTTACGCCATCTCCTTAAGCTCTGGTACGTCTCGTTATGAAAAACAAACTTAAGTTATGAATATATAGCAGCCCATGCAGAGTAGAAGTCTTTTGGATCAAAATTTTAGTAGAATCAGGATTCTGGAAACCCGACCTGGCGCGGGCGCACGCTTGACCAGAGCGGGTGTGCTGAGTTTCTATTCATAGGGCGCGGCCGCACCTACTACAGCGCGGGCGCGCTAACTCTCTGTAGAATTTTCTGACTTCTTCTTTTCTTGCTGATTTGAGTTGGTCTTTTCACGAGCTTTTATTCTGGACATCATCCTAACACTATATTAGCACCAAAATAATGCTAATTGACCTGCATTCCTGATAAATGCCTGAAATGCAAAAACACTAAAAAAATACGTTAAAAACACTAACAACTCGAGTACAAAACACCAATTCAAAGCTTCATGGAGAGTCATAAGTGTCATAAACGCCACTCAACAGAGCTATTCTTCAATTCAGTTCCATTATCACTTCTGATGATCTTCACTTTGTATGTTGACCCCTTCTCCAGCTCCCTCACATGATCAAGAAGAATGGATGGAGATTCATCCTTGGTGTGCAGAAAAACACCCATGTGTATCTTGTAAATTTATCAACAATCACAAGTGCATACCTCTTCTTGGAAATAAACATAACATTCACTGGAACAAAAAGATCAACATAAAGTAGATGATGTGGTTCAAGAATTGAGGATTCAGTTTAATTCTTGAAAGATGTCTTCCTTAGCTTGGCTTTTTGACATGATTCACATAAGCCATCAGGAGTAAATACTGCATTGGGCAATCCTCTTACAAGATCTTTCCTCACAAGTTCATTGATATTGTTGAAGTTGAGGTGAGAAAGTATTTTATTCCAGTTCCAGCTGTCTTCCACTGATGCTCTACTTAGTAGACAAACTTTTTGAGTTATCAGTTCTTGTGGAGACCCTGGCTTCATACAAACTACCATGTCTCACACCAGGTAATGTGATCTTGCCATTAGACTTTCTGACAATTGCACAATGCTCCTTATTAAAATTGACACCGTAATCTCTGTCACAAATCTGACTCACACTGATCAGATTATGCTTGAGTCCTGCAACCAGAGCTACATTTTCAATGATGACATTTCCAACTTTTATTTTGCCATATCCCAAGATATTTCCTAAGTTGCCATCTCCATAAGAAATGCTTGGGCCAGCCTTCTCCTCAAATTCTGATAGCAGAGATTAATAACCAGTCATATGTCCTGAGCATCCACTGTCCAAGACTAGAGAATTCCTCCTGTCACCCTACAATCAGTAATTTGAATCAGTTAGTGTTTTTAAGGACCCATACTTTCTTGTATCCTTTGTCCTTTTTAAGTTTGTTAACATATACAGTGGAAGACTTCATATCAGAGTTTATGTTAACATTCTTACTATCAGTTTTTATACATGCAGAAACAGATTTTGCTTTAACTAAAGAGGGTTTCAGTTTATAAAAATCATAATACAAACTTTGATACTTTTTACATATATAAATAGAGTGACAAACACTACCACAATGAAAACAAGGATTCTGTGGTTTATATCTAGTTGTTTTATTCCTAAACTCTGATTTGGAAGGAACAACTTTTATCTCTTTATTCTTCTTGCAGGAATTAGCAAGATAATTAGTGCTACCATAGTTTGAACAGGTCTTTCTAGGTGCATTAGGTGGGGTTACATAGTTTCCATTCTTATTAACACCTACCTTGCCATTCCTATTTTTCCTAGACCTTTTCCTCTTGTCTTTCATGTGTAAATCCTTCAGTTTTTGCTTAAGCTGTTTCTGAGTCATTGAACCAATATTTACTGAGTTTGTGCTAACTTGTTCACTCTTATCAGTAATTAAGTTTGATCTAGGTGCTGAACTAGTACCTTCCTCCTGAATTGAATTAACAAAATTAGTACTAAAATTAAACTTAATGGTCTTTATTTAAACCTTGTTCAATTTGACCTGACTATCAATTTTTATTTGTTCTGTTTAATCAGTTTCTTCTCCACTTTTCTTATCAGAATTAGATCTAGTTGAATATCCTAATCCTGATCTCCAACAATCTTTTTCTAAGATATCCTGAGCTGTCTTTCCTGAGTTAGTCCAAAGTTTAATGACTTTTCTCTCTTTAGCTAACTCTATTTCTAGATAAGCATGTTTTTCTAACTATTTTTCTTTAACATAAACAGCATTGTCTCTTTTTTTTTGAAATTTTATCATGGAAAACATCTCAGTTTCTAGGTAATCATTCCTTTTCTTAAGCACAGAGTTTTCACTCTTGATTCTATTATTCTCCCTAAAACTAACATGTAGAGTCTTAAGAAATAATCTTAATTTATAGATATCATCAATATCAAATGCAAGAGTAGACTGAGGTACCTTTAATTCAGCAGTGTTGGTCTCGGTATCCATATTTTCCATGAGAGCATAATTGATCCCATCATCTGAGTCTGATGAATCATCCCAATTTCTCTTCTTTGAGATCAAAGCTTGTTTCTTCTCAGCTCTTGGTTTTCTGTAGTCAGCTGCAAAGTGTCTAAGTCCATCACAGTTGTAACATCTCTCTCTCTTTTGACTTGTCAGGTTTTCCAGATCTAGCTTCCTTCCAATCAATATCTCTTCTTTTGTTCCTCTTATCAGAGTTTGAGGAATTGGAGCCTTTTCTGGAAAATCTTCTCCCTTTCTTGAAGTTTCTGTAGACCATCTTCTTGAAACGTTTAACCAGTAGGGCATCCATTTGATCCATATCTTCATTGTTGTTATGATCACTATCAGTATCTGATTCAGTATCAGGATTTGAGTCATCATCAAAATTTGATGATTCAGTGTCTGACTTAGCAATCATGGCTTTCCCTTTGCAGTAACTTTTCCTCCTAGCTTTCTCCTTTGGCTTCTCTTCAACTTTGAGTGCAATTGGTCTAGATTTTGATCCTTTCCTCTTGCTCCTATGCTCCATCTCTAGTTCATGAGTCTTAAGAACTCCATAGATTTTATCTAGAGGTGTGATGTCAAGTTGATAGTTATCCCTGATTGATGTGACTTTAAAGTCCCACTTTTCAGGAAGAGCAAGTAGGAACTTCAAGTTTGAGTCTTCCAAATCATATTCTTTGTTGACAAGGGATAAGTCATTCGGAAACTTCTAAAATCTGTCATAGATCTCAGTTAGAGATTCATTGTCCCTTGAGTCAAAGTGCTCATATTCTTGAGTAAACACTGTCCTCCTATTTTTGTTTATAGCAGTCGTACCTTGACACTTTACTTCTAAAGTATCCTATATCTCTTTTGCTGTTTTACATCCAATGACTTTATTGGACATAACACTATCAAGACTACTGTGCAGGATATGTCTAACCTTAACATCCTTCATGATAAACGACATATCTTCAGGAGTGTAGTCCTTCCTATCTTTGTCTATCATCTTCTCTGGTTCTCCTGCAACTGAAACAACTACCTTCATTGGTTTATGAGGACCATCATAGATCCTACTTAAGTATTTAGGATTCGTAGCTTCCAAACACATGGCCATCCTGACTTTCCATATTTGATATTCATGTACTTCCAGGATGGGCACCTTGATTGCTTCATACCTACTCATGTTGCTGTTTATCTGTGATATGGCTGGGTGTTGCAGCTTCAGATCCAGATTCTGTATTTCTTCTTCTCCTTTGTCTGACATGGTTGATCAATATTTAGATCTTAAACTGTTCGTACGTTAACAGCAAGCTCTGATACCAATTGTTAGGCCCTTAATCAACTGTAGAGGGGGGGTGAATATATTTAATATGATCAACTAGACAAATCTTCAACATAATCAACATTTTTTATATCAATCTTATAAAAACTTATTACACAAATACTCTCTCAAAAGGATGAACAAATATCCTTGAGAGCAGCTAGGTTATGCGAAAGATATAACAATATCACAATGCTTATAACATGAACCTAAACTATGCTTTATATAAAGCACATCTACCAATGTATAAAGAATCCTATTCTATTAACAACAAGGAAACCTATACTATTGCTTCTGAGATAAAGTCCTCCACCGACTTGAAATTCATGTTTCCTTTTCATCTTCAAAGATCAACTGATGTGACAAATACTGATTTCATCATCCGTTGACATCATCATCTATAGATACCATTATCCGTCGAATATCAACATCCATCAATGTCATCATCATCCGTTGATGTGTGTAATCATCATCCGTTGATGCTTCTAATAATCATCCGTTGATGCTTCTGATAGTTTCTGTTTGATATCATCAATTGCTCCTTCCTAACAATTACAGAACATAAATAAGAAAGGGGATAGGGTACATGTTATCACAAGAGTTTACAACTGGTGAAGTAAATAAAGTAAGATAAAACAGGTGCAGTAATGTAAATGACAATGCTGGAAAAGGAAAGGTACTGATATATATATATATATATCAAAGTTTGGTAGTACAAGCATGAAAACGCTTCAACAAAAGCAAAAAGGTACAACATGCATACACACTAGTCAGTAACTCTAGTCTATATATACAAGCCAAAAGTCTACTAATACACACTACTCACCAGTATACATATAACAACTGTCATAACATCTCTGTTGTCTAGCTCATGGTAAGTCAAGACATCCGATCTAGTCAAGCTCCTCTAAAACCCATTTAGCCCACTCCACCAGAAAGTCAGGGGTGTTATCCTCACGGGTAGCTCCATATATCCTGACATCAGTTGCTCTCTGAAACACCTGAATCCTCTCTCTAAGTACTCTTCTCCTCTTCTAATATCCCAAGTACGCATGATATGCAGTAACTCCTAGATTTGTCCTCGTAGATGTTGCTGTTTTATAAGGCAAGCCGCAAACTGATGGTATGGAACATGGTGTGGAGTACACTGAAAAGATGAACCCGCAACTAAATGCCCAGTAGAGTCAGAACCAACAGTGGGGGTCCTCGAATAGGTGGCCTCATACCAGGGGGTGGAATAGCTCGTAGTGGTACATCCTTCACAATATGAGGTAATTTGGCTAACACTGGTGGAAGAGCAGGGCGTTGATTAAATGACGGTCCTTCGACTGAAGGCTCAGAATGATCAGTTGATACAAAAATGATAGAATATGCCATCACCGCTATCTGAAAATCACATCGCAAGATAAGAATCTTGAATCATAAAATGAATCATACTAGAACCTATTATACAGTCTCACTCATCCTCTCGATGTTCTATCTTGCTATTTCTTACTCTTAATCCCAACCCTCTACCCATTCCCAAAGATTTAGGCTTGTGTCAGTGAGTTATAACATGTAGCTCTGATACCAAACCTGTGACGCCCTCCAAACCCGGGTCAGAAGTTTGGGGTTCACAATACATACACACATACAATATTTAAACCCATTTATGAAATACTAATATGCAATGACCCTACTTACCATAACCACAGATCACAATAGGTTAAAGTATGCACACAAGCCATAACCTTATTTACAATACAAACGTATAGAATCCCAACTTGTTTAACTTACATCAGAAAATAAAACATTCATACAAACTTTCAAACTCAAAACTAAAACAAAAGTCTTCAGCTAGCTTATTCCGTCTTAACCTGGAATCCTAGATCGTACACTTGACTGGGGATCCTCATTACCAACAGTTTCCTTCTTAACTGGAAAAGAACATAAACAGATTTGCAAGAGTGAGCTTACTAGCTCAGCAAGTCATAGTGACAATACTGATATTAAACAATGATCAAATGAAATGATTTAGGGAATTAAGTTTACTGATAAGCAATGATTAGAATTGGATATTCACTTTTATTTTAAAAACCAAGGTTAGGCTGCTGATCAGTCACGCACTAACCCCCAGCAAGGCACACAACTTTGCTCTATATACTGGATCCAAGGCGCACATTGGCCTAATACGACCACACATCTGGTCGGACCATGAATCTGGTCCATATTTGGAAAACAATCCAATTTTATAACAATATAAAAATGTAAATCAATAAACAGAATCATAAACAACATTCGTCTCAAAGCATAAGGTGATTCACAGCACCATAAAGGTATAACAGGGTTTGTATAAGGATTGGCTTCCAGCCTGTAAAAGAATCAGATAATAGAAGAACAAGGGTATAATGATTACAAGGTATAAAGGTTCGTATATTAAGAAAATCCAAATCAGTGATCTGTATATGGTATATATGTGTTTGTGGAGTAGTATCGTATATCTGTGGTTCGTATCTGGGATTATAACAATTGATGGTTTACAAAGAATAAGGCTTACGGTTCAAAGATCAATAAGTAACATCAGGGTTTAGGTTTAAGTACTTCAAAGCACTTGCAATATAAAACAGAACTACTTCATATATATATATATATATATATATCAAGAAAGGTCGGAAATACTTGCCTTATCTCAATTCTCTAACACTTCACTTGCTATCGTTTACCGACTCTTATTCACCGACAATTTGCTTTCCCTTTCTACGCCTTACTTCGTCTGCTATACATCACAAGTATCTATCAATACTCATTTTTAATTTATTTTATTCGTTACAGGCTTCTAAATACCCTTCATTTCTGTAATATCCGGGATATATCGTGTAATTATTTTTGCTAATAGACAATTATTATATGTGTTCAGTATCTATTCTGTGAATTATTTGTTAAGTGTTAAATGTGTTTGGATGTTTAAAAATAATATTAATTGAGTATTTTAATTTTTATATGTCCAAAATAAAATGTAGATAATTGTCATATCTTCCGAATTATTTTTATGTTGATTTATGATTTTATAGGAAATATATGGATTTTATAAAATCTTTTTCCGACTATTTAAAAACTATTTTATACAATCGGGAACCAACCAATGTCATCCGTTGTTACGTTTTTATAACCCGAAACTCTTCCGAAAACTCCTTCCTAACCTAATTACAATATTCCGAGCATTTTCCATGTTTCCACTTTTTCGATCCGGCGTAACATTTTCGATACATTATTCGTTTCGGTAAATCAATAAAACTCGTATTTTTGATAAACGGGATCTTTTATTAAACTATCACAATTATCACCTCGTAATACGTGTAACCAGGCGCTGAGACCAAGAGCGCAGTACAAATTATACTGGTTTGGATAATTATCCCGAAAACCGGTACCGTTTGGATCAGTTTTTATAAATAAACGTACCATTTTGTATCTGGAATGATCCAACGGGATACTAATTTTCCGTAATTATAAATAGCCTTTACCGTATTTTATTCCATATCAAAAATCATTTGCATACAGTAATTATATAATTTTCCAGAGAAAATACCTATATTCATAAACCATTCTGAGAATCAAACTACTATTTGGAGGTGTTATTGAAATCTGCTTGGGAAGCTCTGGTAACCAAAACAGAGGTTTTGAAGAGTACTATCAGATTATACAAGTTCCGGAACTGCAGAATCAAAGGTTTATTTTCTGGAAATTTATTTATTTTCGAATTATTTTTATTAAAAATATGAATTTTTGTTCGGATTATTGTCTGAATGATTTGATGATTGCATGTTGTAGAGCTTGTTTTCCTGATGATTTTCATATGTCATATGACTGATTTGGAGTTCTATAACATGTTCAAAATTGAGTTTAATCTTCGAATTTTAAAATTAGGGTTTATAACCTGTATGAATGTTTTCAATTGAATTTGGGGCTTTTTGATTTAGGGGTTATTAGCTGTTGTATTATATTGGGTTGTGTTCCTTATGAAATTTGCAATCGATTGGTATATAGCTTGTTAACAGAGGATTAGTGAATCGAAGGGAGTTGTGTTTTGAAGTTTTCGTCGGTTCACCGGAAACCGGTGATGTTCTTGGCCATTTTCCGGCCAGGTCAGGAGTTATTAATGTGATTTGATTGCATGGTTGTATTCTTGGTGTTGTGTAGATCATATCTGGAGTAGAAGGTGGGGTGATGATGCCGGAATCGTGTTCTCCGGCCATCCCCGAAATTTTCCGGCTACTAAACTGCAAAATTGCAGTTTAGTCCCTGTATTTTTGAAGATGGTGAAGTTCAGTCCTTGAACTTTCCAGAATTTGCATATTTTGGAATCCTATTTTAAAATTATTTAAAAATCATACTTTCTATTTATTTTAATTAGAAAAATTAAAAATCCGTTTTTAATTTCTGAAAATTCCAAAAATTATTTTTTTAATTCCAAAAATTATATTTAATTCAAAAATAAATCTAAATTAATTAGTTAATTAATTTCAGTTAATATTTAATTGATTAATTGGTCAATTAATTCGAAAATTAATTGATTAATTGATTTAATTATTTATCAATTGATTTTAATTAATTATTTAACTAGATTTAATTATTTAAAAATGATTTAAAAATTCCGAAAAATAGTTTCGAGCTTTAAAATATTATTTTAAATTGTTTTCAAGGCTCGATAATTATTATAAAATTGTTTTGAAGCCAGATTTTGCCAACCAAACCCTGTTTATTATTCTGAAATTGATCCAACGACCCGTTTTAATTCCGAAAAATGTTTTAAAAATCATTTTAAATACCCGAAAGCCTGTTTACGATCCAAGACTTCTTTATAAATGATATATTATTAATTGTTGACGTGTTATCTGCTATACGTGACTTGTTGGTTAACTGCCGGTCTATATGTTCGGTGTTTACTTGTTTATAGCGTAACTTTCAATCCGTTAATCAGATTTGGGTGAAACGAAGGGTAGATAGAAGTGTGTTTCGAATAGAATCGTATGAGTTAAATATTGATAGATACTTATAATATATGAGCAGAAGAGGCAAGGCGTGGGAAAGGGAATCAGATAGTCGAGGAGTAAGACGGTTGTGATTGGAAGATAGTACAGTATAGCAAGCTTGTACCAGGCAAGTGTTCTGAACTTTCTCGAGATATATTGTAGTTGATTGATAATCCTGTTTTATATTACAAGTGCTTTGAAGCACTGAACCCTAAACCCTGATTCCAGTTATTGATCTTGAGCCGTAAACCTTACTATTTCTAAACCATTGATTGATGTACAACTGGATACGAACCACAAATATACGATACTACTCCAAAAATACATACAATCTGAATACCAAGCACTGAACCGGATTACTTACATATTCAACTTATTGTACCTTATGCTTTGAAATACCAAATCCTTGTAACCCTGAAACATTGATTTCTTTGTTATCCAATTCTTTCATCACTTAACAGTCAAGCTTTGAAATTGCCATACTGATCCCTTGTAAAGATTGAAACCATTTCCTTATTAAATATTCAATGTTGCTTATGATTTTTTTTATTGTATTAAATTGTTTATTCTGTTGTTATGTTAGAATTGGATTATTTTATAAAATTGTGGACCAGATTCGTGGTCCGAGCATATAAATGGTCAAGTTAGGCCAATGTGTGCCTTGGATCCAGCAGTTAGAGCAGTGTTGTGTGATTTACTCGGGGTTAGTGTATGTTTGGCTTGTGTGCATACTTTAACCTGTTGTGGTCCGTGGTAGTTCGTAAGTAGGGTCACTGCATATTATTATTATCTTTATTATTTTTAAGCAGGATATAAATAAGGTGTGTGTGTGGACCCCAAACTTCTGACCCGGGTTGGGAGGGTGCCACAGGTTTGGTATCAGAGCTACAGGTTATAAGTCACCGACACAAGCCTAGGTTGACGGGAATGGGTAGAGGGTTAGGATTAGAAGTAAGGAATATAAAGATAGAACGTCGAGAGGTTGAGTGATACGGTATAATAGGTATTAGTATGATTCGTGTTGTGGTTCGAGATTCTTATATTATAATATGATTTCAGATAGCAGCGATGGCCAACTCATTCATCCCCGTATCAGCTGATCACTCAGAGCCTTCAGTTGGAGTACCATATTCAGATCCACGTCCTGTTGTTCCCCCAGTGTTGGCTATTCTACCCCCACCTGTGTTGCAGCCCATGCCACTGCAGGCTATTCCACCCCCAGGCATGAGGCCACCTATCAGAAGACCCCCACCAGCTGATTCAGATTCCACTGGGCATTCAGTTGCAGGTGCCCCATTCCAGTCTACATTGTACCCAGTTCCTTATTACCGATATGAGGCCCTTCTATTGGAGCGTGATTCCTTGTTGGCCCAGATCCGAGAGCTACAACATATCATCAAGACTACAGATATTGATCGTGGTGTGAGGGAGCTTCGAGAGGAGATCCATGTGACACGTAGGATTCTTGAGGCTAGGCTACATGGAGCTACACTACCTGGCCGAGGCCCTGATGCACTTATGGGATGGGCTATTGAGGGGATGGAAGACTTTGAGAGGCTAGGAGGACCAGAGTTTCCTTGGAGTTGAGTCAGAGATCCAGAGATGGAGATGCTGATCAGTGTTATTATGGTTGTGTAGTATGTACAGTAGTGTGTAGTATGTATCAGTAGACTTTTGAGTTGTATTTATAGACTAAAGCTGCTGACTAGTGAGTAGGTTGTTGTACCTTTTTGCTTTTACTTCCAAAGCGTCTTTACGCTTGTACTACCTAAAACTTTTGATATATATACCAGTACCTTTTCTTTTCCAGCATTGTCATTTATTTTACTGCACCTGTTTTACTTTACCTTATTTATTGCACCAGTTATACCCCGGTGATACCATGTACCCTGTTCTCTTAACTGTTTATATTCTGTAAAGAAGCATGCAATTTACTTAGTTCAACTGTTACAACTGTTTTCAAAAAGAGATATTTTTGTTTTACAAAACTTCTCCTTTATACAAAGGATTTAATTTAAAAGCTAAATAAGTTGTTTGATTCTTTACAGAAAATGCCTCTCAGAAGAAATACCCGCACCAACACCCAGAATGAAGAAACCACCACTAACAACAACAACAATAACAACCAAGATGATACAAACCAGAATGCAAACCCAGGACCCATAGACCCAGCAATAGCCCAGATTCTCCAAATCTTGGCCCAACAAACAGTTCACCTGGCACAACAACAACAAAGACGGACCAATCCCCAGGTAACTTTCAAAACTTTTCAGGCAGTAAACCCACCACAATTCAAGGGTTCCTTAGAACCGATTGAAGCAAATGTTTGGTTAAAGGTAGAAAAGTCATTTTCCTTAGTGAAGGTAAAGAAAGAACAGAAGGTTGAGTTTGCGAGTTATTACTTGAAGAATGAGGCCACCTATTGGTGGGAGACTGTGAAGACATTAGAAGGTATAGATGATATTACTTGGGAGAGGTTTAAGGAATTGTTTTTAGAAAAGTATTTTCCCAGTTTGTCCAAGATCAGATGGAACTGATGTTTTTAGAGTTAAAGCAAGGAAATATGTCGGTGGCAGATTATGAGAGTAAGTTTGAAGAATTGTCAAGGTATGTGCCGTCATATGTGGATACTGACAGGAAGAAGGCTAAGAGATTCCAGCAAGGTCTGAAGCCATGGATCAGAGGGAAGGTAGCCATTTTTGAGTTGGAGACCTATGCATGAATTGTACAGAAGGCCATGATCGCAGAGACAGAGAGCGAGATATCACAGAAGGAGAAAGAAAGCAAGAAAAGGAAATTTGAGGGAAATGAAGGTCAGTCACAACCAGGGAAGTTTCCAAATTTTAAGAAGGGCAAGTTTCAGCCATGGAGAAATTTTAATTTCAAAAGACAAAATGCAGGCGATGGAGGCCAGGGCAACCGTCCAGTTAATGCAAATCAGCTGAATCAGTTGAGGTTAACTTTTCCAGATTGTCAGGTATGTGGGAAGAAATATGGAGGAGTTTGTAATAAGTTGAATGTCGTTTATTTCAAGTGTAATCAGAAAGGTCACTATTCAAGGGAGTGCCGAAGTCAGCCAGCAAACAAGGATCAGCCCATCCGGAATCCATCAGTTAAGGTTCCAGCTATTGGATTTACGTGCTTCAAATGTGGAAAGCCAGGACATATAGCCAGGGATTGCAAGACACCAGCCCCAGTCAGTAATGTATTGAGGATTATGGGATCTACCCCAGCAGTGAATGAGACTCTAAGGGCTAAAGTTTTTGATATGTCTGTGAAAGACGTTATCTAGGATACTGACGTCGTGGCAGGTACACTTAATGTGAATTATTATGTGCCAAAGTGTTAATAGATTCGGGAGCAACTCGATCATTTATTTCACAAGATTTTGTTAATAAGCTAAATTGTCCAGTTGAGTATTTAAATGAAATAATGACCATGGAATTAGCAAATCAAGAACGTATATCTGTTAATCAAGTTTGTGGGAATTGTGAGGTTGATATTTCTGGTAGTAAGTTTTGTGTAGATTTGATACCCTTTAAGTTAGGAGAATTTGACGTTATCTTAGGCATGGATTGGTTATCTAAGCACAATGCCCAGATAGATTGTCGAAATAAGAAGGTAATAGTGAAGACGCTAGATGAGAGGATAGTAACATTTAAAGGCCAGAAGCAGGTAAAGAAATTCTTAATGATGATTCAAGCCAAGAAGTTACTACGGCAAGGATGCGAACATTTCTTTGCATATGTGATTGACAAAAGCCAAGAGCCACCAAAACTTGAAGATATCCCAGTCGTCAATGAATTTCCAGACGTGTTTCCCGATGAGTTACCAGGACTTCCTCCAGATAGAGAAATTGAGTTTACAATTGAGTTAGCACCTGGAACAGAACCAGTATCCAAGGCCCCATACAGAATGGCGCCCGTTGAGATGAAAGAGCTAGCAAAGCAATTACAAGAGTTGTTAGAGAAAGGAGTAATCAGACCCAGTGAATCCCTGTGGGGTGCACCGATACTATTTGTCAAAAAGAAGGATGGAAGCATGAGACTGTGCATCGACTACAGGGAGCTCAACAAGCTTACAATGAAGAACAAGTATCCGTTACCCAGAATCGATGATTTGTTTGACCAATTAAAGGAGCCAAGTACTTCTCCAAGATTGATTTAAGATCGGGATATCATCAACTAAACATCAAGCCAGAAGATATACCAAAGACAACTTTTAGGACAAGGTATGGACATTATAAATTTTTAGTGACTAAAATGTCTTGGGATTAGCGGGATATTATCATCGATTCGTTCAAAATTTCTCAAGGATTGCAACACCATTGACAAAGCCTACGCGGAAGAATGAAAAGTTTATGTGGAACGACAAATGCGAAGAAAGTTTCCAGGAATTGAAGCAACGATTAATCACGGCACCTGTTTTGTCACTTCCCAACGATCAAGGAAATTTCGTAATCAATAGCGATGCTTCTCATAAAGGACTCGGATGTGTTCTAATGCAGCACGATAAAGTGATTGTGTATGCGTCAAGGTAACTGAAACCACACGAACATAAATATCCTACTCATGATTTGGAGCTAGCAGCCATAGTTTTCGCTTTGAAGATTTGAAGACATTATCTATATGGAGAAAAGTTCGAGATTTACACGGACCACAAAAGCTTGAAGTACATATTCACACAGAAGGAGCTTAATATGAAGCAAAGGAGATGGTTAGAATTAATCAAGGATTACGACTGCACGATTAATTATCATCCCGGCAAAGCGAACATTGTAGCAGACGCGTTGAGTCGGAAGGAAAAGTTAAATGTGTTATCAGTACCCGAAGAAATATATAAGGAATTCCATAAATTGGAATTGGAAATTAGAGTTTGTAAGCCTGATGAAGTAAACGTGTATAGTATGACTTTCCAGCCAGAGTTGTTAGAAAAGATAAAGAAATGTCAAGAAGAAGTAATGAATCAGGACATAAATCGTTTGGTAGGTGAAGAATTGTGCACGCAAAAGGACGATCAAGGTATTCTTAGGTTTTCTTCTAGAATTTGGATTCCACCAGTGACGGAGGTGAAGAATGAAATTTTACAGGAAGCTCATAGTTCAAGGTATTCAATCCATCCAGGGAGTACCAAAATGTACAGAGATTTAAAGGAAAATTATTAGTGGCCAGATATGAAGAGGGAAATTACGGAATGGGTTAGCAGATGTTATACATGCCAAAGAGTTAAAGCCGAGCATCAAAGACCAAGTAGATTGCTACAGCCATTGGAGATTTCAGAATGGAAGTGGGAACATATTTCAATGGATTTCATAGTTGGATTACCAAGGACAAGGGCTAATCATGATGCCATTTGGGTTATAGTGGATAGACTTACCAAGTCAGCTCATTTTCTGCCTATAAATGAAAGATTTTGCTCGACAAGTTAATCCATATGTACCTGAAGGAAATTGTAGTTCGTCATGGAGTTCCTGTATCTATTGTATCTGATCGAGATCCAAGATTTAATTCAAGATCTTGGAAGAGTTTTTAAGAATGTTTGGGAACATGACTGAATATGAGTACAACTTACCATCCACAGACGGACGACCAGAGTGAAAGAACGATCCAGACAATTGATGATATGTTACGTGTTTGTGCTATTGATTTCAAAGGGAGTTGGGACGAGCATTTACCTCTGGTAGAATTTGCTTACAACAACAGTTATCACGCCAGTATTGGGATGCCACCCTATGAAGCCCTTTATGGACGCAAATGCAGATCTCCAATGTATTGGGATGAAGTAGGAGAACGTAAAATACTTGGACCTGAATTAGTGCAGCAGACAAAAGAAGTTGTTGAAGTTATCTAGAAGAGATTGATAACAGCACAAGACCATCAAATGAAATATGCAGATCAATCAAGGAAAGACATGGAATTCGAAGAATGAAGCTTAGTATTACTGAAAGTATCACCATGAAAGGGATTAACGAGGTTTGGAAAGAAAGGAAAGTTGAGCCCAAGATATGTCGACCTTTTGAGATTCTAAAGCGCGTTGACAAAGTAGCTTACGGGTTGACGTTACCTCCGCACATGGAGCACATTCACAATGTTTTTCACGAATCGATGGTTAAGAATTATAATCCAGACTACAGGCATGTAATAGAATATGAGCCAATAGAGCTTCAGGCAGATTTGTCATATGTAGAGAGTCCGATAGAAATTCTAGAGGAAAGAGAGAAAGTATTTAGAAATAAAGTGGTAAAGTTAATAAGAGTATTGTGGAGAAACCCAAAGGTTGAAGAGTCAACCTGGGAATTAGAAAGTGATATGAAAGAAAAGTACCCTCATTTATTTTCTTAGGAGATTCTGAGGACAGAATCCTTTTAAGGGGGAAGGATGTAATATCCGGGATATATCGTGTAATTATTTTTGCTAATAGACAATTATTATATGTGTTAAATGTGTTTGGATGTTTAAAAATAATATTAATTGAGTATTTTAATTTTTATATGTCCAAAATAAAATATAGATAATTGTCATATCTTCCTAATTATTTTTATGTTGATTTATGATTTTATAGGAAATATATGGATTTTATAAAATCTTTTTCCGAGTATTTAAAAACTATTTTATATAATCGGGAACCAACCTACGTCATCCGTCGTTACGTTTTTATAACCTGAAACTCTTCCGAAAACTCCTTCCTAACCCAATTACAATATTCCGAGCATTTTCCATGTTTCCACTTTTTCGATCCGGCGTACGGTATGTCCTGCGCAGGTCCCGGCGCAACATTTTCGATACATTATTCATTTCGGTAAATCAATAAAACTCGTATTTTTGATAAACATGATCTTTTATTAAATTATCACAATTATCACCTCGTAATACGTGTAACCAGGCGCTGAGACCAAGATCGCAGTACAAATTGTACTGGTTTGGATAATTATCCTGAAAACTGGTACCGTTTGGATCAGTTTTTATAAATAAACGTACCATTTTGTATCTGGAATGATCCAACGGGATACTAATTTTTCGTAATTATAAATAGCTTTTACCGTATTTTATTCCGTATCAAAAATCATTTGCAGACAGTAATTATATAATTTTCCAGAGAAAATACCTATATTCATAAACCTTTCTAAGAATCAAACTACTATTTGGAGGTGTTATTGAAATCTGCTCGGGAAGCTCTAGTAACCAAAATGGAGGTTTTGAAGAGTACTATCAGATTATACAAGTTCCAGAACTGCAGAATCAAAGGTTTATTTTCTGGAAATTTATTTATTTTCGAATTATTTTTACTAAAAATATGAATTTTTTTCGGATGATTGTTTGAATGATTTGATGATTGCATGTTGTAGAGCTTGTTTTCCTGATGATTTTCATATGTCATATGATTGATTTGGAGTTCTGTAACATGTTCAAAATTGAGTTTAATCTTCGAATTTTAAAATTAGGGTTTATAACCCGTATGAATGTTTTCAATTGAATTTGGGGCTTTTCGATTTAGGGGTTATTAGCTGTTGTATTATAGTGGGTTGTGTTCCTTATGAAATTTGCAATCGATTGGTATATAGCTCGTTAACAGAGGATTAGTGAATCGAAGGGAGTTGTGTTTTGAAGTTTTCGTCGGTTCATCGGAAATCGGTGATGTTCTTGGCCATTTTCCGGCCAGGTCAGGGGTTATTGATGTGATTTAATTGCATGGTTGTGTTCCCGGTGTTGTGTAGATCATATCTAGAGTAGATGGTGGGGTGAGGATGCCGGAATCGTGTTCTCCGGCCATCCCCGAAATTTTCCGGCGACTAAACTGCAAAATTGCAGTTTAGTCCCTGTACTTTTGAAGATGGTGAAGTTCAGTCCCTGAATATCCGGAATTTGCATATTTTGGATTCCTGTTTTAAAATTATTTAAAATCATATTTTCTATTTCTTTTAATTATAAAAATCCGTTTTTAATTTCTGAAAATTCCAAAAATTATTTTTAATTCAAAAATAAATCTTAATTAATTAGTTAATTAGTTTCAGTTAATATTTAATTGATTATTTGGTCAATTAATTCGAAAATTAATTGATTAATTGATTTTAATTAATTATTTAATTAGATTTAATTATTTAAAAATGATTTAAAAATTTCAAAAAATAGTTTCGAGCTTTAAAATATTATTTTAATTTGTTTTCAAGGCTCGATAATTATTATAAAATTGTTTTGAAGCCAGATTTGGCCAACTGAACCCTGTTTATTATTCTGAAATTGATCCAACGACCCGTTTTAATTCCGAAAAATGTTTTAAAAATCATTTTAAATACCCGAAAGCCTGTTTACGACCCGAGACTTCTTTATAAATGATATATTATTGATGGTTGATGTGTTATGTGCTATACGTGACTTGTTGGTTAACTGTCGGTCTATATGTTCGGTGTTTACTTATTTATAGCGTAACTTTCAATCCATTAATCGGATTTGGGTGAAACGAAGGGTAGATAGAAGTGTGTTTCGAATAGAATCGTATGAGTTAAATATTGATAGATGCTTATAATATATGAGCAGAAGAGGCAAGGCGTATGAAAGGGAATCAGATAGTCGAGGAGTAAGACGGTTATGATTGGAAGATAGTATAGTATAGCAAGCTAGTACCAGGCAAGTGTTCTGAACTTTCTCGAGATATATTGTAGTTGATTAATAATCCTGTTTTATATTACAAGTGCTTTGAAGCACTGAACCCTAAACCCTGATTCCAGTTATTGATCTTGAGTCGTAAACCTTATTCTTTCTAAACCATTGATAGTTGTACACCTGGATACGAACCACAAATATACGATACTACTCCAAAAATACATACAATCTGAATACCAAGCACTGAACCGGATTACTTACATATTCAACCTATTGTACCTTATATTTTGAAATACCAAATCCTTGTAACCTTGATTCCTTTGTTATCCAATTCCTTCATCACTTAACAGTTAAGCTTTGAAATTGCCATACTGATCCCTTGTAAAGATTGAAACCATTTCCTTATTAAATATCCAATGTTTCTTATGATTCTGTTTATTGTTTTAAATTGTTTATTCTGTTGTTATGTTAGAATTGGATTGTTTTATAAAATTGTGGACCAGATTTGTGGTCAGACCATATAAATGGTCAAGTTAGGCCAATGTGTGCCTTGGTTCCAGTAATTAGAGCAGTGATGTATGCTTTGCTCGGGGTTAGTGCGTGACTGATCAGCAGCCTAACCTTGGTTTTTAAAATGAAAATATAATATCCAATTCTAAATCATAATTCATTGTTCACTTGATATCATAACCCTTTTCATTTAATGATCATTATTCTCAGTTTTGTCATTGTAACTTGCTGAGCTAGTTAGCTCATTGGTGCGATATTGTTTATGTTCTTTTCCAGTTAAGAAGGAACCAGTTGGTAATGAGGATCCCCAGTCCAGCGCGGGAGCTAGGGGTTCAGGTTGATCGAGTTAAGCTAGTAGGCACCTTTTGCAGTAATTTAAGTTTGTAAAAGTTTGTAATAATGTTTAATACTCAGTTCTGAGTTTGGATAGTTAGGATTTGAACGGTTTATAATATAAGTGTGTGTTTGTCTTGTGTGCAGACTTTAACCAGTTGCGGTTTGTGGTAGTTGGTAAGTAGGGTCACTGCATATTATTATTATCTTTATTATTGTTAAGCAGAATATAAATAAGGTGTGTGTGTGGACCCCAAACTTCGATCCGGGTTTGGAGGGCGCCACCGTTTCACCCAAATCCGATGTACGGATTCAAAGTTACAACAAAACCGACAAATAACAAACACATAAGCATATTATACAATCAGATCACATTTAGCACATAGCACGTAAGATATTCGATAAAAATAACTTTTTAAAGAAGATTTGGAGTTAAAATGATTTTTCGGGCATTTAATACGAATTTTTGAACATTTTTTCAAAATTAAAATGAGTCAAAAAATCATTTTATAAATAATTATAAGGATCGAATACCCGAATCTGACTTCAAAATCATTTAATAATAATTATCGAGCCTTTAAAATAATTTAAAGTGATATTTTAAAGCTCAGAACTAATTTTCAGAATATTTAAATCAAAAAATAATTAAATCTAATTAAATAATCAATTAAAATTAATTGATAACTAATTAAATCAATTAATATTTAAATTAATTGACCAATTAAATAATTAATTATTAACTAAAATTAATTATTTCAATAATTCAGATTTATTTTTGAATTTAAATAATTTTCAGAATTAAAAATAATGATTTTTAAAATTTCAAATAATTAAAAATAATTTTCTGAAAATAAAAGAATCAGAAATACCATTTTTGAAAATGTTTAAAACAGAAATCCGATTTTTTCAAAATTTTAAAACAGGAATTTTGATTTTGTAAATGAGGGAAACTTCAGGGGGCCAAACTATAGTTAACCGACCGTATTTAAACGGTCGTATTTAGACTAAATACAACAACCTACTAAATATCACTCTCATATGTACGACCGGGATTAAAACCGGACGTATTTAGCTAAATATCACCGCTGTATTTTGGACCGGTTGTATTTAGTCATTTTTGTTGTAGGGCATATATTACTCTCCCTAAATAAGAAAGATTGATTGAGGAACACCGGATGGCCTGGACTACACTTGTGACTTCTGCAAGGTTTGGATTTACAGTGCCTTGTTCACAACTTGATTGACCTTCCATTAGAGTTCATGAATGATCTCTAACCACAGTAGCAATAAAACTTTTACAATTTTTAGAGTGGAGGTGCTGGAAGAACAGTCTATAATAGTGGATCATATCCAAGTGTAAACCCACTCACACGTGTTTGTTCAATTCATTTCGGAGCTTCGAAAATATACTCCAAAAATATATTATAATATTTTGACTATTCATTTGTTTTGGTTTGAACGGTTGAAATTATTTATTTGCAAGTACTAATTCTTCTACAATAATCATCAAAATTATTTAATTAAACAATAATTTTATTAATAACCCAGTAACTCTTTCAGCCTAAAACATATACTATCAATTCAATTCAAATTGATGACTTGGTATTAAAATATTTCAATTCAAATTAAAATAAAAAATTAAAAAATATTAAAAAAATCCGTACAATGCACTGATTCTATACTAGTAATTATAAAATTAAAGTTACTTGAATTGATCATACGACTATCAACTCTAGATGTAAATAGTATAGATATAAGTGTATAATTAAAATATAATTTTTACAGGGCATGTGAGATTTTTTTTGTCGGGGGCCGACATCTGAGATTTCATTTTCACATGGTTTACAGAAAAGTATAATTCAAAAATTTATCGTATTCATTCATCTTTGAAAGAAAGGCATTAAATTATATTAATAGAAAGTAGGGTTTTTTTTAAAATACCTAAATTGCATTTCTTCTTAAAAAATACATAAAATGCAACATTTACAAGTTGCAACCTCATACACAATTTCTTGCAACAATCTCAATCTCATATGCAACTTTTACTGTATTTTTTATAATAAGTTTGAAAATATCAATATTTTTTATAAAGTTCCTGGAAAATATTGAAATAAAAAGGAACATAATCCATCTTAAAAAAATGCAACCATAATTCTAATGTAATTAGAATAAGCACATTATTATATATTCTTGTTGTTACAGGTTCGGAATATAATTTCTCTTAGAAAAATGCAATCATAATTCTAATGTAAATAGAATAACCACGTTATTACATATTTTTGTAGTTACAGAAACAGCTTAATTAATTCTGTTAGGATTTGAAATACTACGAGTGTCTATAATCTATATATAAGGTTCAAAGCTAACAATGCACTTCACCTTTTCGTTGTTTGTTTTGGTTGGGGTTGGCAAATACAACATGTACCAATATGAGACCACGCCCAAGGCCATTGCCCGTGGAAGTGATTGAAACACAGATACTTCCCCATTTACCAGTAAAGTCTCTTTTACGATTCCGCTCTGTTTGTAAATGGTGGAAAACAATAATTTTCCAGCCCGATTTCGTAAAATCTCATCTCGACTGCACCTCGCAGAATCCTAATGATGAAAATCTCCTAATGCTTAAATGTTTACGTTCGGTGTATGATTATGATGAATGTTACTATGAAATAAGTATGGTCTCTTTCTTAGATTCAAATGAAAAAATATTAAGTGATATTGTCCCTTTACCCTTGTTACGCCTAGATTCCTTCATGTGGATGAACGGGCTTCGGCCTCCGTAAAGATGCCTACAGCTGTGACCTGAAAGTGAAGAGAATGCGAGGGATTGTTCCCCCGATTCACCTTCGGTGTGAGAATAAGAACCTGGTTGTAAGATGGGTAGAAAATACGAGAAAGTAGAATGTTTGAGAGAATGAGTGTTTATTTTTTTACTTTCCAAGGGGTTTTATACCCAATTTACCATTAATGTTTGTCCGTTACTCATCATTGATGAGGACGAGTGAAAATGGGGCGTTAGGATTTCATGATCCTAACGATTGGAGGAGAAATGGGCTTTAGCCTGTGGTGCTTCGTGGGCTTTCGGCTCGCTGGCCAAGCAGTCCTTCGGCCCGATAGTATACTCGTCAGATGAGCTTCGCTAAGTGGGCCATATTGGGCCCATACCCAACATGTCCCTGTCCTTCGGCTGGGCCTTCGGTCGGGCCGATGAACATCAGTTTTGGCCCATATTGGGGCAAAGAAACCCTAGGGCAACTACTTTTGTTTCGCCTCGATCTTCGTTCGTACACGTGACAAGTTTGTGGAAACTTGTGGATACATTAATGTGACAGCTGTTGGCACGCCATTTCATGGCTCAATCTCAGCCATTGAATCTCATCCATTTTAATCTGGGATGTTGATTTCAAAACCCCCCAAATGTTGCACCTTTTGGCACCTAAACTCATTTTTGAGCGCCTATATAAAGGATCACAGTGCACTCCATTTTCTTTTTAACATTTCCCAGTCTCTAGTCACAAACAACAACAAACATTGTCAAGATCTCCAATCATGGGAAACAACAACTCCACATTCTCAGATCATCCTATCGTCCAAATCAGTAAGTCTTTTTTCCCATTTTTGTGCGTTTTGTGCTTTCATCAAAGTTTTAACAGAGCCATTGTTTTTTGCATGAAAGTCCAGGGGCCTTTTCCTGGGCGTGTGTGTTTTGCAGTTGTGTTTTGGGGTTTTTGGTTTATGGGATATTTTCTGGGTAGTTAATAGGAGTGTTCTGTGTTTTTTGTTTGTTTTAGGGGTGCCCTACGGGTTTAAAGATGGCATGCGAGGCGTTATCTAGCCAAGAACTATCTTCGAGGGTTCTTGGCTTTAGAACATCCTTCGGGAGCCGACCCAGGGTGTAAATGTTTGGTCTGGAGTTTAAAGATGGCAGACGAAGGGTTTCTGGGGGCAAGAACTTCTTTCAGGAAACTTTTCTGTTGGGACATCTTTCGGGAGCCGACTCCAGACTCTTTTTCTGTTCTCTCGGTTCTAGGACATGTACTCGGTCCTTTATCCCTTTTATTTTTCTTTTTGCTTTAATCCAAGTACATGGACAAATGTCTCTCTGTTTCCGAATACAGGGACATGGACCGGGCGAATCCTCCGACTGAAACTTGGAACTCGAGGCCAAACAGTTTGGCCGGAACATCTTCTATCCGTCCAGAGAGGAATGGGCAATATCTTTTCGGTTTCGCAATGAACTACCCGGTGGCGAACAACCGATCGGATTTATCGAAGGAGCGGGTAGGTCAAATGTACTCCTCCTTCTTCGTTACCCGGGGTTTCTTCTAGGTTTATGCTACCAAGGAGAACGAACGGATTTATGACACTCTGGGAGTGCCGAAGGGATATGGCGACAGTGCCGTTGGAGTTTCAGAAGCGGCGTTCAAATACGGCTTCAGAGTGCCAACGCTAAAGATTATGAAGCACCTCTTCAGCGAGATAGGGATCGCCATTGGATAGATGGACCCTATTGGGTACATCCATATCAACTGCTTCCAGAATATGTGCCTTCATGCCGAGATGACCCCCTACACTCGGTTGTTCTGGTATAACTACGACTTCCGAAAGAATCCAAAGAGCCCAAGTTTTTATACAATCACTCGTCGGGCTGGTCGAGCGGATTGGACGGCGACCAACTCCAGCAACAAGACCACTCATACTCACTGGTGCTTTGTGAGTGGGCCGAAGCCGGCTAAGATGTCTGTCTGGCATGACGTTAACTATTCGTTGCTCCTCATGTCGAATTTGATAGAGGAGGAGAAGGAGAATTATGAGGCTCTGGTTGATGTCCGCGTGAGCAAGTTGGGTCCCGAAGAATTTTGGGACAGAGACTGGCTGCTTAGTTTATGGGGTGGGGGTAACAAACATCTTTTTCATCTATTTTCCTTGTAGTTTTATTATTTTCGTAGTTGTTTTCCTTTGTTCATACATCCACGCCTTCATTCTGTCTTCTTTCTTTACTTTCTTCTGCATATATTGGGTCTAACTTGTACTTTGTCATGTTTTTCAGTGTCTTCGAGGGAGGCTTTGATTGAGAGGAAGAAGGCCAGGGCAGCCAAAAGGAGGGCAGCAGAGGAGGAGGCGAAGGAGAAGGCTGCTGGGAAGAAGGATGTTCTGGACACCTCCGAGGAGACGGAGAAGAGGCCCCAGGCTGAGAGGGTCTCGCCGCTTCGCCAAGTCCCACTTGCTTCGGAAGGCGGCGAAGGGGATGGGCCGGAGTTCATTGGGAAGGGAACCCTTCCAAAAGGACCCGAAGCTGAGAGGGGGTCGTTCAGTCTTATCTCCCTGGCTGGGGTGTTCTAACGTCCAACCACACCGTCTAATCGGCGAGGCAGTCGACGAAGGAGGTGGCCTCGGACCTATGCCACGGTCTCCAGCTTCCTGCTGATCTCCCAACTTTTACATCGGCCTCCGCAACCGAAGCTTGTACCGAGCTTCTGTCCCTGGTATGTGAAGTTATATTTATTCGTCTATCCTTGTGCATGATTTTCTTCTTTCGTTAGACAGTTTTTCCTTGTGTATTTTTTGCAGGATACTCCTTGGGCTGCGGCCGTGGAGGGCAAAGTTAGGGACATGGAGACTCGGATGGCCAAGGTGAAGGAGCTGGAGAGGAGGGCCACGGCGGCCGAGGAGGAGCTCGGGAGGGTGATGACTCAGAATAAGGTGCTAGACGGTCAGGCCACGGTGCTGAAGGGCGACAGGACAAGGCTGGAGGAGGCCCTTGACATGGCGAATAGGAGGGTCGCCCACCAGAATGTCCAGCTGAAGAAGTCCCGCAAGGAGCTTTAGAAGACGAAGAAATAGCTAGACTTGACGGAGGAGTGCTGCTTCCAGTTCGACGCTGATTATGCCTTGGAGAAGGCTCACGACCTTAACTGAGATTATAAACAGTTGCTGGACGATAGCATTGAAGATCCTATCGGCCGGCCAGCAGTCAAAGCCCCTCCCGTCTCTTCCGGCAAAGACGAAGAGCTCTCGGATGAAGACCCTCAGGCCTAAACTTTCAACCCTGAGGTGCTTGATATGACCGGAGACGATCTTGGTGCGAAGTCTGTTGTTGGTTTTTCAATGGTCATATCCAACTCTTGTAGCTGCTTCATTCGTTTATCTTTTCTACTTGTAAATTTGTTTTTTGTAATTGGTACTCCTGCCTTCGAGCCTTTGTAATTTAACTAGCCTTTGGGCTGATCTATTTTAATGCATCTTTCATCTTTTGTCAGCATTGTTTTATTGTATCTCTGTATTTTATTGCATCTTTAGCTTTATTTTTTGCCTTAGCAATTTTAACAATTTTAATCACATCTTCGGCTTTTTCTTTCACCTTAGCAATTTTAACAATTTTAATTTTGTCATCGCATCTTCGGCTTTATCTTTCGCCTTAGCAATTTTCAGAATTTTTGCTTATGGCCTTGCTACTTCTTTCGGCCCCGAGTGTCAAAGGCCGAAGGGAACTTAGGGATATTAATACTACGAAGGGGTTCTATTGGGCGAAGAAACAGGGATGATGATCGGCTTTTGATTGCCCCTTGACCAGCATGACCTCGTTCATTCGGCCAATATCGGTACTTGTGAAAAGTAGCTGTTATTAAGCCAAAAAGAGGATGCATTGGTCTTCTTTGGGATCGCCCCTAGACCAGGCCTTCATCTCTCTGTATATGTAGCAAATAGATGCATGATTGAGGCCGAAGGCTCCTATCTTCTTTGGGATCGCCCCTAGATAGGGTTTTCTTCGGTCTTCATTATGAACTATAAGGGAAGGATAAAGGAGAAGGTCTTATCTCAGGATTGCCCCTAAAGATTCTTCATTCGTCCTTGCCACGTGTTCATTGCGAATTAATTAATAGTGGTGGAGTGAAGGATGTTTGATTTTCGTGGAATTGCCCCTAGATTTTTATCCATTCATCCTTCTTTCGTAAGCAAAACTAATGTGACAAAAAGTGCATTCTTATTCATCATTAAACTTCCTTACACTTTCCATATAAAATTCAAAGTACAAATTGACCAAAGAAAATTTCTTACAGATAGAACTTTCGAAGGCGACTAGCGTGCCAGGTGTTTTTGATTGCTTCGCATGTTAGCGTTTCAAGTTTGTATATTACTGGGCGAACGACTTCAATCACCTTGTATGGCCCTTCCCAGTTTGGCTGAAGCTTTCCTTGTTTTGCTGGCATGGAAGGAGCCAGCTCCCTGAGGACTAGGTCTCCCACTCCAAATGACCTCTTCCTAATGCTGGAGTCATAGTGTTGGGTCGCCTGTAGCAAATATTTCATGTTTCTTTGGTGGCAGCCTCTCTTTCTTCTTCCAACAAGTCCATGTTCGCCTTTAGCCCAAAGCTGTTGGTTTCCAAATTGTAGACCTTAGTTCGGTATGATTCCAATCCTACTTCGACAGGAACTAGGGCTTCGGTCCCATAGGCCATCCTGAAAGGAGTTTCCCCCGTTGAAGACCTAGGTGTCGTTCGGTAGGCCCACAAGATCCAAGGGAGTTCTTCTAACCATCTGCCTTTAGCTTCTCCCAGCCTCTTCTTTATCCCTTGAAAATTACTTTATTTTCTACTTCGATTGCCCCATTCCCTTGCGGGTGGGCGACCGAGCTAAATCTTTGTTCGATCCCGAAGTGGTGTAGAAACCTTCAGAACTTGTTTCCAATAAACTGAGTCCCATTATCAGAGATGCAAATCTTCAGAATCCCGAATCGAAGAATAATCTGCTCTAGGAAGAACTTCTTTGCGGCTTCTTTGGTTATAGCCGACAAAGGTCAGGCTTCGACACACTTAGTTATGTAGTCGATTGTGATTATGCAGTAATTTGCTTGTTTCGTGCTAGTGGAGAGAATTCCAACTATGTGCACGACCCACATGGAGAACAGAATAGGGCTGAGAACTGAAGTCATTTCTTCAGGGGGTTGCTTTGGAACAGTGGCGAATAACTGGCATTGTACACATTTCTTGGCATAGTCGAAGGCATCCGCTTTCAAGGTTGGCCAAAAGAATCCTTGATGAAGGATTTTGAAGGTGAAGGACCGACCATCCAGATGCTCTCCGCAACTACCTTCGTGTACCGCTTCGAGAGCTTGATATTTTTCTTCAGTATTTAGGCATCTGAGGTGGGGCTGACTGAAATACCGACGATACATTCTTCCCTTAATGATTGTGTAGCTCGACGCTCTGTATTTTACCTTTAGTGCTTCTCTTCTGTTGTGAGGCAGGATACCCTTCTCAAGAAATTTTCTTAGTGGGGTCATCCAATCAGCTCCTTGGTGAATTTCCATACATTCTTTCTTCTCGATCGAAGGCGTCTTGGCTTCGGTGAGGTAGACAGAACCAGTTAGACTCTGTGTCTCAGCCGAAGCTAGCCTGAAAAGGGCGTCTTCCCGTCCATTGTTCTCCCTTCCAATCTGACTTAGCTCAAAAGTTTCAAATGATAGAGAAGCATCTTTTACCTTGGTGGTGTAAGCCTTCCTTCGTGGGTCCCTTTGCTCATATTCTCCTGAGAAGTGCTTTACTACCAACACAGAATCACTGAAGACCCTCAGGTACTTCGCCTCAAGGCTTCGTGCCAACTCCATTCCTGTGAGGAGTGCTTCATACTTTGCTTCATTGTCCGTCAGAGGAAAATCGAATCTTATAGCTTGGCATATCTCAACCCCTTCGGGCCTAGAAAGTATTAATTTGACCCCACATTTTTTCCCAGCGACCGATCCATCTACAAAGAGTTTCCATTTGCGGGGGGTTCGAATAGCTGTTCGTCCGGGGTGAGATCCCGCGGCCCCGAAAATGTGCATTTGACCACAAAGTCAGCCAAGGCTTGGGCCTTAATCACCATTCTGGGGATGTATTCAAGATCGAACTCCACAAATTTGATCTTCCTCAAAGGCTGACTGGTGACAACTTGAATCCTTCGGCTTTGGAAGTAATGTCGCAATTTTCGGAAGGCCATAACCAACCCATATGCGAATTTTTCGGCATTGGGGTATCTCGTTTTCGCGTCCTTTAGGACATGAGACACATAGAACACGGGTGTTGATTGCCTTCATGATTTTTCACAAGAACCGCCCTCAGAGTTTTGTCGGACACATCCAGGTAAAGCTGAAGAGTTTCCTTCGAATCGGGCCTCATTAAGAGGGGTGCCTTAGTGAGGTATTCTTCCACTTTTTTGAATGCCTTTTGGCATTCGGGCCCTCACTCAAAATTCTTTGACCCTTTAAATACGGCGAAGAAAGTGAGTGCCTTCTCGGCTGATTTGGAGATGAAGCTCCGAAGGGCGGCGAGTCGGACGGTCAGCTTTTGGATGTCTCTGATGCATTTAGGGGCTTCCATGTTAATGACTGCTTCGATGTTCTCAGGGTTCGCCTCTATCCCCCGGGTACTGACCATATAGCCCAGGAATTTTCCACTGGACACTCCGGAGGTGCATTTGTTCGGATTGATCCTCATGTTGTTTCTTCGGAGCATCTCGAAGCACTCTTTCAAGTCTTCTGCATGATCTTGGAATAATGACTTTACAATCATGGCGTCCATATATGCTTCCATGTTCCATTTGATCTGCTCTTTAAAGACTTTGTTCACCATTCGCTGAATGTGGCTCCAGCGTTCTTTAGTCCGAAGGGAAAAGTCTCCTTCGGAGTTATGAACGATGTCTTGGGCACATCCTTGTCATTCATAGAGATTTGATGATAGCCAGAAAAAGCATCCAAAAAACTTACCTAGTAGCCAGCCATTGCATCTATCAGCTGATCGATGCTGGGCAGGGGGTAATAGTCCTTCAGACTTGCCTTATTGAGGTCCGTGTAATCTATGCACATCCTCCACTTCTCGTCTGATTTTTTGACGACCACCACGTTGGCCAACCAGTCTGGGTATTCAATTTCTTCTATGAACTTGGCTTCTAACAGTTTTTCTACCTCGGCCTCTATTACCTTCTATCGTTCGACTACAAATGTCCTCTTCTTCTGTTTCATCATTTTGGCCTCGAGCTGCACGTTCAAGCAGTTCTTAGCCGTTTTGGGATCCAAACCGGGCATGTCTTCCGGCCCCAAGCGAACACATCATGGTATTTCCAGATTATAGCTATCATCTTCTCCCTCATATCTGATTCCATGTTTTTCTCTATCCGAACCATTTTTCCCGAATGACCTGTGTACAGCTCTACCTCTTCGGTTTCTGTCGCGGATTCGGCGATCGGACTTGAAAGATCTGCTCCAAACTTTTCCAACTCGATATTCAATGTTTCTCTGCTTCCACTGTGCTCTACCTCGACCCTTTTTCATTTTCCGGTTTCGTCCGGCTTCTCATATACTTCATCTTTTTCCAGGTCTTCCAGCATTATAATTCGGGCAGTTTTTCGATCGCCCCTCATTTTTCCTATCCCTTTCTCGGTTGAAAACTTGAACTTGAGATGGGGTATAGATTCTACTGCTTCAAAGGTTGACAATAATGATCTTCCAAAAATGACATTGTATGGACTCTCAATCCGAACCACATAAATTTCACCGGCTTTTCCACAGTATATGGTAGTTTGCCTAGGAGGACGGGGAAAGTGATTGTGCCCTCAAACTCTATGGGGTGCCCTCCGATGGCATAGAGAGGAGCTTCGTTGCAGGGCTCCAACTGCTCTCTAGCCAAGTTCATCTTGCAGTAGGTCTTGTGGAAAAGTATGTTGGCCGAACTTCCGGTATCTACCATCACCTTCTAGATTTTATTCTGCCCAATGATAGGGTTGATGACGAGGGGGTCTTTGTGTGGACGAATGACATCCTCGTAGTCCTCGGTGCTGAATGTCATGGGCATGTGGGGTTTTGCCTGGCCGAAGTGATAGAGATTATACACTTGTCGGGCGTACTTTTCTTTGTTGTCTTGCTATCCTTGTCTAGGATACTGCCCCCAGATATAGTCTTCACCTCGCCCCTTATCATGTCTCTTCGCTCCGGCTATTCGGCTTCTACTTCTTCTTCTTGGTTTTCCTTCGGCCCCAGTCTGTCCCTCAGATCTCAGACGAACTGATTTAGTTCTCCTTCTTTGATCATTCGCTCAATCAGCTTTTTGAGGTGGTAGCATTCGTCAGTATTATATCGGGGTTCTTCTTATGATTTGGGACCTTCATCTTGGCCGACCGAACAAACCCAGGCTTGCCCTTGATCTCATGGAGAATCTTGGAGATGGGCGCATTCAGAGGGGTGAACACGGCCGAATAACTATCTCGGCATCATTCGACACCACGATCCATCTCTTTTCTCCCAGCGGTCTGAGCCTGATCTTGAGCCTTCATATATATCAGCTTGCTTCAATCGGCCGTCCCTTTGGGAGTCCTTATATCCCTCAATACTTTCCATTTTTCGACGAATATTCTCGCGCCTCACATATACATTATTTAGGGACTTCGGGGGAAAATCATAAAGAGAGGAGCAAAGCTTTTTACCTTTATAGGGGTCCAGCCCCGCCATCAAGAAGCCCATTGCTTTGACCTTGTCCAGATTAGTGATAATTCCAGCTTCTTCTTTAAACCGAGCCAGATAATCCCCCAACTCTTCATTAGCCCTCTGTCTGTAATATACCAAGGCTTCAGTATCCTTCTCCTTCCGGCATAGGTGCGAGTAGTACTTCAGAAACTTTCTTTTTAATTGTTTGTAAGACCCGATGGACATAGGTTTGAGGGATTTGTACCACATCGAGGCTGATCCCTTCAGATAGGTCGTGAACATTTTGCAGAGCATGATATCATTATGCCCCATCTCAATCATCAGCAACTCGTACTTTTAATAGTGGTCCTCAGGGTCCCCTTTTACGTTAAACTCACTCATCTTAGGAACTGCCTTTGCTCACCTGGAGGGGCTGATACTGCTCAATTTCTTCTGTCATGATCGGCTCTCGATCAGTCCTCCTTTTGTCGAACAAGGCCTTTTCTAGGAGAGTGAGCCTGAGTCGGGAACCATCATGCTCTTCATCCGAACCAGATGAAGAGGGTTGCTTCGTCCTATTTCTTCGGGGATGCGAATCAGAGTCAGACTCATCTTCTTCATCATGCACCCTACGGTTTTTCCTGTGCTTACTCGTTCTTTCTGGCTCGTCATCCTGCAGCACTTCACGTAATTCTTTTTCTTACAGCTCAATTTCTTCTCTTTGCAGTTGTAGGGCTTTCAATCGTAACGCATCAGCCTCTCTTCATTTTGCGCGGGCCTCTGCCTCCTTTTCTTCTTGGTCATTTTTGGTCTTACCCTTCTCCGCAGCTAACTTTTCCGCTCAGATATTTAGGAGCAGGCTTCTTCCTCAGGAGTTAATGTGATGACTCCATCGGCGTCCACTAGGGTGGACGGTTGCCCCTTATCGGTAAAACTTGGTGGCGGTGAATGCTCATGAATTATTTCTGTCATTATCTCGATATCTCGTCTTGTGATTCTCGTACTTCCCACATATGGCGCCAAATATTACGCCCAGATTACTTCGTGTGGATGAACAGGCTTCGGCCTCCGTAAAGATGCCTTCAGCTGTGACCTGATAGTGAAGAGAATGCGAGGAATTATTCCCCCGATTCACCTCCGGTGTGAGAATAAGAACCTATTTGTAAGGTGGGTAGTAAATACGAGAAAGTAGACTGTTTGAGAGAATGAGTGTTTATTTCTTACTTTCCAACGGGTTTTATACCCAATTTACCATTAATGTTCATCCTTTATTCATCATTGATTAGGATGAGTGAAAAGGGGCATCCTAACGGTTGGAGGAGAAATGGGCTTTAGCCTGTGGTACTCCGTGGGCTTTTAGCTCGCGGGCCTGGCAGTCCTTCGGCCCAGTAGTATATTCGTCAGATGAGCTTCGCTAAGTGGGCCATATTGGGCCCGTAACTAACAACCCTATTACCGATGATACAAGATTGATGGGTTCTGTCAATGGTTTAGTCTATCTTGGTTTTCCGAACCTACATAAGTTTGTGATATGGAATCTTACTATTAGACAAATTAAGATAATTGAAGCGTCAATCAAAGAGTCAGTGCCATTTAAGTTTTTAGGGTTCAGTTGGGATACGGTAGGCGACGATTATAAAGTGGTAATGGTGTCTTACACTGGGAGAAGCTATGTTTACTCACTCAAATCCAGTTGTTGGACTTACTAACTAATTTTTCGTTGTATCTTTTTAATGAGAATTGCTGCGTACTGTGTGTGATTATAAAAGGAGTGCCATATTGGACTACTATCTACTTCAAATTGGACTGCAGTGAGACAAGAACTACATATGTGGTGCCTTTTAAGTTTGAGGTTGGGAGGAATGAGTTTAGGTGTTTGCCTGAGTTTGAATAAAAACTCAACGAAGATGGTTTTCTTTTGGTGCATGTAAAGGAGTGTATATCGGCACTGGTGTACGAGACTTGCACATCGAAGTGTTTGATGGATGTATATTGTTTGGATGCGATTTTTAGAGCTTGGAGGAAGATGTACAATGTGGGGACAATAACTTGTGATGTGAATGAGTTGTCCCATCATTTTACGTATGGTGGTCAGATTATGTTCAATGTAGATTCGAAAGTTCAATATAGAAATAAAGTTGTGTACTACTTATTGAGGAATAAATATGAGGGTAGTTTGGTCTTTGTAATTGAAAAGGTATTGGGCTATATATAAAGCCCCACTTAGTTTCATTTCGATAGATTGGATTTACAATGTAGTCTTTTTAAGATATGCAGTAAAAACATAATTTTTCATTTGCTCTTCTTCTTTCTTCTTTGATTCTTAGTTTATCAAACATCTATGATCTAGGTAAAAATATATAAAAATTATCATGGTATCAGAGCCTCCGGTTCTTGAGGCCTAATAATTAATATGTACTATCCTTTCATCGTAGTGCTAAGATGTTGTCTGTAAAACCTCGATGACAACAACGAGCGTCGAAGGTGGTCATAGGCATAGATTGTATTTAAATAAATGTATATATGAGATCAGAGGGTGAAGTTTGAGTGGGAGAAGATGAGAATTTGATTGAATTTAGATCTAGATATGTATTGCGCATGAGCTGTTTGATAAAATGTCAAAGAGAAACAATGTATTCACTAGTGTTACTTGCGGGATTAATATGATGCATTCAAGGTGTTTGATACATAGCCTGAACTAATGATTCTTCAATCTATCTGTAGTGCATTTATATACCTTCAAGATAGAGAAGAGACCCATTGTAGGGGAGGCATTGTTGAAGCTGAGCCGTGTTTGGTTAGGTTTGTGGGTTGTGACCCAGATTGTTGTCTTTCAGTGCTGAACTTCATTAGCTTAAGTTTCTGAGATTGGTTGAAACCATTTCCAGGGTATTAATGTAGCTTTATCCATCCATTCCCCTGGATTGATTTTTGTGACTTTTGAAAACTTGTACCGTGAGCATAAGAATCTGGTAGTTACCAAAACATGTAATTTAAATGTGTATATATATTGTCTGAGGGTTAGGATGGAGGTATTTAGACTTTTGGTGGTGAAATGTGTTCTAGTATTTGGCAACTAGATCAGTAAGCTTAATACGAGGTAGCTCTGTCTCTCTCAGAGTATATCTATTCAGCAATATCTTCATTTTCTTCTGTTGTAAGCACCCGGTGTTAAGGAACTAGGACATGCTCTTTGATATTGACCAACAACTCATGTTCCTGGAAAACCTCCTCTAACTGGAACTTTGAAATGTGTTCAGAAAATTATTGGTCTTTGACAGAAGGTTTGAACTAAATCAAGAAGATTGCGGAAAATCACTTAAAAAATAAGCAGACACAAATGGACACTCCCAAAGAATTCTGGTAAGGGTGAATCACCACTTTTAAAGCTGGTGTGCCGCTAATGGCAGAAGGAAGTCAGTTATGAATGTCACAAAGATGGATGCGATGATTGAAATTTCTGGAAAATAACGCTCTGAAATATTGTATAAGATAATGCTGAGTGCTCAAGAACTATCAGATAATATTTTAAGCTCTTGTGTAGGAAGCAGTCTTGGCCGTTGAAGTCAATAGGAAGAGCTGTTGACACAAAACTGCTAGAAGATATATAAGCCAGTGGTTTGTAAGTAAATTCTGTTGTTTCTCTTCAGTGAAAATACAAGCCAAGAGCTCACTCCAAAATTGTGAAGTATTTAGTAAAAAAAACTACAGTGGAATGAATGTGTACTTGAGCTAATTACAAGCCGATAGTTCACTTCCGAATTGTGCAAAGTGAATGAGTAATCGAGCTAATTGAATAGCAGAACTTGCATTGCCACATTGCTGCAAATGTCCAGAAATTGCACCCGAGTTGAGCTACATCAAAATACTCTTTAAGTGATTCATTTAGGGACTTGGACTGCTCAATTGTTGAGTTATGGAACCTAATGTTTAGAAATCATCGAGTATGAAGCTTTGTTTACTCCAAATTCTGCCTGAAAAATTCCCTTTTATGGATTGTTGAAACCGAGAGGTCACTCCATCGAAGTGATTGAGTACTCGTGCTTGTTTTGAGCTTTGTGAGCATTTACAGTTGAGCTTGCATAGCGTCAAGTTGGCTGATATATTGAGCTCTGTGAGCAATAGTCCTCTAATGACAAGTAAAGCCAGGATTCCTCAAATGGCAAGCAAAGCCATGATTCCTCTAATGGCAAGGAAAGTCAGGACTCAAATGAAGTTGGAACGGTCCTCTAATGGCAAGGAAATCCAGGAGACCTCTAATGGATAGCAAAGCCAGGCTACTCTAATGAAAAGCGAAGCCAGGCTACTCTAATGGAAAGCGAAGCCAGGTCACGTAAGCTTAATCTATTGATTTCTCTTCGAATCTCTTGATACAAATTCTTCTCCATTTCTAGCCTTCCTTTTCCTCTTCTCCTTCATCATCTACTACTAATATTCTTCTTTACTTGGTTTTTATTTGGGGTCCGCCACTACTATCAGTTCTGCACCATTGTCTATCAAGCTAAGAGCTCAGCATAGTTCTATGATAAGTTTATCTTGCATTGTTAATGTCAAGTTGCTATCATTTTTTTCTTCTAAAAAATCTGACGCCGAAGCTTGCATTGAGACAAAATGTCGTATTTCTTCTTCTCTGCTATTGACATTTTAGCTTGCATTGAGCCAAGTTATCGAGATTTTATATTCCTCACCTCTGATTTCTCTCTAATCTGTTTCATCATATTTTCTCCATTTACACTCTTTCTTTCAGTTTTATTCTTTCACCTTTATCTGGTTTATATTTGGTCCTTGCAACTACGATCCATTTGTGTCTCAAGCTCAGTCCATTATCTTGAAGGTAAGAGTTTCACTTTGTTCTTACTCATTAGTTTGAGGGGGAGTATTGAGAAATAAAATATGAGGGTACTTTGGTATTTGTAATTGAGTAGGTATTGGGCTATATATAAAGCCCCACTTAGTTTCATTTCGATAGATTGGATTTACAATGTAGTCTTTTTGAGATATGCAGTAAAAACATAATTTTTCATTTGCTCTTCTTCTTTCTTCTTTGATTCTTAGTTTATCAAACATCTATAATCTAGGTAAATATATAAAAATTATCACTACGATCCTAAAATAAATAAAATTGAGGGTCTTGGCAATGAAGAAGGGGAGTCAATCAAGTGCTTTAGTCTTATAGCTACCCTAGTTCACCTTCCAGGAATGAGGTTGTCACATCAGACAGGGTCTGGCAAGGTATGAAACCGAGCAAGGGCGAAGCCAGCTGGTAATAGGCGTAGAAGAAGATCTGGGCGAACATTAAAAAGAAATCCTAAATATTTTAGCTGAGTGGGGCAAAGTGCTGCAAGTCATGGGAAATATTTTACGGTAATGAACATTAACTAGTCAAACAACAGTGTTTTTAATTATGTTTCTGGTAGGTAGCAGTAGCATGTTGTCAGTGGTTCTTGTCCTAGTCTGGGAGTTAGTCAGAGATTGGCTTTATAAGCTTCCCATTCTGTATTCAATCCATCAGGAATGATAATGTATTTTGGGAGAGTATTCCAGTAATCATTGTCTTTGAGTGTTGTCTGCATTTATCATAAAATCTTTATTGGATAAGAGTTATCAATATCTAATTTAGTTGTACATAGTGAACTGTTGGTATTGTTTTTCTAACTGTAAAAAAACCTCTCAGGATTAATTTAACCATGTATTACCGCCTCTACCAATTGCCAATGCAATAACCAAGATTCTAGTTTCGGGTGTACACTGTAACCCCCAATCTTGCAGTGGTGCATTAATTCTCGAGGTAATAATAGCGGCACTGCAGGGTGAAACCTAAGAGTCTCCTTTGCCACCATCTTAATACTGGAGCATCTCTGTTTTACTGTCATCTTTCTGATTTCAGCGTGCACCTTTCTTATTGAACCTGGGTTCTTGACAAGTTCGCTCATTGCCCATACAGTTGGAAGGCTCATAATTTTTTTAATTTTTTTTTTAAAATTGCCATATATATATTTTTTGAAATCTAACCGGGAAGTACAATAATTGTATGTGACTGCAAATAATAAATCTATACTCTTTATTAATAAGCGAAACAATGTATAATTTGGTGCTAAAATTATCAAAGTACCAAATTTGGTACTTACTTAATATAAGTTGACTTCTATTCTCAATAAACTTTGTTTTTAACATAAATCGACTTAAATTCTTTGTGATTTTTTTTTTAATTAGGGTTCATCCAATCGTAATTTTTATCGATAATTAAGTAATATTAAATAAACTGTATTGCAAATGCTAATTGTGAGATAATTATCAAATTATATTAATTAATATTAAATTATCTAAAAAAAATATACTTGGTTCATAAGATATATATACAATTCGTTTTACAAAAATAAAACTAATATGTTAGATTTCTATATCAAGTAAAACAAAGCAAAGTTAGAATTATAGTGGAAAATTTCATAACTGATTCGATTCTTTTTAACCACATAACTATTTTTTGCAAGTACCAATTTAATAATTGATATTAATATATTAATTTTAATTCGTTTTCTGAACTGATTATGAATAATTCTCTATAGATATTAATTCAATGTTTTTAGTGTTGGGCAAGTGTGTCGCACGGGCAAGTGTGTCGCACGCATTATCAACTATCTATATTAATAAGGAAATCATGTTTAGATCATAAATCTTGGTACTCACTAGAAAATTATACAATTATTTTTAAAATTTTATATAATAAAATCTCAACTGACAAAAATTAACTTTTACTCTCTGTAAATTTTATAATTCTTCAATTTTTATTTGTTGCTGAACATCCAAGCGTCGGTTTACTTCAAAATAATTGGATCAGTAAGTTAACATGTCAGATTTACTGGAACTATAAGTTGAAATTTTAGAGTTACACTTAATTTCGACTTTTTAACTACATATTTTAACAAAATTTTATATAATATATTTAGATCTATATTTTGCACGGATTATCGGTTTATGTTTTATACAATTAATAATATAATACTATTATTTTTAATTTCGGGTCGTGCTTCTCACGGGTTACCAACTAGTATATATAAACTGGGTGATGAGAGAAAACATCACCTGCATGACATCATCTCTCAATTCTCATAAAAGGTAATTACAATACTTGCTTGTTAAGTAATCAGTCATTGAGCGCGTAGCTCAATTATAAAGGTTTTTCTCTTGTCATTATATGGATTCTCGCCCATGTCCGAGATTTATTAGAACATATACTTATTTATAAGGCATATAAGTCGATATAACTCAGTGGTAATATGATCTTTACCACTAACATTGCTCATATGTAAGGATAATTATTTGAGATCTAACCCACAGGCTTTGTATCTATGTAGTACGAATAGAGGTGTACAAAAGGCCCATCGGGCCGCGTTTTGACCGGGTCTTAAAAAGTCTGGGCTTTGACCGGGCCGGACTTTTCGGGCTTTGACTTTGATATCGGATCGAGTATTATTAGAGATTCCGAAGAATACATGTGTTAGGAACTAGATCATCGTAAAAATATATTAGTTTACATGGAATATTTTATGAAAACATTACTTCGTTGAAAACATTTAAGTTCGGAAAAAAATAAACATGCTTATAGAATAATATGTTTTATCATTGTTATGATAACAATGATATTCGAATATATATAGTGTATTTATTAATCACAAATATGTAAATATATATGTGTTTAAAGTATTATTTATATTTATAGTAAATGTGAATTTATAAATATATAAGAAAATATATTAGAATAATCAGATTATAACCGGATTTTTTTCGGGTTTTTAATTGAGCCGGCCCGGGTTCCGGGCCGGATTTGCCTAAAAATATAAGAGGCCCGAAGCCCGGGCCGGGACCGGCCCGGGCTTGACTGGGTTTTGACCGGGTTTTGACCGGATCGGACCGGGTCAGATTTTCGGGTCCGGATTTTTCGTGCATCTCTAATTACGATAATCTGTGAAAATTCATCCAAAATTCCAAATTGTTCAAACTACACCTATAATTTTCCGGTCTTCATATAGAAAGTCAAATTGATCTCCTAATCTTTATTATGTATATCCGCTTCTTCCTTGTAATCTCTACTTGGAAACTCCTGTAAAAACGACAGTGGAGGACCGGAAATCGTTAAAGCAATTTGCAATTGTCAAGACAACCACTCGTTAATGCGTTTTATCATACCCGGTAGCCAGTCATTTGCAAGCCTATGATCAACATAATGTACTGAACTAGCTAGGGCAATGCGATCATATCAATGGCTTGAATAGGTTAAGCGACGATCCCATCGTAAATTATAGTTAGTAGTCGTTTATCCCAACATTTTTGTTTCTGCAATATGAGTACAGAACATTTTTGTCACAAATAATACTAGATGCATTGAAAATACCTTCTCTGAATAAAGACATTTTATTAGACTGGAGACTGGAGAGTAGCATATCTAGTCACTAGCTAGAATTACAGTAAAGAGATATAGTCATTTTACCGTATATATAATAATTGTCTCCTACAAGATCAAGTTATTAAGTGACAAACGATTCACATAGAAGATCTAATAGTTTCGTTCATCTATATAAACATCCTCTGTATGCGGGAGTCAGGTAATCAGGTCCGATGTTGTCACGATAAACCTGAGGAATACTTAAAACTGGAACCAAACAAAGACCTCGGCTCTTGAGATCCACTTCTATTTGTCCCCTAACTTTTCTATCCATTCCTCCCCATGGGTCCTGAAATATTTATATGCAGCGAAATTTACAGAGAATATTTTTACTTTACACTAAATCAGATCCAACAATTATTCCGTGGCAAGAATCTTATATTATTTCAATGTGATCAACTGATAAGTTTATGTCTTAATAATTCATCTGCATATATGTCGTTATACCTTCATGGTGTTTGTCTTCATATAAGGATTGCTTAATAACTGCAAAATTACGGAAATGTATTAGTAAACATCACGGACCATCTGTTAAAACTATTTAAGTAAGAAATCAATTTCCAAAAGAGGAATTAGAGAGGAATCAAGAAGCTTTATTACGTGTACTTGATCCTGAAGAAACTTTATATGATTGATTGCTTCAAATAGCACAGACGCGGCATCGGTCTGCAGCACCAAACAAAATATTAGACAAAATTTTAAAGTAACATAATGAAGGTATTAATTAGTCCCAGTAGACAGGAGCTAGAGTTTTATAGATTGGTGCCGCCCACACACATAAATTAAAAGTTCAGAAGTTTCTTTCACCTTTCCGAAAGGAGATACAATTTGCTGAAGGGATGTTATCTTCTCTCTCCACTCTGGCTTCGGTACCTGTACCTTCGATATGTGCGTAAGCTATTTATAAGGACAAGCTTAGGTCTTTTAAACATCATCATCAGCTACATATTAAGAACATGTAAAAGATAATACCTTAGCAGATGAGGCTGTGGAGCTCTCTTGCTTAGGCTTCTTTAACACCATGTCCGAGTTCTCTTCAAATCGTTTCTTCTTTCCTTCATTTGCGAGTGTATGTCCCTTTCTGTTATCTGTCAGTGTATTGCATCTTGATGCAGTAGGCTGAAGAAAATGTTACACGTATAACATGTAATAGCTTGCTTTATCTAATTGATTTTTAATACTACGTACGTGAAAAATTGCATTCACTAAATTCATTGAAATTGAATAGGCTTACTGTATGTGAGGCTTTCTGTACGGAGTGCTTCTTGCAATCCGATAAATTCAAGCTTTTCAAGATAGGTTTGGTTTCCTTACTCATCCATGGTTTGCTTAAATTACTATTGAAACGGGGTAAATCTGCAAAATTTATCCCCTTACTGCAGGGAACATCTGGCAGAGCACCGTAAAACTTGCTGTTATCTCCCGCTGAAGTATTGTCCATCCCTATTGGATATCCAGTACCATTACTACCAAGTGATCTTGGATGTGAATTTCCACTTGCACAACTTTCATGTTCCAACTTTGGGCTATGAGGCAAATACGAACTTACCAACTTTTGATCAGTAGTTGGGATACTGTATTGATCTGCAGTCGGGCTCAAAGAGATAAAGCAAGATAAAGGATTGAACTGGCTACTAATTTCTGGATCAGGCGGAGCTATAGACCAGTTATTGACTGAAGTTGACGCCTTGGTAATTAGCCTTTCGGTTTCGAACATGGAGTTGCTATATCCATTAAAATTCTTTTCAAAGCTAGTTATCTCCCAACCATTGTCCAGTTTCTTTAAGTAGTCACTGCAAGCTGGTTCAAACAAACGACCTTCTGATAAATTCCTTAAGGAAAATGCATTGATCATATTATCACCAGCATCTTGATCAGTACTCTTGTGCAAATTTCCATTGTTTTCTACCCCACTTCTGAAAATAAAAACAATGATTAAATCAATATTACAGACTTACAGTTAATCAACTACAATTAAAACTAGACTATGTATATAGATGAGATTTACTTTCAACATTTACTTTAGTTTCAAATTTTTTTATTATGTCACGTGTTTGATTCCTCTAATTTTTTTTGCTAGCTAAGTTGTCACAGGATAAGAATAGTTTTTTCTCTATGTTATATGTATATATTTATATGTACTTACAAGAGGACATGGTTCCATAAATGATTATCAGCAGAATCCTCTTCCATCAAATCATTCGCCGTCGGTACACAACCTTGACCATCAAGTCTACCAGTAGGGTGCACGGTAAGACGAGCAAGCGAAGCAGATGTAGACATGGAAACATCTTCCTCACAAGACGAGTAACTAGAATTAGGGTTTTGAGGATTCCAATTAGGGTTTGTATTGTTCATTTCCCAGGACGAAAGTGAAGGTGCATGGACATGTTGATGAAACCAATTACGACTAGAGGAAGATGAGTTTAACATACTATCTTGATCATCAGCCATGGCGGCTCTCTAATGGTGGAAATGTTGTTGGGAATAATACAATACACTTTGTGGGAATGGAGTTTGGAATGTGTTACATAATGGGTGGTTTATAAATCGGTGGAAGGTGACATGTTAAAGAGAGGTCAATTATAGGGCAGACATATTTGTATATATATTGCCTGCATTTTCCACTTAAATTTTGTGGGGTCTAGACAGCGAGTGAGTCTTTGGCCTAACATTGAGCACGATAATCCCTGTTACCACTTTCTTATCTCCTTTTTATTTCTTCAATTTTTCAAATGCACGTCCACACCGCCCATTATAATGCAACATTGCTTCGACAATATCCGAATAGTTCCATGAAATTCTTTTGATTTTATTTTGCAGTTGTTTAGGGAAAAGAGATGATTTCTGTGAAGCCAAGAATATCTTTGTACTTAAATTCAAATAAAAATGAAGAAGAGAAAAATAAAGCTTAAGGGAAATGGCAAGAAAATAAAGGAACTAGTGCGGTGGTGTTCTTAAAGTGTTCAAGTGCTGGGTATGTGCAAATAAAACAGATCATGGCGTGATTTTTCACTATATGTGCACACTTTAAGGATTTGTTTCTGAAACTACGTACTATCAGATCATTACTTTTATATACTTGATTCAAGCTAAAACTGTTATTTTTTTTTGTTAAATGTACTAACCTATATGTTTGTATTTATATCTCATGCATCCTCGATCATCAAAACACATAGAATTATAGAAACACAGATATGTAGTAATGCACTTCAGTTCATATGTTGACACGATCGGAAGTATATAAAACAATCAACTTATATATATATATATAGTACCGAAGTTGTAAATATAGAGTTAATTCCGTAGTTGTTTAAGCTAGAGTAATTGACCAACTAGCAAAACTGCACCACGCCAATCCTCCCAAAAAACCTAATAAGTCCTCCCCAAGTTTTATTATGTAGATATTCTAGCTTGTCTTCCGACTTCCAGTACATTACCTCTTTATTTTATTTATTTTAATACCACTTAAGTTGTTTTTTTTTCTGTGAAAAGATTATATGATATAACTTCGTTAATTACTATAGGCTAAGAAAATGAAGTTTTCATTCTGTACATGCCACATCATGAATTAGTAATTGCATCCAATTTCCAAAGCTGATTTTCATTTCTATTACAAATAAATAAATAAGAAATTTAGTTGAAGAAATCCCATAAAAAATGCTACTCACATATTTGTTATATGTAAAATGTTTATATGGATGAATTTAGGAGGCCACACAAAAATATGTTTGTTATACCTTCACTTCAGAAATGCTTTTGAGTTTTGACAAAATGGCCAAATTGTCCTTAACATGTCTGCTGGTACCACATTGTACCTTGTTTTCTAATATATTAGGAGTTTTTACATACCTTCAGGGGTATTTTTGTTTTTTTCCCTTCTAGGTTGTTTTTGTAATTTTATAAAATCTGATTATGTAACCTTTCAAACTCTAGGTGATTTTTTGTAAAATTACAAACTTAAGTTATAAACCTGTCATTTTGTAGATTCCATGTGCGAATTTGTCAATTTTCAAATGTCAGTGGCTATGTTGTAAATCATGCTAAACCTCGTTTTACACTACACTTTGCCAATTTTTTTACATTCACCTTTTTTGTTTGCCTTGGCGTTGGCAATTATGACTAGGAATTTCATGTCATTAACGAGTAGAATGAGCTCGTCACGACTTCATTAAGACCTCACTTTTTCTTTTATTTTCTTGTTTTTGTATAAATATTATTATTAAAAAAATATTGGCTCATTCCAGGAGTGTCCATCCGTGATAAAATTTTATAAGGTCCAACTCACATATAATATTCTTGAATAAGGTCCAACTCGGATAAATTTTTTTCAAATAAAGTCCAACTCGGATAAAATTCTATATTTGAATAAAGTGCAAACCAAATTAAAAAATTCTGAATAATGTTCTAATCGGAAAAAATTCTTTCGAATAAAGTCCAAACCAGATTAAAAAAATTCTGAATAAGGTCCAACTCGATAAATTTTATCGAATAAGGTCAGAATTTTAGTCGTGTTATGACTCCAAATCTAGTCGTTGGCCTGGACGACTAGAAAAACTTAGTCGTGGGCGACTAAGATCTTAGTCTTATGACTAGGAATCCATGCCCTACAACTCGATTCTAGTTGTGTTATAACCTTATTTTACTTCTAGTCGTTGGCTGGACAACTATAATTACTTAAATTCCTTCTACCCTTTCGCTCTCACGACTAGAAATCTATATTCGTTGACGACCAATTACCTAGTCTTATGACTGGTATTCTTGATCTTGTAACTAGGATTCTAGTCGTGTACAAACCATTTTGGCCTTCTTTCCACATCTGATTGCGTCTATGAATTCTAGTTATGGACATTAGACACTCTCGTTTCATTATTTTTGGACCTAGATACCTAACCTTTTGGGTCGTGATTCTTTCATTCGGATTGTGATCCTAAATCGGGCTTCCGGCCTTCGAACAATCAATTTTATTCGTTGTTTCGGTTTGAGCTTATAAGATATTGAATCAAAACTTGTTTCTATCTCTAACTCCACGTTATAGGTAATTATCTACTAACTATATTTTTGGGCCAAGGAATATCGTTTAAGGCTTTTTTGTAGATTCTGAGCATTCGCATGGGGTTTCCTTTGGTAGTGGTCAGATGGAGTTCCCACCTTTACTCTTCTCATGGGATACTAACCTTCTACTTTCGTGTCTTGGGCACTCACTTATGTCACCTGATCTATTACATTACTTGGGGTGTAACTTTATGGTTCCCAACTTCTATGAGCTTTTATCTTGGATAAAGTATAGCCCATTGCGTATAATGACCTGTGTATTTTTGAATTATTTTAATATGTGATTATTATGGAAATTATTAAATAAAATATGTGTATTAGTTTTGACCGCTATGTGTTGTTTGATTATTATCTAGGTGTGAATTATGATGTACCGGGTTGTTCGCGTGATTAATTAAGGAATTGTATTGAATTATTTCACTTTTAAAGTGGATTTAATGCAAATTTATTTGTATAAATACTTGAAGTGTCTCTAAAATTGTTTTTAGGATTTTATAATTATAATAATTATTTTTAGGATTTTACAAAATTGAGAAATCAGTATTTTATTGATTATTTATCTTTAAATGATTTTCTGATTTCTTTTACTCGTAAAATCCGTATTTAATTCCAGAGTTTCTCAAAAATCAAAAAATTCATATATTTCTAAGTTTATAATATTCTGAGAATTTTAAAATTAATTTGGAAATTTTCGGGATTAATTTCACCCGCGCGTTGTTTCGTTTAATTGTTAAAAAGCGGGTATAAAGTGCACTTCGAAAATTATTCTAAAATTTTGAAAATTACTCTAAAATTTTGAAAATTACGTTTTTATAAACTTCGGGATATTTCTACCATTTTAGGACTGTTTTCGTGATTTTCTGAAATTATTTTAAGTGCAGCTCGGATCATTAATTGTTAAATGCGGATATAAGTTATGTTTCAAATATACTTCGAAAATTACGAAAAAAATATTTTTAATAACCTTAAATTATTTAGGATATTTTAAAAACTATTTCGGTAATTATTAGGGTTTACTCAATCGTAAGTCTGCTTGTTGAATTTCGTAATGCGGAACAACAATTAGGCTATTCGGGGGCATGGAGTATACGTGTCAAATTTCTGTGCCATTACCATACACGTGTTAGTCTCTCAAATCTTCAGTTTTGCAAATAATAAATAAAGAAATATATAGTATATAAACAAAAACAAATGAGCGTGAACATGGCAGGGGATTGAAAGTGGGCAAGAGGGGAGGGGCTCGATCTCTCTCTCCCATTTGCTGACTCTTTTGGCTTCATCTCCGTTTCCCTGTTTCGACTCGTTGTGGTTTCCTGATTTTCGTCTCCGGTGAGCCGCCGTTTAATACCGGCGAGACTTGGTGGGTTCGGCTGATCTTTTTCCGTTTGATTGCATATACACGTATTTGTATAAATATGCCTATATCTGTATGGTATAAATTGTTGTTAGTTCAGTATACTGTGTTATTGTTGCCGTTCGACTTTCTTTTCCGGCCTGTCCTGTTCTGTGCTCGTTTGGTGTTGTTGGTGCGCGTGGGCGCGTAGTGTAGTCTGTTACTTTGGTTGGCTTTTACTGACAGTGTTGTTTCATTAAATCTACAAAATTTAGTTGATAATCATTTTGTGATGTAAAATAAATTTCATGGAATTATAAAAATCAATCGGTGAAAATTCGCGATGGAAATCCGAATCATTCGGTACCCGCGAATTTTTGTCGCCGTCGGCGATGAGCCTCGGCGAGCCGACGGTGGACAGTGATGAATCATTTCTGAGTCCTACGACTAAAAATATAAACATGCGAATAGTAATAATTAATAACTATATTGTATCGGTGATTGGAATTTGCGAGTTTTGATTGGTTGTCGTGTTTTAAATTGGATTGTTGTTATTGAATTGACGTCGATTGATGTTTCAACGGGTAGTCCGATAAACAAAGGAGACGCTGATCGATTTACGGAAACTGAATTACGTAAATACGGGAACGTATCCGATGAATATCGGGACGTCGAGAGACTATATATATATGTTTGTGTGTTTTATACGAAACTTGGTTGTACGATGTGATGAAATATTTTTCCAAATCAATAACCCTGATTTCGTAAAATAAAGAGTATATGTATTTTCCGAAAACGAACACGGAACCGATTTTCGAGATTGTTAACCCTACTTGTTGCGTGTGTTATTATAATATGCATAATTACGAGTCGGGTTTGAATATCGTTGGGTAAAATTGGTATCGAGGATATGTCAAGTATACCTAGACGTCTAACGTAGGGTATTTCGACCCTGTAGGTTATAGTCGGGAACCTGAAGTGGACGATGGACTAAAAGATAACCTAGTGGTCAGTCGACGAGCTCAATAGAGTTTCAAAGAAATACCTGAGTGTCGAAGTCGAATCCAATGGGATCTAGTGATTGGACGTTAAAGCCTGAGCGATAGAGTCGGCTCAGAGTTGATCAGTAATAGTTATAAAGCCCTGTAAGGCAAGTATTTCTGAACTTTTCTGCAACATATATTACCCATGTTTTCGAACTGTTTCATAACATATCACTATTATTCAAAATGACTCTTGTTTTATATTGCAAGTGCTTTAAACTATTTAACCTTGAACCCTGATTTTGTTGATCTTGAGCCATAAGCCTTATTCTTTGTAAACCGTCCTTTGCTGATCCTCAGACACCAAACCATACAAATATGATGCTACTCCCCAAATGTATAACTACCAAACACCAAACACTGGAAGAGAATTGTTTGAAAACATAGAAACTTTTATACTCCAATCATTCTTTATAACATCAAAGAACCATACCCTGAAAAACCATTACTGGTCTAATACCTGACCCTTGTACACACTGAAAACCGTTTCTTATACATACCCTGATATACCCTTGTGATATCTATGAATTTCTTCACAATTTTATTCAAGTGTTTGATCATCATTGATTATGATTTTATTTTATTGTAAGTATATTGTTTGTCATACTGAATTATTTTAGAATTGGATAGTTTTCTAAATAAGGACCAGATTCGTGGTTAGACCAGATTCTTGGTCAGACCAGATTCGTGGTCGATTATAGGCCAATGTGTGCCTTGGATCCAGTAATTAGAGAAGTGTTGTGTGCTTTGCTCTGGGTTAGTGCATGACTGATCAGCAGCCTAATCCTTGGTTTTAAAACTTAAAAATGAATATCCAATTCTAATGATTGTTTAACAATAAACTTGATTCTTCTGAATCATTCTAATTGAACATTGCTCAACCTCAGTCATTACTATTATGACTTGCTGAGCTAGTTAGCTCCCCCTTGCGATTCTTTTATATATTTTATAGTTGAAAAGAATATGGATGATAGTGAAGTTCCTCAGTCCAAAGTGCGGGCTAAGGTTCCAGTTGAGTTGGATCGAGCTAACAGGAGCTTCATGCGGTAGAGAGATAGTCGGATTGTAAGAATAATTTTATTATCAGTTATAAGTTAAATTAGTTGGGATTTGGTATGTTGTAATAAAAGTTAAGGTTGTGGCTTGTTTTTATACTTTAACCTGTTGCGATCCGTGGTTATGTAGAGCAGGGTCGTTACAAATAATATTTCATATACAGGTTTATATGTTGTGTATGTGTTATGGACCCCAAACTTCTGACCCGAGTTTGGAGGGCGCCACAGGTTGGTATCAGAGCTACAGGTTATAAGTCACTGAAACAAGCCTAGATTGTCGGGATTGGGTAGGGGGTTAGGATTAGGAATAGGAAATAGAAAGATAAGACATTGTGAGGTTGAGTGCGATTGTATAGTAGGTCTCCGACACGGTTCGTATTGAGATTCGGGATTCTTAACTTGCGACGTGATTCCCAGACAATGACAATGGCAGATCCTAATTTCCCTTTATCATCTGATCGTTTGGAGCTTTTCGTTAAAGGATTGTCATCTTCTCTCTGATTTGATTTGCACCTTGTTCCTCCATCGGTATTAATGGTATTACCTTCTGTTCTGACAGTTGCGCTTCTCCAAGCTATTCTACGCTATTTTACCACCTCTTGATATGAAATGACCTATTTAGGAACCTCCATCTGTTATTCTTGTTTTACTGGACATTCGGCTGTGAGTGTATCTCTTCAGTTTATCCTACATCATGTTCTATGTCCTCCGTTTAAAACCTATCTTATGGAGCAACAGTATTTACGAGGATGGATTCAATAGCTACAGTAAATGGTTAATGCATGAGATATTAATAAAGGTAAGAAGGAGTTTAGAGAGAAGATTCAAATGTTCCAAAGGATAGCTGTTGTCAGGATAAAAGAAGCCATTAGTAAGTAGGCCGCCCATGACTAGCTTGTGGAATGGATTAGATAAGTACCGAAAAGAGAGAGTTAGAGGAGATTTTGGATCTGGAGATTTCTTGAAGTTAGATAATTGTGTTATGATGACGGGGTATATATTTTAACAAGGTGATGTGACATTAGCCGATTTGTTGACAATTGGATAGCCTGTTCTATTTAACTACTGCAATGATAATGTCGGGAGTATTGCCAGTATGGAAGCCTTGATGTGAAGCTACGAAAAAGATAGCATGCAACGACAACTGAAGTTTTTGTCGATTAAGGAAGGCAAATAGACCCAATAAAGAAGAGAGGGTAGATTGAAGTAAATGAATTTTTATGTGATCGTTTCTTTAATTTGGTACCTTGTTATAAGAAGGAAGGACAACAACCAACTCATATAGTAAGGACAACCAGGTTTGTGATTTCCAAAATTTTTAAACAAGTTTTCGAAAAGATTTTTCCTTACAAAATTTCTAAAAGCCTTTTTGAATAAAATAAGTTTTAAACACTGGTTGTCAAGTTACTACTTGAGTTTCTTGTTTGTAAAAAGACCCGGATTACCTGGAAGGATATTTATTTTAGACTTGGTATTGTTAATTCAGAGAATAAAGTGATCCGTGATTATGAAGAAGTTGATTATTCCTAACGGTAAGATGCAAATATTGTTGATAAAGTTAATAACAGAATCCGCGTACGGAGTAATTATTCATCCCGTTGCAGAGACCATTAAAGTTTAAAGAATTCATTAATTTAACAGAATCCTGGGCATGACCAAAGAAGATTTGGAAGATTTCCAGACCTTTCCAAAATAAGAATATTATTAACAAAATGATCGTTATGTTGAATGATTCGGGGTTATTTTAAATTGAAAAGATAAAAACTCAAGGTTATCTGGTAGGGACGCTATTATGATTGAATTGTTAAAGTATTATACGTGTAGGTGCGATGTTAAAGACGTAAGACGCTACAAGTAAGAATTTACCATAATGCTTAATTTGCGAAGGCATTTCAACGTACTTTATAAAATTATTACATGGAACAATGGGAATATGATCGAACAAGTTTGAATGATGAATACAAGTGAAATATGGATGGTGACCAATGGTGTCGTTCTTGTCTTCAATATTGCAGCGTATATTCCTTTTTAAATTCCTAAAAATATATGAACTTCTTTTCTTAATAAACTCCTTATGATGATATCAAAAAGGAGGATATTGCATTCCTTTCAAATTTAAATTATTCCCCTCAAGTTTTACTCTCTGATTGGGATAAACAGTGTTATGGTGAGACGCTTTGTCAGGATGACGAAGAGTCGGGTGGGACGCCACCTAATCATGTGATGTGTGCCATATGGTATGAAAGACTGGCCATCTTAAGTACCAATGTGGTTGTCTCATTCATATTCAAATCCTTATTTCTCCTTTCTTTTCAACTCTAATTTTTGTTGAATTGTGAATCCTTCTAGTTGCTTCGTTGTATTATCGTTCTTTGCAAGAGTTTTTTTTTCAAACAGAAATTAACGTTTTATAGACCAAGCGGGCAAAGTTCCATCTACCTCTCACGCATGGAAAGCAAACAAGGGCATATGGCGAGAATTGCAAATCACTAACCCAGTCAGGGATGCACTAAGAACCAAGGGAATCTACTCCAATAAGGAATACGCCTTCGAGAACGAGAATATGCAATTTTCCTGTGAAAGATGTTATTCAGAATACGGACGTGAGGACATGGATGATTATGGTGAATACTTTATGCGTTAAAGTATTGGAAGAGGTGGAAGCAACTTGATTGTTTATTCCCTAAGGTATTGTTGATAAGATGATTTACCTTGTTAAATTGGTAAGATTATGATTAAAAGACTAACAAATTCAAGAACGTGTATTTGCTATGTAAGTGAGTACCAATGGTGAAAGTTAGATTTCTGACCATAAGTTTGTGAGAATTTGATATTATTCTAAGGAATGACTTAACTATTTAAGCATGATGCCCAGATAGATCGTCGTGATGAAAAGATAGTTCCGAGGACGCTAAATGAGAAGGTGGTGAGGTTCAGAGGATGAAAGAAGGTAAAGAATTTGTTAACGATGACGTAAGCTAAGAAGTTACGGTGACCAAGAGGTAAGCACTATGGTGATTATAAATAGAAGTCAGGAGTAAACAGAATTTGAAGATTTTATAGTTCCAAGATATATTTCCAGACGAATTACCAAAATTTTTTCCAGATAGGGAAATGAAGTTCGCGATTCACTTAGCACCTGAAACGAAGCCAGTGACCAAGGCCTTCCACAAAATGACACCAGTTAAAATAAGGAAATTAGCAAAACAGATGCAGGAGATGTTAGAAGAAGGAGCGATTAGACCTAGTGTACCCCACAAGGTGCACCGGTACTAATTGTTCATAAGGAAGATGGAAGTATGAGATTGTGTGTCGATTTGTGAAAGATCAACAAGTTTACTATCAAGAGCAAGTATCTATTACCTCGAACTACTGATTTGTTTGGTCAAACAGAAGAAGTAAAGTATTTTTTGAAATTGATTTAAGATTTGGGTGTTATCCATTTGAAGATTAAATCTATGGATATATCAAAGATAATTTTCAGAACTAAGTACCGTTCTCGTATTGTCATTTAAATTAACCAATATACCAGTAATATGTGAACTCGATGGACAGAATCTTTAAGGGATATCTGGATGAGTTGTAATTTTGTTACTTAAAGTCAATGGAGGACCATGCGAAGCATTTAATGACAACTAGGGAGTCGGAGAAGAAAGAAATTGTATGTAAGGTTTACAAGGTGAAAGTTTTAATGGTAGGAAGCATAAGTAATCAGTGAGGAGGAGACCAAAGGAGATATAGTAGAAATCAAAGTTACTATGAATAAAGAAAGGCCAAAAAGTACCAATAAAAGTAAGGATTTTTACCATGGACCGGTTATTATTGAAAATTGGTGCAAGATTTCTTGGAAGTTACAATACTTTCGACGAAGCTAACCAAGAAAAGCAAGAAGTTTATATGAAATGGAGAAAGGTGTAAGATCTATACGAACCATAAGAGTTTAAAGTATGTATTCACGAGAAAAAGCAAATGTAGTAGCAATCAGTAAGCAAAAAGGAGAAAATAAACATAAGGACTGCACCGAAAAGAATTATCCATAGAATTTTAGAAATTGGAGTTGGAAATCGGATATATAATCCCAAGGAAACAAGGATGAGTAGTATGACCCTTTTAGTCAGAGTTGTTAAGAGAAGATAAGGAGATGTCAAGGGAGGATAATGGATCACGATGTTAACAGTTAATAAGAGGAAATTTATGTGCCCAGGAGAACGATCACGATACCCCCAGATTTTCTTCCAGCACTTGGATGATATAAGTAGAAAGATTAAGAAATGAGATCCCACGGGGAATTCACAATATAAAGTATTTAATTCACTAAAGAAATGCCAAGATATACGGAAATATAAAGAAAAATAGTGATAACCAGGTATAAAAAGGAAATTTCAAGATGGATTAGGAAGTGTGGACATGTCCAAGGGTTAAGGCGAAATATTAGAGGCCTAGTAGATAAGGCAGACCCAGGAAGTGATTCTACAAGAAGCGAATCGTGAAGTGTACCAGTGATGTCAAGGGAGAAAAAGGAATGAAAGTATAAGAGTATGTACTGATTATCGGAAGTTAAAAAAACAACGAATAAGAAGAAGTGAGACCCTATAAAGAATTGATTACTTACGAGACCTAATTCAAGAAGTACGTTATATGTAATAACCCCAAAAAATTTGGACTTTTTGTAAACCTTATGAATAGTGATTTTGCTGATTATGCTGAATAAGAAAACTTTTCATGCCACACAATGTAGCAGTTCTTTTATTGATATTCTGAGGTCTTATTAGTACTCTATATGGTATATAAGTGTATGTAAAGATCGTCAAAATCCAAATCCGAACACTTTGATTTTTCCCAAAAATCCACCAGATACCGAAATAATTGAATATAAGGTAAAATAATAAAAAGGATTTAAATTCAAGGATTTTTAGAGAGGATCATAAAAGGAATATAAAATACTGAGAAAGGTTTAGGGGAACCTAAGTAATAAGATCCCAGGTATGATCCCTCAAATGATAAACGAGAACGAAAGTTAAGCGAACCGTATAACAGATAAGTGGTCATTAGCCAAGTAATTAGGGGTTAATCAAAGAGGTTAGTGGATGATGATGTCATCCCACCAACAAGAAGAAGACAAGTGTAAGAGGATGACATGAGAAAGATGACATAGGCATGGTGACATAAGCATGACAAATGGAGGGATTGGTTGGTTGATTGTGAGCCACACAATTTTTACCATGGTAACAATCTAATTAACAACAAAAGGAAGTAACCAAGCTAAACACCACACAAATCATTTAATCAAACTAGAAATATTTTTACTTCACTTTTTCTTCCCTTGCTCTCGGCCAAAACCAGAGCAGCAACTTAAATCTACCATATCTCCTTCAATACTCACTCAAATATTGTGTTCTATAGCTCGTTGGAACGGTATTGAGATGGGCTACAACTCTTGTTCACAAGTCTTGTCCAAATAAGCATTCTAAGACCCTCTTGTTTACAGTTCTTTAAATCGGACTTTTAGAAACTTCAAAACCTAACTTTGTGTTCTTGATTTCTTTGGAAAGATCAAGCTTGTAGGACGTTAAATTAAGGCTCCCTAAGGCTTCTTAGCAACTTAACACCTACCAAGGAAGGTATCAAATTCAAAACCTAGCTTTGATATTATGATTCCATTAAGTTTTATTGAAGCATTGTTAATATTAAGGCTTGATCTTTGATTGTAAGTAGTTTTGGTGGATTTGTATTGGTTTTGAATATTGGGTCTTTGATTGGTTGGATAAATTGGTAAAACATGGAGTTTGGGACTGAGTTTGTAGTATGATGGTTGAATATTATTGTATTGGTGGTTGTGAGTGAATTGATGATACTTTAGAGTGTTAATTAAATTGGAAATCGCGTAAACATAAACGTTAGAAAGCCCGATTTTCCTTAACTGTCCTGTTCTTACCTTTAGGACCCATGAACTCACTGAAAGATTCTAACGTTTGCCATTTTTAGATAGTTCATGTTATGATCTTCGTTTTGATATGTGGTTCGCTTGAATCCGATGTACGGTTTAGGAGAAACGACTGTTTTAAGTAACGGCGTTTCGCGAACGAACCATTACCCCTCGACTTACTTTGAAACCTTGGTTAAAGCCCTTAAATGACTAATTGGAGTATGAAACAATTATGTAAAGTGGACTAGGCAGTTGGTAGGGTATTCGCGAAAGCGTCGCCTTAAAATTTGTAACGGTTAATTTATTAAAAATGGTGGAGCCGAGGGTACTCAAATGACTTATGTGATTTGTTAAGCGTAGAAATGACCATAAGCAAACGTTAGGGTTCAATTAGTTAAAGTCTAGTTTCTTAAGCGACCTTGGTTTAATTCCGGCTTATGTTGTTGTTCATAGGTTACCGGACCCACTCTAAGCTTAAGTCTACCCCGGAGCACTCATGCAAGTTTTCTACCCGTTATACTGTTGTTGTGATGTATATATGCATATGCATTATCTTGTGATAAGTGCATGATTGTTATTAGCAAATCTTGCGATATATTGGAGCATACTGATATGGTATATATGCATGCCTATTTCGTAATCTTGATATCTAATTATTGATTCAAATGCTTATAAGTTGCATAATACCTATGCTAGAGATAAGTAGTAGTTGCGTATACCCTTAGTAAAGGGGACCCAAAGGTGAACATTTTCTAAACCGATAGTCGATGTTCCTGAGTATAATATATATTTATATATATATATATATATAGATATAGTTTTCAAAGCTATTAATCGAATAAGGTTTATTCGATAACTTTATTTTATTTAATGAATATTATTTTGAATATTCATTCGAGGACTTATGACTCCGCTTATTTTATTAATGAATATTATTTTGAATATTCATTCGAGGACTTATGACTCCGCTTCTTTTATTAAATAATATTCTTTATTTTATTAAAGAATAATGTTTCGATAATCAAAATTATTTTCGATTATTCAAATTAAGATCGTACTTTCGTATAAGTATATCTTTGGTTATTTATTATTCATTTCAAGTATGAGTCTTAAAACTTCTACTTCAATTATTTTTATAAGGATTACTCTTATGGAAATATTATTTAAATAATAATATTCATATATTTTCTAATATATTGGGACCGATTTATTTTATTAAATCAGCATTACTCCAAACATTCTTAAAAATGTTTTCGAGTCTTCAAAATGATTTTAAAAGTTGGAGCGGATCCCAAAACTCGTTTTCAAATTTAAGATCTTCCTTTCGAAGGGGATTTAAATACTCGCTTAAAAATTGAGGGATCCGGCTCTGTGGTGTATTTGATATTCGCAACGAGGTTGTTGTTTTGATAAATGAATTGATTAGTTACCCAACGTTCGGGAAGTAAATCCATCTAATTGAGTCGGCATAAGCGACAGGCCGGGGTACGGTCTATCAAAGTGTAAGTGGCTGGGTGGCAGCCCATCAACGCGTAAGAGGCTGGGTGGCGGTCCAGCACAAGGTCCTAATGAGGCCAGGGTGATGACCGGTGGGGGATTCATCCATCTACTAGTAGAAAAGGTTACTTATTGTTATCTTTGCCAGATCAACAAGATATCAGGTTTATGCCATGGTTTTCTCCTTTCCAAATTCATTGGATATTGCAACTCTGTTTATAATTTTCATAACAGAGGTTTTCAAGGAGTGTATGAAATGTATATATATAGGTGTATATATATCGGGACTTAATGAAGTATCTCGTAACTTCATTATTTATAATGATATTTCAAAGATTGAATCTATCCAAGTCTTTTCTTGTAGTCTCATCCATGTGATGAATTTTTGAAACTGATTATACCTTGAACGGTGGTAGTTCAAGTAGTATTCGGAAAAGATATAAGTATATTGGAGTATCTTGTAACTTTATCTTTTCAACTTATATCTAGTTAATGATTATCTTATACATGACAAAGATTTTCAGAAAAACGTTGAGACAAGGTTAGATATATGAGATCACCTTGCAACGATATTTTTATACAGTTATAAACTGGAACTCTGTGTATATTATGCATGGAAGAGGACTTCCAAGATTTTGAAAAGTATATATACATATATACTGAATATTTTGCGACTTGGTCGCGGTAAGGTATCAAACTTGGTTCATTTTTACTTGACCAAGACTTTCATGAGTACTATGAGGATGCTCACATATTGGAAATCATTATACATATTATTTTGGTGGGCTTGTTGCTCACCCTTGCTTTCTTCTTTCATCACACAACATCAGATAGACAAGATGAACAGGACCAAACTCCCAATTCGCGAGCGGATAGGAAACGTTCTGCAGTTTCCTATAGGCGTTGATGTCGCTGTAGCTGAGGTAGGAACTACCAATAGGCTAGGTTTTCAACTTTTGATGTACCAGACTTATGTATCTTTATGAATTGTAATAATGTCAAAGAAATGTAAATTTATTCAGAAACCCTTTTAAGGTGTAATGGCATATAATTGTGGAATAAAATGACTCGTGTTATTTTTGGATATTCATCTCTGAGACTATAACTTGTGGTGTGTGTGTTTATTGTGGGGTCACAGTATGTTTATTAAGATTGCGTGTTATTAAGGGAAATGGAACTCGTGACAACCCGGATCCCCGACCCCGGATTTAGGGGTGTTACAGAAATGGTATCAGAGCTAAGCGTTATAAACCTCAGAGATGATATGACGTTAAAATAATAAGTTCACTAAGATAATAAGAACACTTGCCAAGTTCATAGTCGGACTACCTAACGTAGTACTGATAGTTAAAACCCTTATGGGAACCCTTATAAATATCGTGATAGAAGCGTAGTTCGTTATCGTATATGGTAGCGTGACTCCGAATCCTGAGGTTGAGGAGCAACATCGCGATGATGTTTTACTACATATTGGGGATCAGATTGTGGATCCGATAGAGCGTCCTAACGAGGGACCGGATGATGTTCATATTGAGGATGTAGCGGTTGAGGATGTTATCCTAGAAGGGATTGTTACTGAGGAGGATCCCATGGGGGATCCTGACAAGAATGAATAAAGGACCACTGAGGAATTGATAACCATGGTTAGGGAAACTACCAGAGGTAGGATTGGTCGGTCACTACCGGAGGTTCGTTCAACTTCGTAAAGATAGTAGCCCCTTTAACGCGGCTTACTCATAAAACTGAGAAGTTCGAATGGACAGAGAAATGCGAGAACGGCTTTCAAGAACTGAAGCAAAGGTTGGTGACGGCTCCTATGTTGGCGTTGCCGGATGGAAAAGGAGATTTTGTGATTTGTAGTGACGCTTCGCATAAGGAATTAGGGTGCTTCTTATACAGCACAACAAGGTAATCGCTTACGCGTCAAGACAATTAAGGGAATATAAAATTCGATATCCCCACCCATGAGCTTGGGCTCGTGGAAATAGTTTTGCCCTAAAGATTGGAGGCACTACCTGTATGGAGAGAAGTGCGAGATTACACAAGCCATAAGTGCTCTAGTGCATTTTCATACAGAAAGAGCTCAACATGCGCCAGAGGAAGTGGTTAGAGCTAATCAAGGATTATGATTATGAGATTCTTTATCATCCAGGGAAAACCAAAATGGTGGCTAATGCCCTTAGTATAAAGGAGAGACCCGAGATAAAAATGTCTTTGGGAAAGTTTATAAGAGATGTTGAGAAAATGGAAATAGAAGTGAAGGTAACTGGAGCCAGTACCGAAAAGCTGTTTGAGATTGCAATACAGCCCGAATTATTGGAAAAGAACATATTGTGCCAGAAAAAGTGATGAATGAAGGCAGAGAGCCAACAAATAGATAAGAGATTAATACTAAGAAAGATGATAAGGGAATAATGAGGTATTCCTACAGAATTTTGGGTTCCAAAATTTCAAGAGCTTAAAGATGAGATCTTAGATGAAAGCTAGTTCGAGGAATAAGATTTAGAGCAAACCCTGAACATGATAGTCAGGGAGGTCGCCATCAAGATAGAAGGAACCCATAACATAATGAAGTGGAAAATGAGGATTTAAAACATGTAAGATGACCCCGATTATGGGGAGGAGGAGGGAACGTTCAGACTAAGGAAACAGAAGTCGAGTAAGGAAAGGAGACCTCAGACGGTACTCCTATACAACAATTTATGGACCTTTCTAGACATAACTTAGACTATTATCCCCAACCACCACCCCGAGGAAACAATGCAGTGAGAAATTCTTTCAGGACCTTTAAGTCGCTAAGCTCTCAAAGTTCCAAGGAACAAGCTGACCCAGTCGAGGCAAGAGCCTGGCTAAAGGAAATATAGGAATCATTTGAGATTCTAAATGATTGACGAATCATAAAAGACTATTTTTGTCACTTACCCTCCTAAGAGAGAGGCCACCCGCTGGTGAAAGGCCAATGAAGGCAAGGAGCAAGAGATATTAATAAACTGATTTAAGTTCAGTCAATTATTTTCAAGAAAGTACTTCCCAAGGTTATGGAGATAGTGTAAAAGCTTTAGAGCCAGAACAAAGGCAGACGAGTATGATGAATTATGAATCTAAGTTGTAAAAGTTGTCAAGATTTGTTCTGAGGACACGAATCGAGAATGACGGGATGTTTGAAATCAATGCTTATGTTGTGTTAGTTCATGAAATAATGATAAGAGAAAGGAAAATAAAAAGAAACTGAAGTGGAAAGGAATTTAAAGGCAATAGAGTTTGAGGAATGATAAGGGAGTTGGGTATGAGGAAACCCTAATGACTCGTAGCAATAGAAATAGAAAAGTATGTAATCGTCAGGATGAAGGTGATTCACCATGAGTTAAAATTGATGGTTGAAGGCATAAGAGATACATATATTTTATCCCCTGTAAGTTGGGAGGATTCGAGGAAACCTTGAGATAGTTTGAAGGATAAATAATGAGACGTGGATAGACTGAGGAGACAAGGAAGTAAGAAATTAGGAAAATTGGATGAAGGAAGTGACCTTCAAGAATGTGAAGTGTAAGACCGGTGGCTTGATACCCAGAAAGGGAGACGCCAGGTATGAAAGATATCCCAATATTGAGATGACTGTTGAGATAGACAACAAAAGTAAATAAGGAATTATTAAGAAGAAGTTCACGTTGAACACGACCAATATCTTCCAGAACATCCCCGTTATCATTACCAAATTAGGCAAGCAAAGCGAAAAAAAAACCGTTGTTATCTTTTGGAGGCCATATGGATTGACCTCAGTTTGAATAAGGATGCTATTGTGAAATTAAGTATAGACTATCGAAGTGAGAATGATTGAATAAGGTAATCTATCAAGTATATATGACTTGGTTTATCCATGGAAGAGTGTAAGTATCTTTAAAGGTGGAATTAAGGATAAAACCCTGATAACTTGAAATAAATCCTAGGGGAATGCATAAAGGTTGGCATTTCACCCTTAATAGGGACATCATGAGTTTTGACAGTATGAATTGGAAAGGATTAAGGTAACAACAACCTTTAAGGATTAGTAGAGAAATTTTTCAGAAGTATATAGACAATGATTCTGGTATTAGTAAATGGTATCTTGATATGCCCTGTGCCTAGGGTGTACCTGATGAAGGATTTAAGGATAACCTTAGAGGTTTTACAAGGAGAAAGGTAATATTCAAAGTTCTTAAGAATAGGAATTTTGATGAAGGAAATATGGCGTAATTATAATAATGTCAGGTGGGCACGTGTTAAACCATAAATAGTATAGATTGAACCAATGAAGGTCAGAATTGTTAAAGCAATAAGGGCCCAAGATAAAAGACGTCCTAAGTATGATCAAGAGTCAGCCATGATAATGTTCACATCTAAAGACTAAGGCAATGACTTATGGAAAAATGGTGATTTTTTTTCTCACCAGGACTTAAGAGAAGCATTTTCACATAAGCAGTGATTGAAATGAGGTAGAAAATTTAGTTGGAGGTGGTTAAAATGACATTGATTGTAAGGAAATTTTACTATCAGGAAAGGCCAAAGAGGTGGCCAACACTTTAAGTGTAAGAGGACAATTATCGGCGCTCGTGCCAGAGGAATACAGTGATAATGGTTAATTCCGTGAAGGTTGTATTATGGTGTGAAAGATTGACATTCCTTTTGATGACTGTGCGGTACTCAACCGTAATAGTAGTTTGGTAAAGATTTAATTCATGTAATCACCGTGAGCGGGCTTTCTATCTTAGAAGGTCCTATCTTGAGATAAGCCAGGAGCATGTTACGAAAGGACTAAATGAACCTTTGAGCTTCATGTCTCCCAGTAAAGAAATATGGTTAATAATGGTATTAGCCTGCTATCGTTGCTTTGATTGAAACTCTTCTGCAATTTTATCTGCTTCATGTCATGTATGTACGTCAGGTGCAGGAATATTCTTCACGAATCATGAATGGTGATTATGTTACCTCCTTAGAAGGATTCGATATGATATGAATGGACTCCGTATGGTTAGCTATTAAAACTTCATGGAAAACGAATGTCTACAGTAGGTCAACGGTGGGCCATAGTAATGCATGAATGATTCTGCGAGTAATAAGCCGATTACTTACAACCGTAAGAGTTGTATTGGAATGGATGTTGAGAGTGAGTACCACTAATCGGGTCGTGGTGGTGTATAAGTTATCATTGATAGGCTAATTAAGTCGATTATCTACCTATTGAATATTTATTCCTTCTTATCAATAGAGAGTCGTATTACTATACGAGGAAGGTTGCGATGCAAGCATAGAATTCTAATAACGATGACGTCTAGAATGAAATCCCAGATTCGATTTTCGATGTCGAGGGAGTTTCAAAAGTGATTGTTTATAAGCTCGAGCAAGAGCATGGATCCATAGAATGATGGACGAAATAGTAAATATTCAGACACGTGAAATACGATGCTATAATACTTGATGTTGATATACATACGTATATGTTTTGTTCTCCTATGACAAACCTCTATAGTTTAGAGGTAGATTCCAAGCCAGATATTTTATGGTAGTATATTTTATATATATACAATTCTCTTCAATTCGTTCTTTTTTCTCCTTTTCATCCCTTTTCATTTCATATAAGCTGAGAAGAACAACCCTTCCAGAAGGGGAGGTATTGCCGAATGACTATCTATCTGTATGATAGAAGCCTAGTAGGATACCATCTATTGTTTAATTGCTTGTCAAGTACTAAAGGCTGGCCACCTTCTTTACTAACTATACAATGTAACAAGTGTTCATGATCATAGTGATCTCTCAATAAATTCTTTTACTTCTATATGAAGGACCAAGCTTTCGAAGATGGAGGCAGCTAGAGATGAAGTGGTACCAAGTATGGTGGTATTCTGATTCTAACGCGTTCGTAATACCAAGGTTGACGCGATTATTAAAAGGTTATAGAACGTGAACGAGCAAAAGTGTAATCGGTATAAAATTTGGTACGGAAGATAGTAACGATTACGAACTGGAAAAGAGTGGGTATTGAGAAGCAAAAGCTGTAGATCTAGATGAGATAATGAAGTCTGTACAATAGACTTGAAAGAAATTTAGAATGATCACTTAACGCGGATTGAGTTTTCTTACGATAATCGATCGTATGTCAGTATCGAGGTATCACCTTATGAGACCCTTGAGGGAAGGCAATGTCGATCTCCCTTATGTTAGGATGAAGTTGTAGAGCGCAAGATGCTCGGACCCGCAGTAGTCCAAAGGACCAAGGATATAATAGATCTAATCAGAGGACGGCTGGTAGTAGCCCAAGATGGACATAAGAAGTATGTTGATTTGACACGAAAGGACAAAGAATAGGAAGTAGGGGTCCTAGTGCTGTTATAGGTATTCCCTTGGAAAGGATGGATGTGGTTGGGAAAGAAAGGAAAGTTAAGCCCACGAATTGTTGGACCCTTGGATATATTAAGTAGTATTGGGAAGTTAACATATGAGCTAGCCTTACCCCGACCTTAGCAAGTTCATAACGTGTTCCATGTATTAATATTAAGGAAGTGTAATCCGGATGCCAGACAATAGGGGCATATGAGCGCATAGACATGCAACCAGACGTAACCTATATGGAGCAACCAGGAAGGGTTATAGATCAAAAATGGACAAGTGCTTAGAAGAAGGGCTATCATGCTAGTCAGGGTTTGTGGCAGAACCACAATGTGGGAAAATTGACTTGAGAGTTAGAAAGTGCAATGCTAAGAAAGTATCCCTATTCATTTTCTATCTGATTCCGGGACGGAATCCTTTTAAGGAGGGGAGACTGTAATAACCCCAAAAATTTTGGACTTTTTGTAAACCTTATGAATAGTGATTTTGCTGATTATGCTGAATAAGAAAACTTTTAATGCCACACAATGTAGCAGTTCTTTTATTGATATTCTGAGGTCTTATTAGTACTCTATATGGTATATAAGTGTATGTAAAGATCGTCAGAATCCAAATCCGAACACTTTGCTTTTTCCTGAAAATCCACCAGATACCGAAAGAATTGAGTATAAGGTAACATAATAAAAAGGATTTAAATTCAAGGATTTTTAGAGAGGATCACAAAAGGAATATAAAATATTGAGAAAGGTTTAGGGGAACCTAAGTAATAAGATCCCAGGTATGATCCCTCAAATGATAAACGAGAACGAAAGTTAAGCGAACCGTATAACAGATAAGCGGTCATTAGCCAAGTAATTAGGAGTTAATCAAAGAGGTTAGTAGATGATGATGTCATCACACCAACAAGAAGAAGACAAGTGTAAGAGGATGACATGAGAAAGATGACATAGGCGTGGTGACATAAGCATGACAAATGGAGGGATTGGTTGGTTGATTGTGAGCCACACAATTTTTACCATGGTAAAAATCTAATTAACAACAAAAGGAAGTAACCAAGCTAAACACCACACAAATCATTTAATCAAACTAGAAACATTTTTACTTCACTTTTTCTTCCCTTGCTCTCGGCCAAAACCAGAGCAGTGACTTAAAACTACCATATCTCCTTCAATACTCACTCAAATATTGTACTCTATAGCTCATTTAAAAGGTATTGAGTTGACCTACAACTCCTGTTCACAAGTCTCGTCCAAATAAGCATCGAAAGACCGTCATTTTTATAGTTCTTTAAATCGGACTTTTAGAAACTTCAAAACCAAACTTTGTGTTCTTGATTTCTTTGGAAAGAACAAGCTTGTAGGAGGTTAGATCAAGGCTCCCTAAGGCTTCCTAGCAACTTAACACCTACCAAGGAAGGTATCAACTTCAAACCCTAGCTTTGATTTTATGATTCCATTAAGTTTTATTGAAGCATTGTTAGTATTAAGGCTTGATCTTTGATTGTAAGTAGTTTTGGTGGATTTGTATTGGTTTTGAATATTGGGTCTTTGATTGGTTGGATAAATTGGTAAAACATGGAGTTTGGGACTGAGTTTGTAGTATGATGGTTGAATATTATTGTATTGGTGGTTGTGAGTGAATTGATGATACTTTAGAGTGTTAATTAAGTTGGAAATCGCGTAAACATAAACGTCATAATGCCCGATTTTTCTTAACTGTTCTGTTCTTAACTTTAGGACCCGTGAACTCACTGAAAGATTCTAACCTTTTCCATGTTTAGATAGTTCATGTTATGAGCTTCGTTTTGATATGTGGTTCGCTTGAATCCGATGTACGGTTTAGGAGAAACGACCGTTTTAAGTAACGGCGTTTCGCGAACGAACATTACCCCTCGCCTTTCTTTGAAACCTTGGTTAAAGCCCTAAAATGACTAATTGGAGTATGAAACAATTATGTAAAGTGGACTAGGCAGTTGGTAGGTTATTCGTGAAAGCGTCACCTTCAAATTCGTAACGGTTAATTTATTAAAAATGGTGGAGCTGAGGGTACTCAAACGACTTATGTGATTTGTTAAGTGTAGAAATTACCATAAGCAAATGTTAGGGTTCAATTGGTTAAATCTAGTTTCTTAAGCGATCGTGGTTTAATTCCGGCTTATTATGTTGTTCATAGGTTACCGGACCCACTCTAAGCTTAAGTCTACCCCGGAGCACTCAGGCAAGTTTTCTACCCGTTATACTGTTGTTGTGATGTATATATGCATATGCATTATCTTGTGATAAGTGCATGATTGTTATTAGCAAATCTTGCGATATATTGGAGCATGCTGATATGGTATATATGCATGCCTGTTTCGTAATCTTGATATCTAATTGTTGATTCAAATGCTTATAAGTTACATAATACATATGCTAGAGATAAGCAGTAGTTGCGTATACCCTTAGTATAGGGGACCCAAAGGTGAACATTTTCTAAATCGGGAGTCAATGTTCCCGAGTATAATATATATATAGATATAGTTTTCAAAACTATTAATCGAATAAGGTTTATTCAATAATTTTATTTTATTTAATGAATATTATTTTGAATATACATTCGAGGACTTATGACTCCGCTTATTTTAATAAATGAATATTATTTTGAATATTCATTCTAGGACTTATGACTCCGCTTCTTTTATTAAATAATATTCTTTATTTTATTAAAGAATAATGTTTCAATAATCAAAATTATTTTCGATTATTCAAATAAAGATCGTACTTTCGTATAAGTATATTTTTGGTTATTTATTATTCATTTCAAGTATGAGTCTTAAAACTTCTACTTCAATTATTTTTATAAGGATTACCCTTATGGGAATATTATTTAAATAATAATATTCAGATATTTTCTAATATATTGGGACTGATTTATTTTATTAAATCAGCATTACTCCAAACATTCTTAAAAATGTTTTCGAGTCTTCAAAAGGATTTTAAAAGTTAGAGCGGATCCCAAAACTCGTTTTCGAATTTAAGATCTTCTTTTCGAAGGAGATTTAAATACTCGCTTAAAAATTGAGGGATCCGGCTCTGTGGTGTATTTGATATTCGCAACGAGGTTGCTGTTTTGATAAATGAATTGATTACTTACCTAACGTTCAGGAAGTAAGTCCATCTAATTGAGTCGGCATAAGCGACATGCCGAGGTATGGTATATCAAAGTGTAAGTGGCTGGGTGGCAGCCCATCAACGCGTAAGAGGCCGGGTGGCGGTCCAGCATAAGGTCCTAATGAGGCTAGGGTGATGACCGGTGGGGGATTCATCCATCTACTAGTAGAAAAGGTTACTTATTGGTATCTTTGCCTAATCAGCAAGATATCAGGTTTATGCCAAAGTTTTCTCCTTTCCAAATTCATTGGATATTACAACTCTGTTTATAATTTTCATAACAGAGGTTTTCAAGGAGTGTATGAAATGTATATATATAGGTGTATATATATATCGGGACTTAATGAAGTATCTCGTAACTTCATTATTTATAATGATATTTCAAAGATTGAATATATCCAAGTCTTTTCTTGTAGTCTCATCTATGTGATGAACTTTTGACACGGATTATACCTTGAACGGTGGTAGTTCAAGTAGTATTCAGAAAAGATATAAGTATATTGGAGTATCTTGTAACTTCATCTTTTCAACTTTTATCAAGTTAATGATTATCTTATTCATGACAAAGATTTTCAGAAAAATGTTGAGACAAGGTTAGATATATGAGATCAACTTGCAACGATATTTGTATATAGTTATAAACTGGAACTCTGTGTATATTATGCATGGAAGAGGACTTCCAAGATTTTGAAAAGTATATATACATATATACTGAATATTTTGCGACTTGGTCGCAGTAAGGTATCAAACTTGGTTTATTTTTACTTGACCAAGACTTTCATGAGTACTATGAGGATGCTCACATATTGTAAATCATTATACATATTATTTTGGTGGGCTTGTTTCTCACCCTTGCTTTCTTCATTCATCACACAACATCAGATAGACAAGATGAACATGACCAAGCTCCCAATTCGCGAGCGGATAGGAAGCGTTCCGCAGTTTCCTATAGGCGTTGATGCGCTGTAGCTGAGGTAGGAACTACCAATAGGCTAGGCTTTCAACTTTTGATGTACCAGACTTATCTATCTTTATGAACTGTAATAATGGAAAAGAAATGTAAATTTATTCGGAAACCCTTTTAAGGTGTAATGGCATATAATTGTGGAACAAAATGACTTGTGTCATTTTTGGATATTCATTTCTGAGACTATAACTTGTGGTGTGTGTGTTTATTGTGGGGTCACAGTACAGAGTAGTTGATTGTTTATTAAGATTGGGTGTTAATAAGGGAAATGGAACTCGTGACAACCCGGATCCCCGACCCCGGATTTGGGGGTGTTACATTATGTCTCGGGGATTAACTTAAGATCCCACTTGAGAACATATCAGAGATTACCATTAAAGTGAGTTAAGGGCATTGCAAGCTCTGATGATATTATGTGAAATAAGTGTATCAGGTGATTATAAGGAATCAAGGATCATGGTGTATAAGGAGTACTTAAATAAGCAAACTGTATTTATTGATAACATCCTCAGCTACTCAAGGAATAAGAAAGTCTGCGTGGAATGCCCAAGGACTTTTTTTTCTCTCCAAAGATCAGAAGGAAAGCAACTATACGTTGAGTTTTCAAGAATGAAATTTTGACTAAGGTTAACAAAAGTTTCTGAATTAATCCATTAACAACCACCTAAGAAAAGTCGTATGGTAATAGATGCCTTATGTCGAAAAAAAGGATTGGATGTAATTAAGACCACCGAGGAGCTAATAAACGAATTGGAAAGAGTGGAATCTGAAGTTTAAATACTTAAAGGTGATAATACGTGAATATATAAGATTACTTTTCAGCCTTAACTGATGAAAAAGAGTAAGAAATGTTTAAATGTTTGGAAACCAAGTTGAAAACGAGCACCGCCTATCATCTTTAAACGGAGAGTCAAAGGACGGAAGTGATTCAGGAAATATAAGATATGTTGAGAGGTTGAGTTTTAAGGAAACACTGGAATGATCATTTATCAGCGATGTCAGCTTTGGAATGCCACTTTACCAAGCTACATGTGAACGCAAGTGTAGGTCCCCATTTCTATTAAAATAAAGTAGGAGAAAGAAAGTTGTCAAATTCTAAGTTAAATCGGCACACCAAGAGCGTAATGATATTGATTGAAGCATCTCGGAGTAGATAAAGGAAGAAGGCGAAATTGTATCGAGAGAGAATATGAGTATAGAAATAGGACCAGTAGTGTTAGTACACGTTTCATCTTGAAAGAGACTAGATAAGTCTAAGTAGAAGAGACAGGTTAATTCCTAAAATTAGTGAACCATTCGAGGTATTGATAAATATAGATAAAGTTGTTCATGAGTTGATGTTACCATCACAACAGTGTGTACATATAGTGTGTTTGGCCTGTTAAAGTTAAAAACGATAAGTATCTGATTTGAATTAAGTGATTGATCAGTAGCCAACGGGGCTCTTGTCCAAGTTTGTTTTGCATATAATGATCAATCCAAACTCTTGATCGTTAAAGGCGAGTCATTGGAAATGAGTGTATATCTATAGTAAGTACGTTCGAAATCCTCGAGTAGAAGAGTCTACTTGGAAACTAGAGTCAGATATGCTTAACAAATATCCTCACTTGTGTAACTAGACCAGATTCTGAGGACATAATCTTTTTAAGGGGGGAAGGATATAACGACACGTGTATTTTTGAATTATTTAAATATGTGATTATTATGGAAATTATTAAATAAAATATGTGTATTGGTTTTGACCGCTATGTATTATTTGATTATTATCTAGGTGTGATTTATGATGTACCGGGTTGTTCGCGTGATTAATTAAGGAATTGTATTAAATTGTTTCACTTTTAAAGTAGATTTAATGCAAATTTATTTGTATAAATATTTGAAGTGTCTCTAAAATTATTTTTATGATTTTATAATTAAAATAATTATTTTTAGGATTTTATAAAATTGAGAAATCAGTATTTTATTGATTATTTATCTTTAAATGATTTTCTGATTTCTTTTACTCCCAAAATCCGTATTTAATTCCAGAGTTGCTCAAAAATCAGAAAATTCATATTTTTCAAAGTTTATAATATTCTGAGAATTTTAAAATTATTTTGGAAATTTTCGGGATTAATTTCACCCGCGCGTTGTTTCGTTTAATTGTTAAAAAGCGGGTATAAAGTGCACTTCAAAATTGTTCTAAAATTTTGAAAATTACGTTTTTATAAACTTCGGGATATTTCTAACATTTTAGGACTGTTTCCGTGATTTTCTGAAATTATTTTAAGTGCAGCTCGGATCATTAATTGTTAAATGCGGATATGAGTTACGTTTCAAATATACTTCAAAAATTATGAAAAATTTATTTTTAATAACCTTAAATTATTTATGATATTTTAAAAACTATTTCAGTAATTATTAGGGGTTTACTCAATCGTAAGTTTACTCGTTGAATTTCGTAATGCGGAACAACAATTAGGCTATTCGGGGGCAAGGAGTATACGTGTCAAATTTCGGTGCCATTACCATACACGTGTTAGTCTCTCAAATCTTCAGTTTTGCAAATAATAAATAAAGAAATATATAGTATATAAACAAAAATAAATGAGCGTGAACAGGGCAGGGGATTGAAAGTGGGCAAGAGGGGAGGGGCTCGATCTCTCTCTCCCATTTGCTGACTCTTTCAGCTTCATCTCCGTTTCCCTGTTTGGACTCATTGTGGTTTCCTGAATTCCGTCTCCGGTGAGCCGCCGTTTAATACCGGCGAGACTTGGTGGGTTCGGCTGATCTTTTTCAGTTTGATTGCATAAACACGTATGTATATACATATGCCTATATCTGTGTGGTATAAATTGTTGTTGGTACAGTATATTGTGTTCTTGTTGCCGTTGTTCGACTTTCTTTTCCGGCCTGTCCTGAACAGTGCTCGTTTGGTGTTGTTGGTGCGCGTGGGCGCGTAGTGTAGTCTGTTACTTTGGTTGGCTTGTTACTGATAGTGTTATTTCATTAAATCTGCAGAATTTAGTTGATAATCATTTCGTGATGTAAAATAATTTCGTGGAATTATAAAAATCAATCGGTGAAAATTCGCGATGGAAATCTGAATCATTCGGTACCCGTGAATTTTTGCCGCCGTCGGCGATGAGCCTCGGCGAACCGACGATGGACAGTGATGAATCATTTCTGAGTCCTACGAATAAAAATATTAACATGCGAATAGTAATAATTAATAACTATTGTAATAACCCCAAAATTTTCAACTTTTTGTAACCCTTGTGAATAGTGTTTTAGCTGAATGAGAAAACTTTTCACGCCACACTATGTAGGGGTTCTGTTATGGATATTCTGGGATATTATTAGTACTCTATGAAGTATATAAGTGTATGTAAAGATCGTCAGAATCCAATTCCGAACACTTTGGTTTTTCCCGGAAATCCACAAGATACGGAGAGAATTGAGTATAAGGTAACAGGATAAAAAGGATTTAAATTAAAGGATTATAATAGAGGATCATAAAAAGGAATATAATGTATTGAGAAAGGTTAAGGGAACCTAAGTAATAAGATCCCGGGTATGATCCTTCAAACGATAAACGAGAACGAAAGTTAAGCGAACTGTATAACAGATCAGCGGTCATTAGGCAAACGATTAGGAAGTTAATCAAAGGGATTAGTGGGAATGATGTCATCCAACCAATAGAAAGAGGACAAGGAAGGGAGGATGACATCATGAGGGTGACACAAGCATGACAAGGGAAGGAAGGAGGTGTGGTTGAATGAGAACCACACAAATTCAAGGGCAAGAAGGTAATTGACTAAAGCAAATACAAAAACCAAGCAACCAAGCCAAGTAAATTCATTCTTCATCAAAAATAAAAAAGAACCAAGGCATTAGTTCTTCATTGCTCACGGCTTTTCACTATTCAAAAGGCAAGAAAAATTCAAAATCAAAGATCCAAGCTTCCTAAATTGGTAAGATAATTCCCTAACCATCTTCATGCTTAGTTAGGACTATATCATGAGTTTAAGCCATTAATTCCTTCTCAATCTTCTTCATTTAATCAAAGAAGAATACTATGAATAGTGTTTTCAAGTTTTTTAACTTAAAGTTTTCTTGTTTTTCTTGAAGATCCAAGCTTTCCTAAGACTTCTCAAAGCTTCTTAAGGCTTCCTAGCTCCTCCCACCACTTCAAGGAAGGTATACCATCTCCAAACCCTAGATCCCTATGTATTATAAGATGATTTTAATTAGTAGGATGATATTGTAGCTTGTTGTGGTGATTTAGAGTTTGGGATTTGGAATGGTAGTGAAATGGAATGGTAAATGTTGTGGTTTTGATTAAAAGAACTTAAGTATGATTAAAGTTAAGTTTAGGCATAAGTATGATTGATTAAATTGAATTGGTTGGGGTTGTTATGATGTGATAAGGATGGATGTTGGTTGTATGTTGGATTTGAGGTTGGTTTTCAATGGCTTAAAATTGGGAAATCGCGTAAACATAGCCGTCGTAACGTCCGATTTTCTTTGGACTGTTTTTGTGCATAGCATTAGGATCCGAGAACCCCCTGCTAGATTATGACCACTGCCATTATTAGATATCTCATGTTACGAGCTTCGTTTTGATATGTAGTTCGTTCGATTCCGATACACGGTTTAGGAGAAACGACCGTTTCAAGTAACGGCGTTTCGCGAACGAAACTTTTTCCCTCGCCTTACTTTGAAACATAGGTTAAAGACCAAAAAGGGTTAATTAATGTATGAAACATTTATGGTAAGTGTGTTAGGCAGTTGGTAAGACACTCGCGAAGGAATCGCTTTAAAACTCGTAAAGGTTAAATTATTAAAAATGGTGGAGCCGAGGGTACCCGAGTGACTTAAGCAAATCAGTGAGCGCAAAACAAGCGTTAGAGTCTAAGTTAGTTAAAGTATAGATTTACAAGTGATTTTGGTTTAATTCCAACTTACTTGTTGTTTATAGGTTACCAGACTCGTCCCGAGCCTTTTATCACCCCAAGTCGCTCAGGCAAGTTTTCTACCCGTTATAACTGTTGTTGTGATGAATATATGTATTTGCATTATCTTGCGATAGATGCATGTTGGTTAATTAGCAAATGATGCAATATATTGAAGCATGCTGCTATGGTATATATATATGCATGCCTGTTTCGCATTCTTTCCATATATATATCTGTTGGTTCAGTTGATAATACCTATGCTAGAGGATAGCGGTAATTTGCATATACCCTTAGTACAGGGACCCAAAGGTGAAAACATTTTCTAAAACCGGGAGTCGAGGATCCCGAGTAGATTTTGTATATATGGATATATATATATATATATATATATATACTTATATATATATATATGGTCATAGTTTTCAAAACTATTAATCGAATAAGGTTTATTCGATAACTTTAACTTTATTTTATTATTGAATATTATTTCGAATATTATTCGAAGGCGTATGACTCCTTTATATTAAATGAATATTATTTTGAATATTCATTCGAGGACTTATGACTCCTTTTATTTTATTAATGAATATCATTTTGAATATTCATTCGGGGACTTATGACTCCTTTTATTTATTTATCTGAATATTATTTGAATATTCATTTGAGGATCTATGACTCCGATTATTTGCTGAGGTATATTCTTTATTTTATTAAAGAATAAGGTGTCAATAATCAAACTTATTTTCGATTATTCAAATAAAGATAATACTTTCATATAAGTATATCTTTGATTATTTAATACTCGTTTCAAGTATAAGTTTTAATACTTCTACTTCAATTATTTTTATAAAGATAATTCTTTGTGGGAATATTATTTAAATAATAATATTCAGACATTTTCTAAATATACTGGGGACTGATTTACTTCATAAAATCACTATAACTCCAAATATTCTTAAAAATGTTTTCGAGTCTTCAAAATGATTTTTAAAGGTTAGGGCGGATCCCAAAACTCATTTTTATATTTAAGATCCTCCTTTCGAAGGGGATTTAAATACTCGCTCAAAACCTGAGGGATCCGGCTCTGTGGTGTGTTTTATATTCGCAACAAGGTTGCTATTTTGATAAAAGAGTTTTTGATTACTTACCCAATACTCGGGAAGTAAAATTCTTGGAACAAGTTAATCCATTAACATGCATCGCCTGGGAAATATCGGTGAGTTTTCCTTTCCAACTAGATACGACTTCTTGGTGGAGCCGTATCAACAAGTTTCTACTTGGGGAAAGTGGGGACGAGCTTTACGTTTCAGAGTCATGGATTTCATCTGAACTAGGAGTGGCGTAAGTGGTCGAGTGGCGCCGGCCCAGCCTTATTATATTGGCCCAAATGGCCTGGAAGTTCCGCAAGACGGTACATTCCTTAGGAGTCCAGTGTTCGGTTGACAAGTAAATCCGACAGGTTCTCCTCTACATGTAGAAAATGGTGGGGTTGCACTACTACGACTGATCATCGTAAGTGGTCTTCCTGGCGCGGCAAACTCCCGTAATGAGTTCATCATCCAATTGGATATTTCTGCAACACTACCCAGAGCACTTCGATAGAAAGGCTACGGTTGGGCGATTGTTGAGTGTTGGCAGGGTCAAGTTTTCAAAATGATGTTTGCATCAAACGAAGTATCTCATAACTTCATTTTATTTTGATGATATTTTAAAGATTGATTCTATACAAGTTTTGTCTTGTAGCTTAATCTATGGGATGAACTATTTATACATTGAACGGTGGTAGTTCAAGTAGTATTCGGAAAAGATATAAGTATATTGGAGTATCTTGTAACTTCATCTTTTAAACTTATATCTAGTTAATGATTGTCTTATGAATGATAAAGGTTTCAGAAAAACATTGAGACAAGGTTAGATATATGAGTTCACCTTGCAACGATATTTTTATACAGTTATACACTGGAACTCTGTGTGTATTATGCATGGAAGAGGACTTCCAAGATTTTGAAAAGTATATATGTATATATACTGAATATTTTGCGACCTCATCGCATTAAGATATCAAACTTGGTTCATTTCTTTTGATCAAGACTTTCATGAGTACTATGAGAAGGCTCATATACTATTAATCATTATACATATTATTTTGGTGGGCTTGCTGCTCACCCTTGCTTTATTTCTTCATCACACAACAACAGTTAGGAAAGATGGTCAGACTCCAGCAGACCCAGCGCAAGCGCGTGGGAAGCGTCCTGCATCTTCCCGTTGATGTTGTAGCTGCTATAGCTGCAGAGGTAGATCTATTGTAGATCAGACCATCTACTTTTGAGAATCAATTATGTATAATTATAACTTGTGGCAGATAATGGCAATTAACTGTAAATTTATCAAGTAATCATTTTGGGTTGTAATAACTTTTAAATTGTGGATTCAAAGACTTGTACTTATTTAAATTTCATCTCTGAGACTATAACGGGTTGTGGTGTGTGTTAGTGTGGGGTCACAGCATAAGGTTATTTATTATTAATTAAGTGAAGTGATATTGTGGAAAGAAAGACCGTGACGACCCGGATCCCCGACCCCGGATCTGGGGGTGTTACAACTATATTGTATCGGTGATTGGAATTTGCGAGTTGTGATTGGTTGTCGTGTTTTAAATTGGATTGTTGTTATTGAATTGACGTCGATTGATGTTTCGACGGGCAGTCCGATAAACAAAGGAGACGCTGCCCGATTTCCGGGAAACTGAATTACGTAAATACGGGAATGTATTCGATGAATATCGGGACGTTGAGAGATTATATATATATATGTGTGTGTGTTTTATACGAAACTTGGTTGTACGATGTGATGAAATATTTTTCCAAATCGATAACCCTGATTTCGTAAAATAAAGAGTATATGTATTTTCCAAAAACGAACACCGAACCGATTTTCGAGATTGTGAACCCTACTTGTTGCGTGTGCTATTATAATATGCATAATTACGAGTCAGGTTTGAATATCGTTGGGTAAAATTGGTATCGAGGATATGTCAAGCATACCTAGACGTCTAACATAGGGTATTTCGACCCTGTAGGTTATAGTCGGGAACCTGAAAGTGGACGATGGACTAAAAGATAACCTAGTGGTCAGTCGACGAGCTCAGTAGAGTATCAAAGAAAAACCTGAGTGTCAAAGTCGAATCCAATGGGATCTAGTGGTTGGACATTAAAGTCTGAGCGACAGAGTCGGCTCAAAGTTGATCAGTAATAGTTATAAAGCCCTGTAAGGCAAGTATTTCTGAACTTTTCTTTAAGATATATTACCCGTGTTTTCGAACTGTTTCATAACATGTCACTATTATTCAAAATAACTCTTCTTTTATATTGCAAGTGCTTTAAACTATTTAACCTTGAACCCTGATTTTGTTGATCTTGAGCCATAAGCGTTATTATTTGTAAACCGTCCTTTGCTGTTCCTCAGACACCAAACCATACAAATATGATACTACTCCCCAAATGTATAACTACCAAACACCAAACACTGGAAGAGAATTGTTTGAAAACACAGAAACTTTTATACTCCAATCATTCTTTATAACATCAAAGAACCATACCCTGAAAAACCATTACTGGTCTAATACCTGACCCTTTTACAAACTGAAAACCATTTCTTATACATACCCTGATATACCCTTGTGATATCTATGAATTTCTTCACATTTTTATTCAAGTTTTTGATCATCATTGATTATGATTTTGTTTTATTGAAGTATATTGTTCGTCATACTGAATTTTGTTAGAATTGGATAATTTTCTAAATAGGGACCAGATTCATGGTCAGACCAGATTCGTGGTCAGACCAGATTCGTGGTCAATTATAGGCCAATGTGTGCCTTGGATCCAGTAATTAAAGCAGTGTTGTGTGCTTTGCTCTGGGTTAGTGCGTGACTGATCAACAGCCTAACCCTTGGTTTTAAAACATAAAATTGAATATCCAATTCTAATGATTATTTAACAATAAACTTGATTCTTCGGAATCATTCTAATTGGACATTGCTCAACCTCAGTCATTACTATTATGACTTGCTGAGCTAGTTAGCTCACCCTTGCGATTCTTTTATATATTTTACAGTTGAAAAGAATATGGATGATAGTGAAGTTCCTCAGTCCAAAGTGCGGGCTAAGGTTCCAGTTGAGTTGGATCGAGCTAGCAGAAGCTTCATGCGGTAGAGAGATAGTCAGATTGTAAGAATAATTTTATTATCAGTTGTAAGTTAAATTAGTTGGGATTTGGTACGTTGTAATAAAAGTTAAGGTTGTGGCTTGTTTTCATACTTTAACCTGTTGCGATCCGTGGTTATGTAGAGCAGGGTCGTTACAAATAATATTTCATATACAGGTTTATATGTTGTGTATGTGTTGTGGACCCCAAACTTCTGACCCGAGTTTGGAGGGCGCCACATTGCGGCCTTCAGTTAGGAAAAATATAGCCTCCTTGAGCCGATAATCAGATAGATTATGGCTTTTTTGAGCCTTCAATGAGGTGGAATGTACCTATATGAGACTTCTTTCTATTCGTCGATACTCTGTGGCATGTCCAATACTGATGCACAGTTATAATCAACCTTGAGGCTTGAGGTGCGCGGAGTCTAAACACATTCTTCATCTTCTTATTTTTTAGCATTTTCCATCTTGGTCATGCCCTTGGCTGGATACCAGGCTTCCCAATCAGGGGTAGTTTTCCTCTCTATCCAGCATAACAAGCCTTGATTCTTTTGGGGACTATATCCTTTGTGAAGGCGATCTTTCTTTTCTCTTAGAGGCATTAAAAAACTGATATACTTTTTATGTCCAACAGTCCTTACATTGACTTCTTAGTTCTTCTCGGGGCTCGACCCTTGGGGTTTCATAAGTTATTTCTATAGGGAACCACAACTTTAGCTTTGTAAGCTAACAAGAATGGTGTAACTCTGACAAACACTTTGTTAGTGGCATGATACCCTCATAATACGGGAAATAACCTGTTCCTTAAAACATTCTTCGAGCATTCGACCATCTTATTTAGTCCATCGCGGGTTATTCATTTTTCCATCTCGGCTTGTTCTCTATTTCACGGATGAACAATAGATGTGAACCATAACTTAATGTCACTTCTCTTACTATTTCTTCTTAAAATCTCAGTCATTGAACTAACGTCCATTATCCATCACAGGGATTCGTGGAAGTCCATATTCACGTATGTATGACTACTTCTGACATCCATTATCCAATATTCTTGACAAGTAACTTTTAAGCATCGACTCTGCCCCTAGGTGTAGCTCACGGATTTATTCACATAAAGGTTCTTTATATAAAATTCTTTTAATTCAGAGCGTATCACAATGTTATTCCAATTGTCTTTGTGCCTTCAAAGGCATTAGGAAATTATTAGTTTCCATGTGACTCCTTATAGGTTTTACCCAATTTTTCTCCAAACTTATTGGTGGTATCAACTTTTTGCCCTTGCTCTGAATTTCTGTGATTTAGAACTTTTTATCTCCGAGGAGTCAAACTCAAAAGGACATCGGCCTTCATGTTTCTTCCATCAGGATGTGACTCTACGTAATATTCATTGAACTTTGACATCGCTTCACTAGCCTTAGATATATTGTATTTAAGTTATTCATTGATTCAAATTCGTTATCATTCTAGAAATCACCAACTTTGAGTCTCTAGGACTATGAGGTTTTTTGTAACACCCCTAAATCTAGGGTCGGGGATCCAAGTTGTCACGAGTTCCATTTCCATTAACAACACTTAATCTTAGTAAACAACCAACTACTGCGTAGTTTGACCCTGCAATATACACACACACACACCACAAGTTATAGTCTCATAGATAAATACCAAAAATAATACAAGTCATTTTATTCCATAATTATCAGTCATTACACCTTAAAAGGGTTTCTGAATAAATTTAAATATTCTTTGACATTATTACAATTCATAAATATACATAAGTATGGTATATCAAAGTTGAAAGCTTAGCCTAGTGGTAGCTACTACCTCAGCCATAGCGGTATAACACCTATAGAGAGCTGTGAAACGTTTCCAACTTGTTCGCGAATTGGGAGCTTGGTCTAGTTCATCTTGCCTAGCTGTTGCTGTGTGATGAAGAAATGAAGCAAGAGTGAGCATTACAGCTCGCAAGATAATATATAGTTTAATGAATAATGCAAGTATTTGAATCGATAACTTACTAAAAATCTTTATTATGTGTAAGATAATTACTTATTGGATAAAAGCTTAAAAATATGAAGTTACAAAATACTCCAATATACTTATACCCTTTAGAAAAACTACTTGAACTATCACTGTTAAAAGTATAATAAGTTTTCAAAAGCTCAATATATAAAAGGAGCTACAAGATAAAACTTGTATATAATCAATCTTTGAAATATCATTTAAAAGATGAAGTTACAAGATACTTTATTTTCAAAACATCATTTTGAGAAGAAACTTTTTAGAAACTCTGTGTGAAAGTAACACAAGATTTTGTTCAAATACATTTCTATGAAGGAAACTAGTGGAATAATGTGATACCTTTAATTTGCTAATCAAGAAATGTATCACTCTCTATAATTCTGTAATAGTAGAAGGACAAATTCCTTTTAAGTCATCACCTTGGACACATGAGGGCATTATGATGAACTATCCCACACCCTCCTACACTTTGATGGACTGTCTAACAGCCTCTTACACTTTCATGGACTGCCCCCAGCCTCTTACACTTATTCTGGCACAAGGTGCCAGACCGTTCCAGTTCCTTGAAGACCCTATCCATATAATTGGAATCCGAATTTAATCGGCATTCCCGATCGTATAATAGCTCGTTGATAGGTACAATATAATTTATATACAACTACTTCCCGAACATGGGCAAGTAACCAAAACTTTCTTTTATCAACACAACTACCTTGTTGCGAATATAAAAATACATCACGGAGCTGGATCACTCATATTTATGAGCGATTATTTAAATCCTCTTCGAAAGGAAGATCTTAAATTTGAAAATAAGTTCTGGGATCCGCTCTAACTTTTAAAATCTTGTGAAGACTTGAAAACATTTTTGAAAATGTTTGGGATAAGGATGATTAATAAAATAAATCAGTTCCAAAATATTACAACAATATACGAATATTAAGTAAAAGTTCTTGAAACTAATACTTCAAACGAATAATAAATAACAAAAGATGTACTTAAACGAAAGTAAGACCTTTATTTGAATAATCAAAAATAAAGTTTGATTATTATTCAAAGCTATTGAATACACCTTATTCGATTAATAGTTATATAAAACTATATAAAATATACTCGGGAACCTTTCCTCCCGGTTTTAGGAAAATGGTCAACTTTGGGTCCCCTATACTAAGGGTATACGCAAATAATGCCTATCTCTAGCATAAGTATTATACAGTTTATAAATAATTGAATCGACAATGAGATATCAAGATTCTGAAACAGGCATGCATATATATATATATCATATCAACATGCTTCAATATATCTCAAGATTTGCTAATAACAATTATGCACTTATCACAAGATAATATGTGTGTGTATATATATATACATCACAATAACAACTATACGGGTAGAAAACTTGCATGAGCGATCTGGGGTGGAATGGGTCTAGGACGAGTACGGTAACCTATAAACAACATATAAGCCATAATTAATCCACAGTCGCTTAAGAAACTAGACTTTATCCATTTATACCCTAACGTTCACTTTTACGCTTAACGATTTACATTAGTCACTCGAGTACTCTCGACTCCCCCATTTTTATAAAATCAAGCATTAAATATTTTAAGGCGACTCTTTCACGAGGACTTTACCAACTATCTCATACATCTTAAATAATTGTTTCGTAATCCAATTAACCTTTTAAGGGCTTTAAACAATGTCTCAAAGTTAAGTGTGGGGTAAAGGTTCGCTCGCGAAATGCCGTTTCTCATAAACCGTAAATCGGATCTAAGCGAACCACATATCAAAATGAAGCTTACGACATGATCTAGCTAAACATGGCAAAGATAAAGTTTTAACAGCGAGTTTTCTGATCCGAATGCTAAGCACAATCAGTCTATATGCAAACGGGCGTTACAACGGCTATGTTTACACTATTTCCCAAAATTACTAATCCAAACAATCACCAATCCTCAACAAAACATCAATCAACATCAACAACACAAGATCTTACCCAAAACTTCTAATTCAAGTAAAAACCCTTCAAATCATGATTCATTACAAGTACTATCATAGATCCAACTACAATCATCCTTTAAATTATCAAAACTAACTAAACATACATGGATCTTACTATACATACATGGATCTTAACATATTACACTAATTCATCCATAAACGCATCAAAAACTCAAAGTCAAGGCTAAGGTTCTAGAGATTATACCTTCCTTGGAGTGTAATAAGTTGCTAGGAAGCCTTAAGGAGCCTTGATCTAACATTCTGTTAGATATATTTGAGATGTCATGTCTAATATGTTTCATATTTAGTTTTCAGATCTTAATAAACAGGAAATATCAGGACTTACTGGAATCAGTACTTACTGGAAGTCAGAAGATAGATATCAGAACTTAAGGTCATATCAGAACTTAAGTACGGGAGGACTTACAGTTAAGGAAGGAAGCTGATTTACAGGATAGAATATCGAGACTAAAACAAAAGAAGATATGCATGGAAAGAGTTAGAAAATAAGAAGACTTGTATAAGATATATGATTGATATAGTTTTAGAGACAGAATTATATTCCATATCAATTAGAAGTTATCTTGTAACTGTGTACTATATAAACATAGACATAGGTTTACACTATATATGTTATCATTATCGAGAAGATCATACATTGTAACCTAGCAGCTCTTAGTGATATTTGTTCATCACTGAGAGAGAACAGTTCCATTGTAACAGAGTTTATTATATTGAATATATTTGTTTACTGTTACTTGTGTTCAAAATCGATTTGATTGTAATAACACTGTATTCAACCCCTTTCTACAGTGTTGTGTGACCTAACAATTGGTATCAGAGCTTATCTGTTAACACACATATAGTAAAGATCCAAACAATCATGTCTGAAGAAGCAGAAACTCTAACCATGCCCACCAAAACTGAAGAAACTAAAAACACTCAAATCCACAGTCGATATGAGACTATTAGGGTTCCAATACTGAGACCTTATGAGTATCCCATATGGAAAGTTAAGATGGCTATGTTTCTGGAAGCTACAGATCTAGAATACCTTGACAGAATTAATGAAGGACCACATAAGCCAACCAAGCTCTATGTTGTAGTTGCAGATCAGCCAGCAAAGACCATACCAAAGGAGAAAAATGAGTATACAGCTGAAGATATCTCATCCATTGCCAAGGATGCAAAGGTAAGGCATTTGCTGCATAGTGCCATTGATAATGTCATGTCAAACAGGGTAATTCATTGTAAGACTGCAAAGGAGATATAGGATGCTTTGGAGACAAGATGCCAGGGAACTGATGCAATCAAGAAGAACAGGAGGACTATACTCACTCAAGAGTATGAGCACTTTGACTCAAAAGCTGATGAGTAATTAACTGACTTATTATGACAGGTTTGTCAAACTCTACTCTTGAATGATCTGTCACTGGTGGACAAGGAATATGATCTTGAAGATTTAAATCTGAAATTCCTTTTAGCTCTTCCTGATAATTGGGATTTGAATTCTACTACCATAAGAGACAACTATGCTCTTGATGAAACTACTCTTGATGAAATTTATGGTATGATCAAGACTTATGAACTTGACATGGATCAAATGAGCAAGAGACATGAAAGAAAGTCAAGGACAGTTCCTCTTAAAGCTGAGGAGGAATCCCCCAAAGTGGTTGTCTCAAAGAAAGGCAAATGATAGGCTCTCATCATAAAGTGTGATTCAGAATCATCAAGTCCTGATGATGATGATTCAGAAACTGAAAGTTTAACTGAAATAGATACTGATGAAGAGATGATGAAATTGTGTGCTCTTATGGTGAAGGGTATCACAAAGATAGCCTACAGGAAATTCAGAAGGGGAAAGAAGTTTTCCAGGTAAGGTGTAAGTGTTGATAAGAAAGGGTTCAGAAAGTCTGAAGGCAAAAGTGCAAAGTCTGACAGAGGAGACAACTCAAATGTCAAATGCTACAATTGTGGTGAAAGAGGCCACATATCTCCTGACTGTAAGAAAGGAAAGAGTGACAAAGGCAAGGCACTTGTCACAAAGAAGAAAAGCTGGACAGACTCTTCAGATTCTGAAGATGAGGTGAATTATGCTTTAATGGCAAATGCTGATGGCGGCCCTGAAACTGCTGAATTGAAGGTACCTCAAACAACTTATGCTTTTTATACTGATGATATTACTGAGTTGAGATTATATCTTAAAACCATGCTTATTAGCTATAGAGATCAAACTTTAACATGTGAAAGATTAACTTCTGAAAATCTTGTTTATAAGAAAAGGAATGACTATTTAGAAAATGAGTTAGTTATGTTCCATCAAACTCAGAAAGAAAGAGATGATGCTTTTTATGTTAGAGATGAAGTGCTAAAATTGAATCAATCTCTAAAAACTGAGTTAGAAAAAGAAAGAGAGATTATCAGGACTTGGACTAACTCTGGCAAAACAACTCAGAATTTATTAAGTAGTGGAAACTGGAAAAAGGGCTTAGGTTATGGAGATGATAAAAGTGAAAAAGGAACTGAATAAATTAAGCCAATTGTTGTTAAACAGACTGTTAGGCCAAAGGTAAATCTTGTTAAGTTTGTAGCTAAAACTGTAAAGTCTGATTCTGAAAAGATGAAAGAGTCTTTAGAAGAAGTTAAGGAAAAGTCAACTTCCGACAACTTAGAACAGGATAAACCAGCTGAAGTTAACATAGGCTTAATGACTAAGAAGCAGATTAAGCATAAGCTGAAAGAAATAAGGAATGTCAACAAGGTAAAGACAGCTAAGAAAAATTAGAAATGGAAAGGAAGGTGTGAATAAAAGCAATAATTATATGCCTGTTCCTAATGCTCCTAGAAAGAAATGTTATAATTATGGAAACTCTAACCATCTTGCTTCTTTTTGCAGGAAGAATAAGAATATAAACTCTTTACCTCCTAAATCAGGAGTTAAGAGTCAGTCTGTTAGGTTTAAGCCACAAAATCCTTATTTTCATTGTGGTAGTTTATGGCATTCCATTTATACTTGTAAGGAATATCATAGTTTGTACTATGATTATTATCAAATAAAACCTTCTTTGAAGAAAGTTTCTTTAATTCCTTCTAGTGTAAAGTCTGATGCAAAGTCTGATATAAGTTCTGATAAACAGCATGTTAGCATAAACTCTGATATTAAATATGCTGCAAATGCTAACAAACTAAAAAAGGCCAAAGGATCCAAGCAAGTCTGGGTCCTTAAAATTAATCATTAGTGGTCTTTGTGATTGCAGGGCTACAGGAAAGATATCCTAGTGCTGGACAGTGGATGTTCAAGACATATGACTAGAAATAAAGCCCTGCTATCAGACTTTGTGGAGAAAGTTGGCCCAAGAGTTTCTTATGGAGATGGCAACACGGGAAAAACTTTGGGATATGGCAATATCAATCTTGGGAATGTCATCATTGAAACAGTAGCTCTTGGCTCAAGACTTAAACACAATCTTCTAAGTGTGAGTCAAATCTGTGATAAAGGTTATCATGTGGATTTCTTTGAAGAACACTGTGAAGTTGTAAGCAATTCTACAGGCAAAGTGGTTCTGAAAGATTACAGGCATAATAACATTTATGAAGCCAAACTTTCAACAAGTACTGATGGTTCTACAATCTATCTGATGAGTAGAGCATCAATTGAAGAAAGACGGAATTGGCATAAAAGACTCTCTCATTTAAATTTCAACAACATAAATGAGCTTGTAAAGAAAGATCTTGTGAGAGGATTTCCAAAATTAGTATTTGCTCCTGATGGCTTTTGTGATTCATGTCGAAAGGAAAAACAAAGAAAATCTTCATTCAAGAGCAAAACTAAATCCTAAATTCTTGAGCCTTATCACCTACTGCATGTTGATCTATTTAGTCCAGTCAATGTCATGTCTACTGCAAAGAAAAAATATGCTATGGTTATAGTGGATGAGTTCACAAGGTACACTTGGGTGTATTTCCTGCACAAGAAGAATAAAACTACATCTACACTAATTGATCATGTCAGACAGCTGGATAAGTTGGTCAAAGATTCTGTTAAAATTATAAGAAGTGATAATGGCACTGAGTTCAAGAATTCAATCATAGAAGAGTTCTGCAAAGAGCAAGGAATCAAATAGGAATTTTTTGCACCTGGAACTCCACAACAAAATGGAGTTGTATAAAGAAAGAACATGACTCTCATTGAAGCTGCACGAACTATGCTTGATGAAGCAAAGCTGCCAACCTACTTTTGGGATGAACCTGTGCAGACTATTTATTTTACACAGAATACTACACTCATAAACAAGCATGGAAAAACACCATATGAGATGGTGAAGAAAAAGAAGCCAAATCTGAAATACTCTCATGTATTTTGTTGCAAGTGTTTTGTTCTTAAGACTCATCCTGAACAGCTGTCAAAATTTGATCTAAAAGCTGATGAAGGAATTTTTGTTGGATATCCACTTTCCACAAAAGCCATCAGAGTCTACAATTTAAAAACAAGGGTTTTCATGGAATCTATCAAAGTATCTTTTGATGATAAGAAGAGTACTCGACTTGAATATTTCAATGATCATGATCAGCTGAGATTTGAAAATGAAGACTTAAATTCTAATTCTGTAAATTCTGATGACTTAAACTCTGATCTTGTAATTTCTGACGGGTTAAGTTCTGATGTCATTGAAACTGTGGTAACAACTCCAAAGGAAAATGCACCTGTCCAGGGGGAGCAAGCTGAAGATTCTACCACATCTCAAGACTCTCGAGAAGCATCAGAACCTGTCACTGGCTCTTGAAGTTCTGATTCATCCAGTTCTGATGAGCCAAATTCTGAAAATTCTGGAAACTCTCATACTTCAAATCCTGAAGGATCCAAGTCAAATTCTGAAGTCTCAGAGAGCATAACTATAGGGGGAGCATCAGAAAATGCTGATGGAGATAGCGTGGATCACGTGGGAGGATCCAGTTCTAGAAGTCAACTTCAATATGCAAGGAAGTGGACCAAATCACATACACCTGACTTAATAATTGGAGATCCTGAAGCAGGTGTCAGAACTAGAACTACAATATCACATGAATGTCTCTATCATTCTTTTCTATTTCAGACTGAACCAAAGAAAATGGAAGAAGCTCTTCAAGATGCTGATTGGGTGCAAGCAATGCAGGAAGAGTTAAATGAATTTGAAAGAATTAAAGTCTGGACCCTAGTGCCAAGACCAAAGAACAGATCCATTGTTGGCACAAAATGGGTGTTCATAAATAAAACTGACAGTGATGGCATAATTACAAGGAATAAAGCAAGGTTGGTTGCTAAAGGCTACTCTCAATATGAGGGTATTGATTATGATGACACATTTGCACTAGTTGCTAGATTTGAAGCCATAAGAATATTTTTGGCTTATGCTACTCACAAAAAGTTTAAAGTCTTTCAAATGAATGTGAAAAGTGCTTTTCTTAATGGAAAATTGGAAGAAGAGATATATGAACAACCTCCAGGCTTTGTAGATTCAAAATTTCCAAATCTTGTCTACAGGCTTGACTGTAATATCAGGGATATATCGTGTATTTATTTTGCAAATAAATAAATATTATGCATGTTTCATGTTTATTCTGTGAAGTATTTGTTAAGTGGTATATGTGCTTGGATGTTAAAAAATAATATAAATCGATTATTTTAATTTTTATATGTCCAAAATAAAATATAGATAATTTTCATATCTTCCTATTTATTTTTATGTTGATTTATGATTTTATAGAAAATTTATGGATTTTATAAATTCTTTTTCCGAGTATTTATAAACTATTTTATATAATCGGGAACCAGCCAACTTCACTCGTTTTTACGTTTTTATAACCCGAAACTCTTCCGAGAACTCCTTCCTAACCTAATTGCAATATTCCGAGCATTTTCCATATTTCGACTTTTTCGATCCGGCGTACGGTTTGTCCTGTGGGGGTCCTGGCGCAATATTTTCGATATATTATTCGTTTCGGTAAATCAATAAAACTTGTATTTTCGATAAACGGGATCTTTTTATTAAACTATTATAATTATCACCTCGTAATACGTGTAAACAGGCGCTGAGACCAAGATCGTAGTACAAATTATACTGATTTGGATAATTATCCCGAAAATCGGTACCCTCTGGATCTGTTTTTGTAAATAAACGTATTGTTTTATATCCGGAATGATCCAACGGGATACTAATTTTTCGTAATTATAAATAGCCTTTACCGAATTTTATTTCGCACCGAAAATCATTTGCAAACAGTAATTATTGAATTTTACAGAGAAAATACGTTTATTCATATCACCTTTCAAGAATCAAACTGCAAATCAGAGGTGTTATTGAAATCCGTTTGGAAATATCTGGTAATCAAAACGAAGGGTTTGAAGAGTACTATCAGATTATACAATTTTCAGAATTGCAGAATCAAAGGTTGATTTTATATAATTTTATTTATTTTCGAATTATTTTGATTAAAAATATGAATTTTTTTACGGATGATTGTTTAAATGATTTGATGCTTGCATGTTGTAGAGCTTGTTTTCCTGATGATTTTAATATTTCATATGACTGATTTGGAAATCAATAACATCTTCAAAATTGAGTTTGATTTTTGAATTTTGAAATTAGGGTTTATAACCCGTATGAATGTTCTTAATTGAAATTTAGGGCTTTTTATTCCAGGGGTTATTAGATGTTCTAGATAGGTGGGTTTTGTTCTTCCTAAAATTTGTAATCGATTGGTGTATAGCTCCTTAACAGACGATCCCTGGTTCGAAGGGAGTTGTATTTTAAAGTTTTTGTCGAGCTCGCCGGAAACCGGCGAGTTTCTTGAGCATTTTCCGGCCAATTCTGAAATAGGTTATGTGTTTTGATTACTGGTATAAGTTCCTGGTGGCCTGTGCTTTAATTCTGGAGAGTTTGGTGGCCTGAAGTGGCCGGGATCGTGTTCTCCGGCCACACTCCGACGAAGTCGACGGCGGGGCTGGTAAAATTGCACACAGGCCCCTGTAGTTTTAAAAACGATACAGTTTGGTCCCACAGGTTTCCAGAACTTGCAAATTTAGGATTCCTGTTTATAAATTATTTAAAAATTATATTTTCTATTTATTTTAATTATAAAAATTCGTTTTTAATTTCTGAAAATTCCAAAAAAATTATTATTTTAATTCCAAATATTATTTTTAATTCAAAAATAAATCTGAATTAATTAGTTAGTTAATTTTAGTTAATAATTAATTAGTTAATTGGTCAATTAATTCGAAAATTAATTGATTAATTGATTTAATTAATTATTAATTGATTTTAATTAATTATTTAATTAGATTTAATTATTTATTAATGATTTAAAAATTCCGAAAAATAGCTTCGAGCTTTAAAATAATATTTTAAATGTTTTCAAGGCTCGATAATTATTAGAAAATTATTTTGAAGCCAGATGTGGCCAACCGAACCCTGTTTATTGCTTTAAAATTGATCCAACGACCCATTTTAATTCCGAAAAATGTTTTAAGAATCATATTAAATACCCGAAATCCTGTTTATGACCCGAGACTTCTTTATAAATGGAATGTCATTGATTGTTTGACGTGTTACGTGTTATATATGACTTGTTGTTTGACTGTCGGTCTATATGTTCAGTGTTTACTTGCTTTTAGTGTAACTTTCAATCCATTAGTCGGATTTGGGTAAAACGAAGGGTATATAGAAGTGTATACCGTAAAGAATAGTATGAGTTAAGTATTGATAGATACTTATGTTATTTGAGCAGAAGAAGCAAGGCGTAGGAAAGGGAAACAGATAGTCATGGAGTAGGAGATTGTGATTGGAAATTGGTGAAGTATAGCAAGCTAGTACCAGGAAAATGTTCTGAACTTTCTCGAGATATATTGTAGTTTATTGCTAGTCCTATATTGCAAGTGCTTTGAAGCACTGAACCCTAAACCTTGATTCCAGCTATTGATCTTTGAGTCGTAAACCTTATTCTTTCTGAACCATTGATTGTTAAATCCCCGAATACGAACCACATATATACAATACTACTCCAAAAATACATGTAATAACCCCAATTTTTGGGAAATTTTGAAACCCTTATGAATAGTGTTTTTGCTGAATGAGAAAACTTTTCATGCCACACTATGTAGGGGTTCTGATATGGATATTCTAAGATTTTATTAGTACTTTATATGGGATATAAGTGTATGTAAAGATCGTCAGAATCCAAATCCGAACACTTTGATTTTTCCCGGAAATCCAATAGATACGGAAAGAATTGAGTATAAGGTAACAGGATAAAAAGGATTTAAATTAAAGGATTATAAGAGAGGATCATAAAAGGAATACAATATATTGAGAAAGGTTAAGGGAACCTAAGTAATAAGATCCCGGGTATGATCCCTCAAACGATAAACGAAAACGAAAGTTAAGCGAACCGTATAACAGATCAGCGGTCATTAGGCAAACAATTAGGAAGTTAATCAAAGGGATTAGAGAGGATGATGTCACCCAACCAATGAGAAGAGGACAAGGAGGGGAGGATGACATCATGAGGATGACACAAGCATGACATGGGAAGGAAGGAGATGTGGTGACTTTTTAACCACACAAACTCAAGGGCAACAAGGTAATTAACTAAAAACAAATCAAAATCTCATCCACCAAGCCAATCATTTCATTTTTCATCAAACAAAACACAAAAATCTCTTTCTTCCCAAGCTAGCTCTCGGCCCATTTCTTAAAAATTGAAGATCCAAGCTCCACCACTTACTATTTAGCAAGGTAATTATCTAAGCTTCCCCATGGATAGTTACATACTTCCTATAAGTTTAAGCTTCTAATTCCAAGCCAATCTTTTTCTATAAATCATGAAAGAAGATGGTGAATAGTGTTTTTCAAGAACTAAAATTTGTGTTCTTGAAGTTTTGTTTAGATTAAGCTTGGATAAGGACTTTAAGGGTGATTCCAAGCCATTCTCTTGATTCTCCACTCTCCAAGGAAGGTATAAACTACAAACCCTAGCTTTAGTTTTGAGTAATTAGGATTGAATGTGTTTGATATAGCATATGTGAATCATGATGCTTGATTGGTTGAAGTTTGGTTGAGTTTGTAGAGATTAGTTGGTTTTGTTGCATTGTTGGAGTTGTAAATCTTGGTAATTAGTTAAAAAACCTAAGTAAAGCTTTTAGTTCATGTGGGGAATAAGTATAAATGGTTAATGTGGATTTGTTGGGGCTGTTATGATGTGGTTTGGAGGGATATTGGTTGTATGATTGATTTGGGGTTGATTTGTGGTTGGTTTTGAATGGTTTAAAATTGGGAAAACGCGTAAACATAGCCGTCGTAACGTCCGATTTTCTTTAGACTGTTTTTGTGCATAACATTAGGACCCGAGAACCCCCTGCTAGATTTTGACCATTGCCATGTTTAGATAGTTCATATTACGAGCTTCGTTTTGATATGTAGTTCGTTCGATTCCGATACACGGTTTAGGAGAAACGACCGTTTCAAGTAACGGCGTTTCGCGAATGAAACTTTTCCCCTCGCCTTACTTTAAAACATAGGTTAAAGACCAAAAAGGGTTAATTAATGTATGAAACAATTATGGTAAGAGAGTTAGGCAGTAGGTAAGACACTCGCGAAGGAATCGCCTTAAAACTCGTAAAGGTTAAATTATTAAAAATGGTGGAGCCGAGGGTACTCGAGTGACTTAAGAGAATCAGTAAGCGCAAAACGAGCGTTAGAGTCTGAGTTGGTTAGAGTATAGATTTACAAGTGACTTTGGTTTAATTCCAACTTACTTGTTGTTTATAGGTTACCAGACTCGTCCCGAGCCATTCGTAACCCCCAGTCGCTCAGGCAAGTTTTCTACCCGATATACTGTTGTTGTGATGTAAATATATGTATATGCATTATCTTGTGATAGTGCATGATTGTTATTAGCAAATTTTGCGATATATTGGAGCATGCTGATATGGTATATAAGCATGTCTGTTTCGTAATCTGGTTATCTATCTGTTGATTTCAATGCTTATAGTTGCATAATACCTATGCTAGAAATAAGCAAGTAGTTGCGTATACCCTTAGTATAGGGGATAAAAGGTGAACATATTTCTAAACCGGGAGTCGATGTTCCCGAGTATATTATATATATATTTATATATATATGGATATAGTTTTTAAAACTATGGATCGAATAAGGTTTATTCGATACCTTTATTTTACTTAATTGAATATTAATTTGAGTATTCATTCGAGGGCTTATGACTCAGTTTATTTTATTATTTGAATATTATTTGAATATTCATTCGAGGGCTTATGACTCAGTTTATATTATTATTGAATATTACTTGGATATTCATTTGAGGATGTATGACTCCTTTATTTTATGAATATTATTTATAGTATTCATTCGAGGTATTACTTAATAATATTCTTTATTGTATTAAAGAATAAGGTGTCGATAATCAAACTTATTTTTGATTATTCAAATAAAGATATTACTTTCGTATAAGTATATCTTTGATTATTTGCTATTCATTTCAAGTATAAGTTTTAATACTTCTACTTCAATTATTTTATAAAGATTATTCTTTATGGGAATATTATTTAAATAATAATATTCAGACATTTTCTAAATATTCTGGGGATTAATTTATTTTATTAAATCAGCATCACTCCAAACATTCTTAAAAATATTTTGCGAGTCTTCAAAATGATTTTTAAAAGTTAGAGCGGATCCTAAAACTCATTTTTATATTTAAGATTCTCCTTTCGAAGGGGATTTAAATACTCGCTCAAAACCTGAGGGATCCGGCTCTGTGGTGTGTTTTATATTCGCAACAAGGTTGCTGTTTTGTTAAATGAATCGATTACTTACCCAACACTTGGGAAGTAAAATTCTTGGAACAAGTTAATCCATTAACAGGCATCGCCTGGGAAATATCGGTGAGTTCTCCTTTCCAAATAGATACGACTTCTTGGTGGAGCCGAATCAACAAGTTTCTACTTGGGGAAAGTGGGGACGAGCTTTACGTTTCAGAGTCATGGATTTCATCTGAACTAGGAGTGGCGTAAGTGGCCGAGTAGCGCCGGCCCAGCCTTATTATATTGGCCCAAATGGCCTGGAAGTTCCGCTAAGGCGGTCCATTCCTTAGGAGTTCAGTGTTCGGTTGACAAGTAAATCCGACAGGTTCTCCTCTACATGTAGAAAATGGTGGGGTTGTACTACTACGACTGATCATCGTAAGTGGTCTTCCTGGCGCGGCAAACTCCCGTAATGAGTTCATCATCCAATTGGATAATTTCTGCAACACTACCCAGAGCACTTCGATAGAAAGGCTACGGTTGGGCGATTGTTGAGTGTTGGCAGGGTCAAGTTTTCAAAATGATGTTTACATCAAATGAAGTATCTCGTAACTTCATTTTATTTTGATGATATTTTAAAAGATTTAATCTATTCAAATCTGGTCTTGTAGTCTCATCTATGTGATGAACTTTTGAACTAATTATAACTTGAACGGTGGTAGTTCAAGTAGTATTTGGAAAAGATATAAGTATATTGGAGTATCTTGTAACTTCATCTTTTAAACTTATATCTAGTAAATGATTATCTTATGCATGACAAAGATTTTCAGAAAAACGTTGAGACAAGGTTAGATATATGAGATCACCTTGCAACGATATTTTTATACAGTTATACACTGGGACTTTGTGTATATTATGCATGGAAGAGGACTTCCAATATTTTGAAAAGTATATATGTATATATATTGAATATTTTGCGACTTCATCGCATTATGATATCAAACTTGGTTCATTTCTTTTGACCAAGACTTTCATGAGTATTATGAGTAGGCTCATATATTGTTAATCATTATACATATTATTTTGGTGGGCTTGCTGCTCACCCTTGCTTTCTTCTTTCATCACACAACATCAGATAGACAAGATGAACAGGACCAAGCTCCCAATTCACGAGCGGATAGGAAACATTCCGCAGTTTCCTATAGGCGTTGATGTCGCTGTAGCTGAGGTAGGAGCTACCAATAGGCTAGGCTTTCAACTTTTGATGTACCAGATTTATGTATATTTATGAATTGTAATAATGGCAAAGAAATGTAAATTTATTCAGAAAACCTTGTAAGGTGTATTGTCATATAATTGTGGAATAAAACGACTTGTGATTATTTTTGGATGTTCATCTCTGAGACTATAACGTGTGGTGTGTGTGTTTATTGTGGGGTCACAGTACAGAGTAGTTGAGTAATTATTAAGATTGGGTGTTATTAAGGGAAATGGAACTCGTAACAACCCGGATCCCCGACCCCGGATTTGGGGGTGTTACAATACATGCAAACTAAATACCAAACACTGAATCAGATTGCTTACATATTCAAACCCTTGTACCTTACGCTCTGAAACACCAAATCCTTATAACCTTGAAACTTTGATTCTTTTGTTATACATTTCTTTCACCATTTGATAGCTATATTTCATTTATGAAAATTGGAACCATCTCATTATTGGGCATCCAATGTTGCTTATGATTTTGTTTACTGCTTTACATTATTTATTTTGTTAATATGTTAGAATTGGATTGTTTTATAAAATTGTGGACCAGATTCGTGGTCAGACCAGATTGGTGGTCAAGTTAGGCCAATGTATGCCTTGGATCCAGTAATTAGAGCAGAGCTGTATGCCTTGCTCGGGGTTAGTGCGTGACTGATCAGCAGCCTAACCTTAGTTTTTAAAATAAAAATATAATATCCAATTCTAAATCATTAATCATTGTTCACTTGATATCGTAACCCTTTTCACATGATGATCATTATTCTCAGTCTTGTCATTGTGACTTGCTGAGCTAGTTAGCTCATTTGTGCGATGTTGTTTATGTTCTTTTCCAGGTAAGAAGGAACCAGTTGGTAGCGAGGATCCCCAATCCAGTGCGAGAACTAGGGGTCCAGGTTGATCGAGTTAAGCTAGCTGACAGCTTTTGAGATAGTTTAAGTTTGTAAAAGTTTATAATAATGTTTAATATTCAATTCTAAGTTTGAATAGTAGGGATTTGGACGTTTGTAATATAAGTGTGTGTGTGTGGCTTGTGTACATACTTAAACCTGTTGCGGTCCGTGGTAGTTGGTAAGTAGGGTCACTGCATATTATTATCTTTATTAATGTTATAAGTAGTTTATAAATAAGGTGTGTGTGTGTGGATCTCAAACTTCTGACCCAGGTTTGGAGGGTGCCACAGGTTTGGTATCAGAGCTACAGGTTAAAAGTCACTGACACAAGCCTAGGTTGATGGGAATCAGTAGTGGGTTAGGATTAGGAGTAAGGAAATAGAAAGATAGAACATCGAGCGGTTGAGTGCGACAGTATAACCGGTATTAGTATGATTCGCGTTATGGTTCGAGATTCTTATTTTTGTGACATGATTTCAGATAGCAGCGATGGCCGACTCTTTCATCTCCGTACTAGCTGATCACTCAGAGCCCTCAGTTGGGAGACCCTCTTCAGATACACGTCCTGTTGTTTCACCAGTGTTGGCTATTTTACCTCCACCTGTGTTGCAGCCCGTACCACTGCAGGCTATTCCAGCCCCAGGCATGAGACCACCTATCAGAGGACCCCCACCAGCTGATTCAGGTTTTACTGGTCACTCAGTTACTTGTGTACCTTTTCAGTTCTCTTCCTGTCCTGTCCCATATCATCAGTTCGAGGCTTGCCTTATGGAGCAGCGATTCCTATGGGGTCAGATTTAGGAGCTATTACATATTATGCGTACCAGAGAGGTTGGGAGTGGTAAGAGGTGACTCAGAGAGAGACTCCAGGTATTTTGGAGAACAACTGCTGTGAGGATTGTTAAAGCTACTCATGAGGATATCACCCCTGATTTTCTTGTGGAGTGGGCTAAGTAGGTTCTGGAGGAGCTTGAGGAGATTGAAGGAACAGACTTGCAATGAGCTAGAGGCACATAAATGGAGATGCTGAGTAGTGCTGTTGTGGTTGTTTAGTATGTACAGTAGTGTGTAGTATGTATCAGTAGACTTTTGGGTTATATTTTTAGACTAGATCTGCTGACAAGTGAGTAGGTTTTTTGTACCTTTTGCTTTTACTTCCGAAGCGTTTTAACGCTTGTACTACCTAAAACTTTTGATCTATATATATCAATACATTTTCCTTTCCAGCATTGTCATTTACATTACTGCACCTGTTTTACTTTACTTTGTTGTACCAGTTATACCCTTGTGATACCATATACCCTATTCTCTTAACTGTTTATATTTTGTAAAGAAGCATGCAATTTACTTAGTTCAACTGTTACAACTGTTTTCAAAAAGAGATATTTCCGTTTTACAAAACTTTTTATGCAAAGGATATGATTTAAAGGCTAAATAAGTTGTTTGATTCTTTACAGAAAATGCCTCCCAGAAGAAATACCCGCACTAACACCTAGAATGAAGAAACCAACAACAACAATAACATCCAAGATGATACCAACCAGAATGCAAAACCAGGATCCATAGACCCAGCAATAGCCCAGATTCTTCAAATCTTGGCTCAACAAATAGTTCACCTGACACAACAACAACAAAGACAAACCAATCCCCAGGTAACTTTCAAAACTTTTCAGGCGGTAAACCCACCATAATTCAAGGGTTCCCTAGATCCAATTGAAGTGAATATTTCGTTAAAGGAAATAGAGAAGTCATTTGCTTTAGTTAAAGTGAAGGAAGAACAGAAGGTGGAGTTTGCAAGTTATTATTTAAAGAATGAGGCCACCTATTGGTGGGAGACTGTGAAGACATTGGAAGGTGCAGATGTTATTACTTGGGAGAGGTTCAAAGAATTGTTTTTAGAAAAGTATTTTCCTCAATTTGTTCAGGATCAGATGGAGCTGAAGTTTTTAGAGCTAAAACAAGGAAATATGTCGGTAGCTGATTATGAAAGTAAGTTTGAAGAATTTTCAAGGTATGTGCCATCATATGTAGATACTGATAGGAAGAAGGCTAAGAGATTTCAGCAAGGTCCGAAGCCATGGATTAGAAGGAAGGTAGCTATATTTGAATTGGATACATGTGCATGAGTTGTACAAAAGGCCATGATTACAGAAACTGAGAGTGAGATGTCACAGAAAGAATAGGAAAGTAAGAAGATGAAGTTTGAAGGAAATGAAGGACAGTCACAACCAGGGAAGTTTCCAAATTTTAAGAAGGGCAAGTTTCAGCCAGGAAGAAATTTTAATTTCAAAAAGCAAAATGCAGGCGACGGAGGTCAAGGTAACCGTCCAGTCAATATGAATCAGCCGAATCAGTTGAGGCTAACTTTTCCAGATTGTCAGGTATATGGGAAGAAGCACAGAGGAGTTTGTAATAAGTTGAACGTGGTTTGTTTCAAGTGTAATCAGAAAGGGCACTACTCGAGGGAGTGTCGCAATCAGCCAGCGAGAGAACCAGTAAACAAGGATCAGCCTACTCGGAATCCAGCGATTAAGATTCCAGCTATTGGATTTACATTCTTTAAATGTGGAAAGCCAGGACATATAGCCAGGGATTGCAAGACACCATCCCCAGTCACTAATGCATTGAGAATTATGGATCTACTCCAGCAGTGAATGAGACTCTAAGGGCTGGAGTTTTTGATATGTCTGTGAAGGACGCTATCCAGGATACTGATGTCGTGACAGGTACGCTTAATGTGAATTCTTTATATGCCAAAGTGTTAATAGATTCGGGAGCAACTCGATCGTTTATTTCTCAAGATTTTGTTAATAAGTTAAACTGTTCAGTTGAGAATTTAAATGAAATAATGACTGTGGAATTAGCAAATCAAGAATGTATATCTATTAATCAAGTTTGTGGGAATTATGAGATTGAGAATTCTGGTAATAAGTTTTGTGTAGATTTGATACCATTTAAGCTAGGAAAGTTTGACGTTATCTTAGGAATGGATTGGTTGTCTAAGCACGATGCCCAGATAGATTGTCGAAATAAGAAGGTAATGGTGAAGAAGCCAGGCGAGAGGATAGTAACGTTTAAGGGCCATAAACAAACAAAGAAGTTATTAACAATGATTCAAGATAAAAAGTTACTACGGCAAGGATGCGAGCATTTCGTTGCTTATGTGATTGATAGAAGTCAAGAGCCAACAAAACTGGAAGATATTCCAGTAGTTAATGAATTTCCAGACGTGTTCTCCGATGAGTTACCAGGACTTCCTCCAGACAGAAAAATTGAGTTTACGATCGACTTAGCACCTGGAACAGAACCGGTATCGAAGGCCCCGTACAGAATGGCGTTCATTGAGATGAAGGAACTAGCAAAGCAATTGCATGAGTTGTTAGAGAATGGAGTAACCAGACCCAGTGTATCCCCGTGGGGTGCACCAATGCTATTTCTCAAAAAGAAGGATGGAAGCATGAGACCGTGCATTGATTATCGGGAGTTCAACAAGCTTATAGTCAAGAACAAGTATCCGTTACCCAGAATTAATGATTTGTTTGACCAATTGAATGGAGCCAAGTACTTCTCCAAGATCGATTTGAGATCGGTATATCACCAACTAAAGATTAAGCCAGAGGATATACCAAAGACAGCCTTCAGGACAAGGTATGGACATTATGAATTTTTAGTGATGTCTTTTGGATTAACCAATGCCCCGACAACATCCATGGACCTGATGAATAGAATTTTCAAGGAATACTTGGACAAGTTTGTTATTGTGTTTATAGATGATATTTTGATTTATTCAAAGACAGAAGAGGATCATGCAAAACATTTGAGGACAACTTTGGAGATTTTAAGGAAGAAAAAGTTATATGCTAAATTCTCGAAGTGTGAGTTTTGGTTACAAGAAGTCCAATTTTTAGGACACATAGTCAGTAATGAAGGGATCAAAGTGGACCCATCGAAGATTGAAGTAATTGCAAATTGGGAAAGACCGAGAACACCAACAGAGGTAAGAAGTTTTTTATGATTAGCGGGATATTATCGCCGATTTGTTCAAAATTTCTCAAGGATTGCAACACCATTGACAAAGCTTACAGGGAAAAATGAAGAGTTCATATGGAATGATAATTGTGAAGAAAATTTTCAGGAATTGAAGCGAAGATTAATCACGGCACCTGTTTTGTCACTTCCAGACAATCAAGGGAATTTCGTAATCTATAGCGATGCTTCTCATAAAGGACTCAGATGCATTCTAATGCAGCATGATAAGGTTTTTGCGTATACGTCAAGGCAATAGAAACCACATGAACAGAGGTATCCTACTCATGATTTGGAGCTAGCAGACATAATTTCCACTTTGAATATTTGGAGACATTATCTATATGGAGAGAAATGCGAGATTTATACGGATCACAAAAACTTAAAGTACATATTCACACAGAAGGAGCTTAATATGAGACAAAGAAGATGGTTACAGTTGATTAAGCATTATGATTGCACGATTAACTATCATCTCGTTAAAGCAAATATTGTAGCGGACGTGTTAAGTCGGAAAGGAAAGTTGAATGTGTTATCAATACCTGAAGAGATATACAAGGAATTTTAGAGACTGGAATTGGAAATTAGAGTTTGCAAGCCTGAGGAAGCAAAAGTGTATAGTATGACTTTCTAGCCGGAGTTATTAGAGAAGATAAGGAAGTGTCAGGAGGAGGTAATGGATCAGGACATTAACCGTTTGGTAGGTGAGGAATTGTGCACACAAAAGGACGATCATAGTATTCTTAGGTTTTCTTCTAGAATTTGGATTCCACCAGTGATGGAGTTGAAGAATGAAATTTTACAGGTTGCTCATAATTCAAGGTATTCAATCCATCGAGGAAGTACCAAGATGTACAAAGACTTAAAGGAAAATTATTGGTGGCCCGATATGAAGAGGGAAATTACATAATGGGTTAGCAGATGTTATATACGTTAAAAAGTTAAAGCAGAACATTAGAGACCAAGTGGATTGTTGCAGCCATTAGAGATTCCAGATTGGAAGTGGGAGCATATTTCCATGGATTTCATAGTCGGATTACCAAGAACGAAAGCTAATCATGATGCCATTTGGGTTATAGTGGACAGACTTACCAAGTCAGCTCATTTTCCGCCTATAAATGAAAGGTTTTCACTAGACAAGTTAGTCCATATGTACCTGAAGGAAATCGTAGTTCGTCATGAAGTCCCTGTGTCTATCATATCCGATCGAGATCCGAGATTTAATTCGAGATTTTGGAAGAGTTTTGAAGAATGTTTGGGAACGAGACTGAATATGAGTACGGCTTACCATCCACAGAAGGACGACCAAAGCGAATGAAAAATCTAGAAAATCGAAGACATGTTACGTGTTTGTGCTCTTGATTTCAAAGGAAGTTGGGACGAGAATTTACCCTTGGTAGAATTTGCTTACAACAACAGTTATCATGCCAGTATTGGGATGCCACCCTATGAAGCTCTTTATGGATGCAAATGTCGAGCTCCTGTATATTGGGATGAAGTAGGAGAACGTAAAATACTTGGACCTGAATTAGTGCAACGAACAAAGGAAGTTGTTGAAGTTATCCAGAAGAGATTGATAGCAGCATAAGGTCGTCAAAGGAAGTATGCAGGTCAATCAAGGAAAGATATGGAATTCGAAGAAGGAAATCTGGTATTACTGAAAGTATCGCCGTGGAAAGGATTGATAAGATTCGGGAAGAAAGGAAAACTGAGCCCTAGATATGTCGGACCTTTTGAGATTCTAAAGCGTGTTGGCAAAGTAGCTTACGAGTTGGCGTTACCTCCGCACATGGAGCACATTCACAATATTTTTCACGTATCGATGCTTAAGAAGTATAATCCAGACTCTAGGAATGTAATCGAATACGAGCCAATAGAGCTTCAAACAGATTTATCACATGTAGAGAGTCCGGTAGAGATTCTAGAATAAAGAGAGAAAGTGTTAAGGAATAAAGTGGTAAAATTAGTAAGAGTACTGTGGAGAAACCCAAAGGTTGAAGAGTCAACCTGGGAGTTAGAAAGTGATATAAGAGAAAAATACCCTCATTTGTTTTCTTAGGAGATTCTGAGGACAGAATCCATTTAAGGGATGAAGGATGTAATATATGGGATATATCGTGTATTTATTTTGCAAATAAATAAATATTATGCATATTTCGTGTTTATTCTGTGAAGTATTTGTTAAGTGGTATATGTGCTTGGATGTTTAAAAATAATATAAATTGAGTATTTTACTTTTTATATGTCCAAAATAAAATATAGATAATTTTCATATCTTCCTATTTATTTTTATGTTGATTTATGATTTTATAGGAAATTTATGGATTTTATAAATTCTTTTTCCGAGTATTTATAAACTATTTTATATAATCGGAAACCGGCCGACTTCACTCGTTTTTACGTTTTTATAACCCGAAACTCTTCCGAGAACTCCTTCTTAACCTAATTGTAATATTCCGAGCATTTTCCATGTTTCAACTTTTTCGATCCGGCGTACGGTTTGTCCTGTGCGGGTCCCGGTGCAATATTTTCGATACATTATTCGTTTCGGTAAATCAATAAAACTCGTATTTTTGATAAACGGGATCTTTTTATTAAACTCTTACAATTATCACCTCGTAATACGTGTAACCAGGCATTGAGACCAAGACCGCAGTACAAATTGTACTGATTTGGATAATTATCCAGAAAACCGGTACCGTTTGGATCTGTTTTTATAAATAAACGTACTATTTTATATCTAGAATGATCGAATGGGATACTAATTTTCCATAATTATAAATAGCCTTTACCATATTTTATTTCGTACCGAAAATCATTTGCAAACAGTAATTATAGAATTTTACAGAGAAAATACTTATATTCATATAACCTTTCAAGTATCAACCTGCAAATCGGAGGTGTTATTGAAATCCGTTTGGAAAGCTCTGGTAATCAAAGTAAGGGTTTGAAGAGTACTATCAGATTATACAAGTTTCAGAACTGCAGAATCAAATGTTGATTTTATATATTTTTATTTATTTTCGAATTATTTTGATTAAAAATATGAATTTTTATACGGATGATTATTTGAATGATTTGATTCTTGCATGTTGTAGAGTTTGTTTTCCTGATGATTTTGATATGTCATATGACTGATTTGGAGTTCAATAACATGTTCAAAATTGAGTTTGATTTTCGAATTTTGAAATTAGGGTTTATAACCCCTATGAATGTTCATAATTGAAATTTAGGGCTTTTTGTTCCAGGGGTTATTAGATGTTCTAGATGGGTGGGTTTTGTTCTTCTTGAAATTTGCAATCGATTGGTGTATAACTCGTTAACAGACGATCCCTGGTTCAAGGGAGTTGTATTTTAAAGTTTTCGTCGAGCTCGCCGGAAATCGGCGAGTTTTTTTAGCATTTTCCGGCCAATTCTGAAATAGGTTATGTGTTTTGATTACTGATATAAGTTTCTGGTGGTCTGTGCTTTAATTCTGGAGAGTTTGGTGGCCTGAGGTGGCCAGGATCGTGTTCTCTGGCCACACTCCGGCGAAGTCGACGGCGGGGCTGGCAAAATTACAAACAGGCCCCTGTAGTTTTAAAAACGATACAGTTTCGTCCCCCAGGTTTTCAGAACTTGCAAATTTAGGATTCCTGTTTATAAATATTTAAAAATCACATTTTCTATTTATTTTAATTATAAAAATTGGTTTCTAATTTCCGAAAATTCCAAAAAAATTATTATTTTAATTCTAAATATTATTTTTAAGTCAAAAATAAATCTGAATTAATTAGTTAATTAATTTTAGTTAATAATTAATTAGTTAATTGGTCAATTAATTCAAAAATTATTTGATTAATTGATTTAATTAATTATTAATTGATTTCAATTAATTATTTAATTAGATTTAATTATTTATTAATGATTTAAAAATTCTGAAAAATAGCTTCGTGCTTTAAAATATTATTTTAAATTGTTTTCAAGGCTCGATAATTATGAGAAAATTATTTTGAAGCCAGATGTGGCCAACCGAACCATGTTTATTGCTTTAAAATTGATCCAACGACCCATTTTAATTCTGAAAAATGTTTTAAGAATCATATTAAATACCTGAAAGCCTGTTTATGACCCCAGACTTCTTTATAAATGGAATGTCATTGATTGTTTGACGTGTTAGGTGCTATATGTGACTTGTTGTTTGACTGTCGGTCTATATGTTCAGTGTTTACTTGTTTTTAGCGTAACTTTCAATTCATTAGTCGGATTTGGGTAAAACGAAGGGTAGATAGAAGTGTATACCGAATAGAATCGTATGAGTTGAGTATTGATAGGTACTTATATTTTGTGAGCAGAAGAATCAAGGCATAGGAAAGGGAAACAGATAGTCAAGGAGTAGGAGATTGTGATTGGAAATTGGTGAAGTATAGCAAGCTAGTACCAGGCAAGTGTTCTGAACTTTCTTTGAAGCACTGAACCCTAAACCTTGATTCCGGCTATTGATCTTTGAGCCGTAAACCTTATTCTTTCTGAACCATTGATTGTTAAATCCCCAAATACGAACCACAGATATAGGATGCTACTCCAAAAATACATGCAAACTAAATACTAAATACTAAACACTAAATCAGATTGCTTACATATTCAAACCCTTGTACCTTACGCTTTTAAAGACCAAATCCTTATAACCTCAGAACTTTGATTCTTTTGTTATCCAGTTCTTTCACCATTTGATAGTTATATTTCATTTGTGAAAATTGGAACCATCTCATTATTGGGCATCTTATGTATCTTATGATTTTGTTTACTGCTTTACATTATTTATTCTGTTAATATGTTAGAATTGGATTGTTTTATAAAATTGTGGACCAGATTCGTGGTCAGACCAGATTGGTGGTCAAGTTACCAATGTGTGCCTTAGATCCAGTAATTAGAGCATAGTTGTGTGTCTTTCTCGGGGTTAGTACGTGATTGATCAGCAGCCTAACCTTGCTGTTTAAAATAAAAATATAATATCCAATTCTAAATCATTAATCATTTTTCACTTGATACCTTAACCCTTTTCACATGATGATCATTATTCTCAGTCTTGTCATTGTGACTTGCTGAGCTAGTTAGCTCATTTATGCGATATTGTTTATGTTCTTTTGCAGTTAAGAAGGAACCAGTTGGTAGCGAGGATCTCCAATCCAATGCGAGAGCTAGGGGTCCAGATTGATCGAGTTAAGCTAGCTGACAGCTTTTGAGATAGTTTAAGTTTGTAAAAGTTTATAATAATATTTAATGTTCAATTCTAAGTTTGAATAGTTGGGATTTGGACGTTTGTAATATAAGTGTGTGTGTGTGGCTTGTGTATATACTTTAACCTATTGCGGTCCGTGGTAGTTGGTAAGTAGGGTCACTGCATATTATTATTATCTTTATTAATGTTTTAAGCAGATTCTAAATAAGGTGTGTGTGTGGACCCCAAACTTCTGACCCGAGTTTGGAAGGCGCCACATTGACAAAACACTTTATGGCCTTAAGCAAGCTCCTAGCGCATGGTATGAGACTTTAGCTCAATTCCTTCTGGAAAGTGGATTTCACAGAGGTACAATTGATAAAACACCGTTATACCTCAACCATGGAAATGACCTACTTTTGGTACATATATATGTTGATGATATCATATTTGGTTCTACAAATGCCAAACTCTGTGAGAGGTTTGCAAAGCTAATGCAGTCAAGATATCAAATGAGTATGATGGGAGAACTCAGTTATTTTCTGGGACTTCAAGTCAAGCAAAATGAAGAAGGTACTTTTATCTGTCAATCTTAGTACACCAGAAATTTACTGAAGAAATTTGGAATGCAAGATTGTTCAACTGCATCCACTCTCATGGCCACTGAAACCAAGTTAGATAAAAATACTGGTTCATCAGTAGATATTACTAACTATAGAGGTATGATTGACTCTTTACTCTATTTAACTGCAAGTAGACCTGATATCATGTATGTTACCTGTCTTTGTGCAAGATTTCAGGCTGATCCAAGAGAACCTTACTTAATAGCTGTGAAAAGAATTCTCAAGTACCTCAAGGGTATAGCTGATCTAAGATTGTGGTATCCTAGAGAATCATATTTTAAGCTAATAGGTTACTCAGATGAAGATTTTTCAGGATGCAAAATAGACAGGAAAAGCACTAATGGAAGTTGCCAATTTCTTGAAGGCAGATTGGTTTCTTGGTTTAGCAAGAAATAGAAGTCAATTTCCACATCAACTGCAGAAGAAGAATATATTGTTGCAGAAAGCTGTTGTGCACAGATTCTTTGAATGAAGAATCAGTTACTGGATTATGGGTTAGAATTTTCTAAAATACCTATTTACTGTGATAATCAAAGTGCAATTGCTATGACAGGTAATCCAGTTCAACACTCAATGACAAAGTACATCAGCATTAGGTACCATTTCATAAGGGAACATGTGATGGAAGGTATAGTGGAATTGCATTTTCTTCCAACAGATCAACAACTTGCATATATTTTCACAAAACCACTATGTGAAACTACCTTTACAAGACTGGTAAATGAACTTGGAATGGTTTCAGGTTCTTTCTCTAAATGTGCTTAGTTTTTGTTCTCATGCATCAGACTTTATGATCAGTGTTTACAGATTATCTTATCTTCATATAATCTGTGCTTAAAATGTAATACATTAAATGCTGATTGTTATCTGATGTGGATCTATATACTCTGATAGTGATTTGAATGTTCTATGACTATTCAATCCAATGAGGATACATGTGCTAGATGCTGACCTAGTAGTCTTTAACATACTAGAAATCCCATGTTTGAATTAGTTGTTTATGTGGAAACTCATTAACACAAGCAAATTCTGATTTTGAGCTTAGTCAAGTTTACTTTGTGTATCTTATTACTAAGTCACAAACTAAATTCTTGCTTCTTATCTGTCAAATTCTGATGTCAGTAAATTTTAAGGATGAACCTAAATGCTGATAAGCCTCACTTATCTGAAGAAAAGAAAAGAAAAGAATAATAAAAGTCAGGTACTCCTTTGAGATCTAGAGAAGATAATGTGGAAGGGAAGACCCAAGTACATTGCTGGTATTAAGTAATATGCATTAGAAAAGCAAATAAATTTTCTTGATGACTTTTCACATTCTCTGATTATTGGAGAAATACTCTGATAATAGCATAAATTCTTATAAGCAGTTGTGACTCACTTACACTGAGAAGCCACTATAAAAAGGAATTTCAAAAGATGCATAAAATGAGTACAAACAGTTGAGGTGGACTCTTGTATAAATTTGTTCTATAGTAGACTTCATGATTGATGACAGATTTTAAGAACTTTTCTTAGTTATGCCTTATTTCTAAGATGTACTGAAGTCTATCAGACTTTAATCTTTATCTGATATTCTGCTGAATGCACACACTTTCACTCCATATGAATGATGACAATTACTGTGGTGATTAAGTTGTTTTTGACAAACAGTTAAGTGTCATTTGCATAAATTCTGAGGACAAGTTCTGATGAAAGTTCTGATGATTAAACTCTGAAGAATCAAGACAGTATTTGTATGAAGAATCACAGAATAAGATATTCACTTTTTGAGTACAGGAGCCATATTCTGATGACTGTTAAAATCTGATATAAGTTAAAGTTATGGTATTAAATCCTGATGGAATCCTTGATGCTTACGTGGCATTATTCTTTACTTGACTTATTTTTGGTAAAAACTGAACGGTCATATTTAATTAGAATATATTAAGTTGAGATAAAAATAGTCATAATCATTATGGGTTAGTGGTAAATGTGTTTGTTTTGAAAAACTGCATGTGCACAGTCATTATTACTTATTTCTCGTGCCCATTAACTCCTGATTTCATTTTTACTGACTGTTCTTGTTACACATTAGTCTAGGGAGACGAGGCATCATTAATTTTACACATAACCATTAATCAGTCCTCTAGTCCCTTGATATTCCTTTGGTTATTTAACCAACATCTCATCTCAAACAAATCATCATCTATTCTCACACAATATCATTTTCTCTCTCGGTAAATTTTCATCATTTTCTTCCTTCATCAAAATGGTTCTTGTCAACATGTTCATGAACTATGATACCTTCAATGTCGAGTTTAGTTGTGACAACTGGGAACAGGAATGGCTCATCACTGCCATTCCTGCTAAGATATGGAACATGATTCCACAAGAGGTTCAGACGAATCTCTTGTTCTTCCAGATGGACTATCAACTCCATCTAAATCACTTGGAAGAAGAACGGAGGGAGGCTCTTCTTCAGTAAGAACGGATCATCCGTCTTGCAGTGCTCTTTGTCAGCAGTAGAAGGAACTAGTCGATAGGTTTTCTCCTAGGACTAAGGCTGTTGATGTTCACTATCTTAGAATAGGATTATCTTGTAATCTTTTGAGTGTAATCTATAAATTTCATGAATGTATTCTTTGGATATTTAATGAAATTTCTTTTAATTGCAAGATTTGATCTCTGTTCTCGCGTACTATGTGAATGTGAATGTTATCATTGAAACCTATTAATCTTTACTTCATCCACTTAAACTGTATTTCTTGATGAATGTTTTGATTAAAGTTGTGGTTAATAATAATTTGTGCTGATTTGACAAACAAATGTTGAATTTGAATCGACATATTCTAAGTTACAGTGAAACTGAAGCACAGGTTCATGCTTCAGAACCTATGACAATTGAATCTGAGAATGTTACTTCTCAGAAAGAAACTGCAGCTCAAAGTTCTGATACTTTGAAGAGGAAATCTGTAAGATCTGATGCTGCAACAACTCCTTCATTGTCAAGGAGGCTGAAGAAAATGAGGGCAAAGAGGTATAATGCTAAATCTCCATCAGAAGATACTGAAGAAGCTGAGGAAAGGGATCGGGAATCTCTGATCTTAAAAAAGCCAAATATCATTGAAGCTCTTCCAGCTAAAGCCCAAGACACTGTTCCTGATACAGTGATCACTCCCACTATTTCTCCAGTCAGAGAGACAACAGTTGAAGGTTCAGGATTAAGTCCTGAAATTGATCTTCAAAGGTTGATTATACCAGATATTTTATTTTTGGAAGCTCCATCTACAACAGCTCAGCCATCTACAGTCAACTATCCAATCTTAGATGCTGAGATACCATCTACACCAGCTCTGGAGATAAATTCTGATGCTCAGAATTTAGTCGATGTTATTCCTGACTGTCCAGTTGCATCACACACTCTTGTGCTGTCAGAACATAATGAATCTTCCTCAAGTTCTAAAGACAGTATTTCTGTTGAGACTTCAGCTCCTATTCTGGGAATGGAAGAATTGGTCAAGAAATTTGTTGAACGGAATGCTCCTGTACCTTGGGAAGAAACTCACAAGGGAGTTGAGTAGACCAAGAAGTGGAATGAATCAGATTTTATTCCAAGCACCAAAATTCTGACAGAACATGTGTCAAAGGCTGATGAGTTATTGTCAAATTCTGATTTCAAGACTCAACTCAAGGTTACAGCTATAAGTACAAGAAGTCTTCATGGTCTACATTCCATTACTCATGATAAGGTTGATACACTAAAGGAAAATACTGACAAGCTAGATCTACAGATCAAGCTTGACAAGAATTGATATATCAGACCTACTCTTGAGAAAGTTGAAGCCATTGAGAAGATTCAAGAGAAGCAACATACCCAAATTACTGAGGTCCTCCAAAATCAAGCTTCTCAGAAAGCTCAATTGGATGAGATCCAATCTTCAGTTGAACTTCTTCTCTCTCTCTCTCTCTCTCTTACTTCCTGATGATGCCAAAAAGGGGGAGAAGGTAGTTAAGTCCAAATTCTCACCTACTCAAATACTCAAGAAGAAGGATGACAAAGGTGATGACCAGGGAAACTCTGATTAGAGCAGAGGTCAAGGAAAAGTTCAAGGAAAATCTTCTACACAGAACAAGTCAAGTTCTGATGTTGTGAATGCTAAAAGTCTGAAGTCAAGTTCTGATAAGCAAAGTCTGATGTCAAATTCTGATATCCTGATTCAGTCAGGATCTAAAGACTCTCAGAAGTTTTTACAAACTCTGAAGCTAAAAGGGATGCAGACTACTGTTTATTACAAAGATCCTAAAATCCAGACACTTGATGAGGAGATAGCTAGAAGGTTATTTCTGAAACAAAATCTAGGAATGGATTTGGAAACTCTCAAGGAGGAAGAAGCTAGATTTGCAGCTGAGAAGACAAATCTAAAGTCTAAAGCTTCTGATGCAAAGAAACCTCCAAGGCCTAAGGAAAAAGGCATTGTGATCAAGGAAAAGTCAAATTCCGAGGCTTCAAAGTCCAAGACTAGATCACAAACTGAGCTTGATCCTAAGTTAAAGGGAAAAGAAAAGGTTGGTGAACCTTTAAAGATTCAGAAAAAGATAAGTTCTTCTGTTCCAGTCTATCAAGCTACAATGCATGATGATGATTTGATACAAACTACAATGCATGATGATGATTTGAAAAGAAGAAAGTTAATTGAAGAATCTAAAACAACCTATGACGCTGCTCAAGTTGTTTAGAATGAAGAACAACAAGCTACAGAAGAAAAAGAAAATTCTGATCAAGCTATCAAGACATCAACTATTGACAATGCTCAAGTTGATTTGAAAAAGATGACAATTGCTGATAAGAAGAAGCTGTACTGGAAGAAAGCTACTCCAGTTGAACCAAAGTCCAATCTTATGATTAATCAATTTACAACATTTGGGTTGAGAGCCAAGCAACCTAGAGATAGAGCTGGATTAGGTTTTGATGAAGGAAAGATACAAACAGGAGTAGAATTTACTCTAAGAGATCCTTTCATGTTGACAGACAAACCATATGAACAAATCAAACAAAAGCACCTTGACAAAGTGCTGTCTGCTCAAATTGTGATAGATGCTCATGATAAAGAAAATCTAAAAGAGAAATTGATCTTATTTCTCAATGATGGAAGAACTTACAGACTAGCTGATACTGATGTGCTAAAGAAGTCTGTCAGAGAGCTTCAACATATTCACTATCTTCTGGAAGTAAAATCTGATATTACAAGAAGATGGTCAAAATACATTTTGAAGTCTATAAGAGATCTTCTCAGAATCTCTGGTACAAAGGCTTCTCAGCACATTCCAATGATTACTGAAGATGATGAAAAAGAAATTCCTATGCTGAAGAACTCTGCTAAGGTGGAAGTTATTCTGAAAGGAAGATGCTTATGTTATAATGAAGACTCTTCACATCCTAGAGTTATTATACTTGGTGATGGACTTGAAAGAACATCAATTCAAGCTCTCAGAACAACCATTTATCAAATTGGTGACAGTAAAGATGAAGAAATGATGCAGGTCAAAGCACAGTTAGTTGAAGTTCTGAGAAAAGCTGAAGATAAGCTGGTAAAAGATTTTGTTAAGAATCATTATGGATTCAGATTGATCAGTGATGTTGGTAAAGCTGCATGTTTTGTAAGTTGTAGTTAATAGTCTTATTAAACTCTTATTGCATTTGAACTTAAATGTTTTTGACATCATCAAATCTATTAACTTGTATATTTTTGCATAATTTACAAGTTGGGGGAGATTGTTAGATATATTTGAGATGTCATGTCTAATATGTTTCATGTTTAGTTTTCAGATCTTAACAAACAGGAAATATCAGGATTTACTGGAATCAGTACTTACTGGAAGTTAGAAGATAGATATCAGAACTTAAGGTCATATCAGAACTAAAGTACGGGAGGACTTACAGTTAGGGAAGGAAGCTGATTTACAGGATAGAAGATCGAGACTAAAACAAAAGAAGATATGCATGGAAAGAGTTAGAAGATAAGAAGACTTATCTAAGATATCTGATTGATATATTTTAGGAGACAGAATTATATTCCATATCAATTAGAAGTTATCTTGTAACTATGTACTATATAAACACAGACATAGGTTTACACTATATGTGTTATCATTATCGAGAAGATCATAGATTGTAACCTAGCAGCTCTTAGTGATATTTGTTCATCACTGAGAGAGAACAGTTCCATTGTAACAGAGTTTATTATATTGAATATATCTGTTTACTGTTACTTGTGTTCGAAATCGATTTGATTGTAATAATACTGTGTTCAACCCCCTTCTACAGTGTTGTGTGACCTAACACCTTCTAATACCTTGATCTTGCAAAAGAATTCAAGAACAGAAAGTGAAAGTTTTGAAATCACTATTCACTCAAAAATTTAGAGAATTAATCATCCATGAAATCCTTGAAATCAAGGGCTTAGATTCATAGTATAACTAAGTTTATAAATATAGAATCCAACAAAACAAACCTAGGAATTTAAGCTTGCTTGGAATATTAACTTTGAAATTTGTTCCTTGCTTTTCCCATGAAAGGCCGAAGCAAATGAAGAAGATAAAGAAATGGAATGCTTCTTGATTTTTGTTTTGATAACATGTGGTGTTTAAGTCTTGATTACTTTTATCCTTGGCTTTAATCATGGTTACTTTGCTTGTTTTGAATTCATCTAAATAAAGTATCTTTTAACCTTACTTACCTCATCCACCCTAAGTCACTTCCATGCCACATGTCTTTATCTTTTGATATGATGATGTCACCTTCTTTCTAGTCCACTTATTTAATTCCCTTGCTTCTTTTACAAGCTTGATTCTTGGTCACTTATTTGTTTAACAGTTCGCTTAACTCTCATTCTCATTGATCGTTTGAGGGATCATATCCAGGATCTTATCACTTGGGCTTCACTGAACCTTTCTTAATATTTTATATTCCTTTAATCATCCTCTCTTATAATCCTTGAATTAAAATCCTTTTAATTATGTTACCTTATACTGAATTCTTTCGGTATCTGGTGGATTTTCGGGAAAAAAAATCAAAGTGTCCGAAATTCGAATTTTGACGACATTTACATACACTTATTTACTTTATGGAATACTAATACGATCTCAGGATTTCCATAACAGTACTCCTATATAGTGTGGTCTGATAATTTTCCTTAATCAGCACAATCAGCAAAAAGTTACTATTCATCAGGGTTTATTTTTTTTTTAAATTGGGGTTATTACATTTTTGACCTTCGGGATTCAAGTTACCCTAAGGCCTTATTTTCAAGTTCATTCCTAATCATCGGGAAATTCAATGCCAGGACAAACTCAATTATAGGTTCGTCATGATCTTGCACTATTCAGTTTTATTTTTGATGCTACATCAAAATAGAGAATCCAATAATCACAATCCTTAGGTTTCATTCTTTATCATGTTTACATCTTACCCTCATGGAATATCTCTTCATGCCCCCGACTTTTTGGTTGTCAATGATACATTTAACCATGAAGTCGTCCATGGGTTGAATCTTAAACATTGTACGTGGTTTGTATCAAATTCACCAGGCCTAGTTGTCCATATTATCAAGCTTCAATTAGCATTGTTGATGTGCATGGTGCCCATCGGGGCTAGTTTTTAAGTTTCTAATCTGGCACACCCAAAAATTCAGGTGTAATTTTCTCATGTCATGGTCATGACTAATGCGAACTTCTCAATACCGGAGTTGGTCACACAAAATTTTACTATCATAATAGACGGGGTTCTAAACCTATATGTCTTTCCTCAATGGGATAACTCTTGAATACGTACCTGAGTCATTTATAGATTCAACACTTCTCCAGGTTTTGGCTTTACCAAAAGTGGTGTTCCGTTCATCTGCTTCTTCAATTTCCGAAAGACTGCTCATCTTATATCATTCTATAAAAAGTTCTTTACCTTCTTTAATATCTTGAAGAAAGGTAAGCACTTGTCACTGGATTCCGAGATGAGCATTCTCAAGGTCGTACTCTTCCGTTAGTTTATACATGTTCATATAGAACATGAGGTTTCTATGCCTAAGATAACTTAAATACTATAAATATTGACCTTGATTTCCCGTTCAAGATCATGAGGCCCAAACGTTTTTAAGATCCTTTCCTAAAGGCACACCTTATAGGATTTAAAATCATATTTCGGTGCCTTAGCATTCTCAATGACTCCCAGAGGTTTCGTATGTATCCTGCCTTGTCAAGGCCCTTAACCAGTATATCATAGACTTTTATAGTCTTACAGTATAGATGTTTAGAAAATTTTATTTTCTTACCTCTGATATGTGACACCTGAATTCTTAGAACAACAAAATAATAAAAGAACGTAATATAACAAATTTATTGAGGATTGGAACCTTAAGAAGATCATCCATATTTATCAGTTTCTTGCTTGTCCAGTGCAAAATTTCTCTTCATTTCTTCACCGTACTCTAGTTATGATCAATATTGAGTCTATATATAATCGACACATGATCAAATATGGGCTTTCAGCTATTATCCGTGCGAACATATTGCTACTTTCTTGTAAGAAAGCAATCAATTTACCCTTCAAGGGTTCTTGAAGCGAAGCTCGAAGATAAGTAACCTTAACTAGTTTTTCAGGTGACAAAGGTATGAGAATCAGATTTTTTGTTGGCTTTGCTCACTACTCGTTGGTCTCTTGGACTTGAAAGGAATATGTCCTAAGTCCAATCATGTATTAGGATTTAGGAATAACTTCCTGTGTAATCTGTTTTGATTTCATTGATATTAATAAAAGACTAGTTTTGTTTTTATTACAGGCTCTATCTATTTAAGTGTTTAAATAAGATATACCATAGTTTAGAGTAAAGCTTTTTATGGATTATGATGAGATCATAATAGTGAGACCTAAAATATGATAACTCTAAACTTAAATAGTTCCTGGTCATAGGATTACTAACTGGTAATTAATAATCCGCAAAGATCGGTACATACTATGCTTGCTTCATTATGAAGGATGTCTGTTCTCATAGATATTTGTGTGGTGACACTATAGCTAGTATGTAGGTTTTTATTATAGAATAAGTTCACTGAACATGACTCGCACAGCTGAACAACTGATGGAGTTCACTCACGTGATAGCAGTTGTTCACATAGTGATAGTTGTACAATTATGCTTAGACTTGAGGTCATCATAGTCATCTTGTGTACACTGAACTATGCTTTGGTTTAGTTCTTAGTCTCTAGGGACAATTATTAGGGCTCTACTGGGTATAGGAATTTGTACACGAAGATAGTGTATGATCAATAAAGGATCTACCCCTTCCAGTGAAGGAAGCGAATGGTCAAGGCTGATCCACTTATGCTAGTTCAGGAATCTCTGGCCAGAGTGAATGAAATTAGAAAGGAGTTTCTAATTTGCATAGAACTAAGCATAGTAAATGGTAAGCAAGTGATTAAATTAGATAGGCTTGACACGAGATCCATGCCTTGTATTTAACAGGGACATTGTAGGGTAGAAGGGGTTTATTGTACGGTAACTATTCACTGAATAGGTTCTTGGTATTCTAAGCAGTGAATTCGTATTATCCGGATAGTCGCGATATGCTGAGAAGTATCCCTCACGATGTAGAATAAATATGATTAATAAATTAGAGAATTTATATAAATAATGATAAAATAGTTTTATTATTATTTATTTCTACTACCGGCTTATTTGAACCTACAGGGTCACACCATAAAAAGAGAATGATTTAATGGTGGAGGAATTAATTAATAATGGCTAATAATTATTTATTTGTGAAATAAATAATTAATTGGAAAATTTAATAATTGATTAAATGAGATTTAATTGATTATAAATTAATTAAGAAAAGTTCTTAATATTATTAATTAAGGATTTAATTTTTTGGAAATTAAATCAAGAGAGAGAATTGTTTCTAAAGTGTTTAGAAAAAGGATTAATAATTAAAAGGTGTTTTAATTATTAATGAGAATAATAAATGGGATAATAATAATAATATTTATGGGAAAATTTCAGCTGAAAATTTTGCCTATAAATATACTATTATAAACCCTATTTTTATTCTAACCCCAAAAATTTTATAAAACCTAATTCTCTCCACCTCCTCCTCCTTAACGTCGTTTTTTTGGTGGATACCGGTGGAGTGCTTCACGTTTGAGGAGCTGCTGCTAAGGATCTCCGATCGTTGCTCTTGGATCGCATATTAAAGGTTAGTAATCGATCCCTATGTTTTACCACGATTTATATGCTTTTATTTGGATTTTATTTGTGCGGAAGTCTTTTACCATGCCTCCGCTGCGATTAAAATCCAACAATGGTATTAGAGCTTAGGTTGTATGCATATAGATCTGTGGTAAAAATTTCAGAATTTTATGTGCTTGTATGAATTAATTATGATTTTTACAAGTTATATCATGGATTAATTTTGTCTGATGAGAAATCATTTCTCAGAATAATTTTGAATGTTGATCTGGGTTCTACAAGTGTTATAGATCGTCTGAGTATTTTTTTCATAATTTTATGATGTATAGATTTTTTATTATGAATTTTTGAAGTTGTTGCAATTAAAATTCATAATTAAATAAGTATATATATGTATATTCTGTTGTATATATATATATATATATATATTTGTTTGATGCTGGAAATCATAAGTGCTGCTGTACATCTGCTGTTGTCTGACTGATTGCACGGAGAAAGAGAAAAGAACAAGGACGGCGGCACGCTGTTCGAGGAAGCTGTCAGGTGCGGCTGCTGCAGGCGCGTGTGGCGCACGCGCGCGCGGAGGGGTATCGCGCATTCCGGGAATGCGTTACACCCAGTGGCGCATTCACGGAATGTGTTACACCTTTTAATTGGTTAAAAGGGTTGTAACGCATCACCGGGATGCGTTACAGGTCTTGTAACGCGTTCCTGTAATGCGTTACAGCCCGACTGTCACATTAAAATTGATTTTCTGGGAGTTTCGTAACTCCGTTTGAGGCGTGCAATATACCGTTGGATTCGTTTTTCCAAGACGGATCTAATGGAGTGATCAATTTTAGTTTATATAAAAGTTTTGAACTGTTTATATTTCCGAAAGTGTTTTTAAGCTATTTTTAACTGTTTTAATTGCTTTTAAATGCTTCATGTGATACATAGAGATGTATAATGCTTAGACTAATGTGCTAGATGATATAACATGCCTACCTTGATGTTTATTCATGTTTATATATGTGATATATGCTTAGTTTATCATGCGATGATAGATTTAGGTGAACTTAAATGAACATAAGACGTTTGTTAGACAACCTAGTATAGTGAAATTGTTTCATAACCTTAATAATAATATTATGAATACAATCATGAGATTCTTGTGTTTATGAAACACGTAATTGAATATGAATTTTCGATATGAGAGAAAGGATGATTCTGTCAACAACAGATTTCTATCTGTAAGAAAGGGTTATTAAGTGACGCCTCTTGACAATGCTCCACCCGATCTGGGAATCATCTGATTATTGTTTATTGATTTGAAATATTTAATTTAAAAGGAAGAATCTCTTTATAATATGATTATGATTGTAACATAATATAATCCCTCTAAAATTAAATAATATCAAGTAGTAATTGGCCAATGACAGAACGGGCTTGTGTCGGTCATAGCCTTCCAACATGATAGAAAAGTAGTTCTTATTTTTAAATATTGTCGGTTCGTGCTACAGCCGAGGGCTTTAATTTCGAAATAAGAAATACTTGTCTATTACATAGAGATGTGTACATTGAATAAGAATCTAAAGGTCGGTACGTGCCACAGCCGTGGGCCTTTGAGGACTGATTCAACTGTACGGAATGTTGGGTTAGACTTGACTTAGAATATTGAGTTTGTCGTGCCACAGCCGTGACTCAATTATTCAAGAGGCTAAAGTTTGATTAGGGAATAACATAAGATGTAATTGACAAGAGTTGTCTGCCTATTGAACATTACATGGCGGTTCGTGCTATAGCCGGGGTTGTGTAATGGAATGTAGGATCCCTATTCCCACTAGCATTATGAATGCTTAATTTTTCACGTAGGGGGTTGAATAAATTAGATAAACTAGTGGGAGCCACTTATGAATAAAGACCCGATTCATATAGTATTTTGAAATGAAATCGAATATTTGCTAAGTGTTGTTATGTGTTTATCATTTACAGATTTACTTTGTACGTTATGTCTTCTGCACTATCACTCAGGAGCATACTAGATGCTCACAAGTTGACTGGTCCTAATTATGCTGATTGGCTTCGAAACTTGAGAATTGTTCTCAGGATTGAGAAGCTGGAATACGTGATTGACTCACCTAAGCCTACTGAACCTGCTAGTGATGCACATAATGATGAACATATTGTGTATCGTAAGTGGGTAGATGATGCAAATGTTGCTCAATGCATCATGCTAGCTTCCATGAACATTGAGCTACAGAAGCAACATGAGCATATGGATGCTCACACTATCCTCATGCATCTACAAGAGTTGTATGATGTGGCGGGGAGGACAGCTCGATATGCGATATCGAAGGAGCTGTTAGGTTGTAGGATGTCTGAGGGATCATCTGTGAATGACCATGTACTTAAGATGATCAATTTGATTGAACGTCTTGGACAACTTGGTTTTGCCATGGATGGGGAGCTGAGCCAAGACCTGCTCTTGCAATCACTTCCGAGTTTGTTCTCGCAGTTTGTTGTGAACTTTCACATGAATAAGTTGGATGTCAGCCTGCCTGAACTCCACAACATGTTGAAGACTGCGGAATCGAATTTTCCCCCTAAGAAGAGTTTTGTTCTTCGAATTGGTGAAGGTTCCAATCCTACGAAAAGAAAGAGGAACCCTTCCAAGAAGAAGATAGTAGGTGAGAAAACGCCGGTTCCACCAAAAGCTGAAGACCCCAAGAGCAAAGTTGTTTGCTTTCACTGTAACAAGGTGGGGCACTGGAAGAGGAACTGCAAGGTTTACCTTGCAGAATTGAAGAAGAAGAAGGGTAGTGAGACTACCGCTTCTGATTCAGGTATGCTCATGATAGAAGTGAATATGTCATTAAATCAAATTTCTACTTGGGTATTAGATACCGCCTGTGGTTCTCATATCTGCAATTTGTTGCAGGGACTAAGCAGAAGTAGGACTCTTAAAGAAGAGGAGGTGATTCTACTGATGGGAAATGGAGCAAGAGTTGCTGCTGAAGATGTAGAATCATTTCATTTACATATGCCTACGGGCAAGACTATTGTTTTAAATAATTGTTATTTTGTTCCCTCAATTGTGAGGAATATTATTCCCATGTTAGACTTGGCTGGATTTTCATTTATTATTGAGAATAATGAATGTTCTATTCTTAGAGATAATATTCTTTATGGACGTGGTACTTTAAATAATGGTCTGTATGAATGTGACATAATTTACTTCAGATTGAACAAACTAATAAAAGAAAAGGGATGATGAAAATCTCACTTCATTGTGGCACTGCAGTCTCCATTTAGTGGACATAGAGAGAGGGCTGCAAATTTGCTAAGAATGGTACACACAGATGTATGTGGACCAATGTCTACGCATGCCATGGGTGGATTTTCATACTTAATTACTTTCATAGATGATAAATCTAGATTCGGATATGTGTTTGATGAAACATAAGTCTGAAGCCTTTGAAAAGTTCAGAGAGTATAAGTACGAAGTGGAGAAACAAACCAAACATAGTATTATAATTCTTCGATTAGATCGAGGTGGTGAATACTTTAATGGAGTGTTTCTAGATTATCTCAAAGTAAATGGTATAGTCTCCCAGTGGACGCCACTAGATTGGTATCTGAAAGGAGAAGTCGAACTTTGTTAGACATAGTTCGGTCCATGATGAGCTATGCAAATCTTCCAGTATTCCTATGGGGTTACGCATTGGATACCTCAGCATATTTACTTAATAAGGTGCCTTCCAAATATGTTCCTCAAAACTCCGTATGAGATATGGAAAGAAAGGAAACCGAGTCTTAAACACGTTAAGATTTGGGGATGTCCAGCTTATGTCAAGAAAGTTGACCCAGATAAGCTGGAATATCGATCCGTAAAATGTAGTTTTGTGGGATATCCTAAAGAGACTTTAGGGTATTATTTTTACGCCGATCATCGGGTGTTTGTCTCCAGACATGCTACCTTCTTGGAAAAGGAGTTTATCCTTGAAGGAAACAGTGGGAGCAAAATTGAACTTGATGAAGTTTAAGAAGCACAAACTACTACGGATCAAGTGGGAACACCTGTTCTGACTGAACAACCTTCTGTGGAACGGCTCATTCGTAGGTCAGGGAGAGTGTCTCGCCAACCTGAGAGGTAATATGGCCTTGTCATTGAGAATGACAATGAGTTGTCGATCATTGATGATGACGACCCTGTGACCTATAATAAGGCTATGAGTAGTGTTGACTCAGAGAAATGACATAGTGCCATGAAATCCAGAATGAAATTTATGTATACGGGATACAAAAGAATGATTAGAGCAGATAGCCAGGTGGAGACCTTTAAGGCTAGGCTTTTGGGAAAAGGATTCAAACAAAGGCAATGGATTGACTTTGATGAAACCTTTTACCTGTAGCCCTGTTAAAATCAGTTCGGATTTTGCTTGCAAATGCTGCTTACTACGACTATGAGATCTGGCAAATGGCCAGATGGTTTTCTTTCCAAGGGAAATGAAAACCTAGTGTGTAAGCTGCTGCGAACCATATGTGGTTTAAAGCAAGCTTCTCGAAAGATGGAACATTCGTTTTGATGAGACAATCAAAGAGTTTGATTTTATCAAAAACGTAGATAAACCATGCGTCTACAAAAGGGTTAGTGGGAGCGCGGTAACATTTCTTGTATTGTATTGAAATAGAGTTGACACACATATCAACATAGCAGACCCACTCACAAAGCTACTTTCTGAAAGTCACTTTGATCGTCATAAAGACTAGATGGGTATTAGATACCAGAATGATTGGCTTTAGTACAAGTGGGATATTGAAAGGAATATGTCCTAAGTCCAATCATGTATTAGGATTTAGGAATAACTTCCTATGTAATCTGTTTTGATTTCATTGATATTAATAAAAGACTAGTTTTGTTTTTATTACGGGCTCTATCTATTTAAGAGTTTAAATAAGATATACCATAGTTTAGAGTAAAGCTTTTTATGGATTATGATGAGATCATAATAGTGAGACCTAAAAGATGACAACTCTAAACTTAAATAGTTCCTGGTCATAGGATTACTAACTGGTAATTAATAATCTGCAAAGATCGGTACATACTATGCTTGCTTCATTATGAAGGATGTCTGTTCTCATAGACATTTGTGTGGTGACACTATAGCTAGTATGTAGGTGCTTATTATAGAATAAGTTCACTGAACATGACTCGCACAGCTGAACAACTGATGGAGTTCACTCACGTGTCAGCAATTGTTCACATAGTGATAGTTGTACAAGTATCCTTAGACTTGAGGTCATCATAGTCATCTTGTGTACACTGAACTACGCTTTGGTTTAGTTCTTAGTCTCCAGGGACAATTATTAGGGCTCTACTGGGTATAGGAATTTGTACACGAAGATAGTGTATGATCAATAAAGGATCTACCCCTTCTAGTAAAGGAAGCGAATGTTCAAGGCTGATCCACTTATGCTAGTTCAGGAATCTCTGGCCAGAGTGAATGAAATTAGAAAGGAGTTTCTAATTTGCATAGAACTAAGCATAGTAAATGGTAAGCAAGTGATTAAATTAGATAGGCTTGACACGAGATCCATGCCTTGTATTTAATAGGGACATTGTAGGGTAGAAGGAGTTTATTGTACGGTAACTATTCACTGAATAGGTTCTTGGTATTCTAAGCAGTGAATTCGTATTATCCGGATAGTCGCGATATGCTGAGAAGTATCCCGCACGATGTAGAATAAATATGATTAATTAATTAATCATATTTAATAAATTAGAGAATTTATATAAATAATGATAAAATAGTTTTATTATTATTTATTTCTACTACCGGCTTAATATTGAACCTATAGGGTCACACCATAAAAAGAGAATGATTTAATGGTGGAGGAATTAATTAATAATGGCTAATACTTATTTATTTGTGAAATAAATAATTAATTGGAAAATTTAATAATTGATTAAATGAGATTTAATTGATTATAAATTAATTAAGAAAAGTTCTTAATATTATTAATTAAGGATTTAATTTTTTGGAAATTAAATCAAGAGAGAGAATTGTTTCTAAAGTGTTTAGAAAAAGGATTAATAATTAAAAGGTGTTTTAATTATTAATGAGAATAATAAATGGGATAATAATAATAATATTTATGGGAAAATTTCAGCTGAAAATTTTGCCTATAAATATACTATTATAAACCCTATTTTTATTCTAACCCAAAAAATTTTATAAAACTTAATTCTCTCCACCTCCTCCTCCTCCTTAACGTCGTTTTCTTGGTGGATACCGGTGGAGTGCTTCACATTTGAGGAGCAGCTGCTAAGGATCTCCGATCGTTGCTCTTGGATCTCATATTAAAGGTTAGTAATCGATCCCTATGTTTTTACCATGATTTATATGCTTTTATTTGGATTTTATTTGTGCGAAAGTGTTTTACCATGCCTCCGCTGCGATTAAAATCCAACAGGACTTTCACAAGAGGTGATAGATATTGAGTGCAATGAAATATAACATATAAGGGGGTGAATGAGTTTCTTGAATTTTATTTCTCTTTTAAAAGTGTTCAGCTTAATTTGAACAAAGCAAATATGAATTTATAGAGATAAATTATCTGACAGTAAATACACAGAATAATTAATCAAAAACTCACTTAATTGTATTAATCAAGTTTGTCTTGCTACAAATATGTGTTCTTAGAAATAAGAACTCAGCTACAAATATTGAAAGAGAATACAAGATTTTTCTAGATCTGTTTGTTACTTCTAAACTAAGGACCTGTGCATGATTTATATACCAACAACACGGGTTTACAAAACTTGCGATAAAATGTACTAACAAAGTTTTTAAAGCAACCTTGTCTATTTCCTTTTCCGGTGTTAGCAAATCTGTGCAAAATCTTGTAGGTCTATGACCATCCTTTGTCCAGTGAATCTTGGCCCTTGATCTTGTATTCCTCAAGCTGGTTTTGTATTCTTTTCAATTCAGTGAATGAATTATTTGTTGACTGATAATCTTGAATCTTGAACTTGTCTATATTCTGAATTAAGAGATAGCTTGTCGAGGTCTCCTTTTGTTCTATAGAGAAGTGACATATCGATATGTGAAATAACTTATTGGTATCTCGAGTTCTCGACATATGTAAATGACTTGTCAAGGTCTCTAGTTCTCGATATAGGCTTTTGACTTGTCGACATCTTGAGTTCTCTACATGAGGATTTTGACTTGTCGATATCTCTAGATATCGACTTGAATAAATGACTTGTTGATATCTCCAGTTATCTACATAGAAATTTTGACTTGTCAATATCTGACATCTCTACATGTAGGTTGACTTATCGATATCTCCCGGGACTTCTCGATAAGTCATTTTGGACATCTCGATAAACTTCTTGATATCCCTTGATCTGTGACTTATCGATATCTAATTTAGAACATTTTTCCTAGAAACGTTTTATTCAAATACAAGCTAATATATTTCTCTCTGAGGCATGATCAGGAATTGATCTTCTTCTAGAGTTTATTCCTTATCTTGAAGGCTGTTCATAGAAAAATCCTCCAGTCTAATCTACTAAACATTTTTACAGACTCAAGATATACAATTACTGAATACAAATGTAGATTATCATGCAACTTAACCTTAGGATTGTCAATATGACTTAGTCTTGTTATATACAGGCATGTATTGCACAACATTCTCCACCAATTTATGAGATGATGACTTGTCACAATTTCATGTCTGATAACAAGAATAACTCAAGCTAAAATCAATTACAATAAGATTGACAGATTGACAAAATACAATTTTTATACAACTTGTAGTTACAATAGTACAGAGTTACAAAGCTTAGGTAAATTTCTCATAGCCATGTCCTTTTCAAATTAGGTCCTTGAGTTTGACTAGTACTTCAAGTTCTTCAATAATCTCTGTCCCTCTTAGAGCTTCCACTAGTTTGAGCCATTCATCTAATGAGTAACTGTTGAGAAGATAAATCCCAAATATTGAAACTCTTCCTGTCTTAATATTCAAAAAGTTTCCATCTTTAGAAACCCTGCTCAACCCCATTTCCTTTAGTTCATTAGATCTTCTCTCAAACATCTCAATCTCATCAACATATTTCCTTTCTCTTTCTTCCCTTTCAGCCTTTTTCCCTTGCATGTCTAATATTCCTTTCTCTCGACCTCTCAGCCAATACTGCCTTCCTCATCCTTGTACTTGAATCCGTAGCATTCATCAAACTAATCACTTTGTTCAATTCTGCAGTTGAAAATGTCTCAATTACTTCTCTATTCAGCAAAATGAAGGTGCATTCTTGTAGTAAATTCCGACTTCTATGTACATAGACATTTTGACTTGGAAATATCCGAGATCTCTACATGTAGGTTGACTGATTGATATCTCCTGGGACTTCTCGCTAAGTTATTTTGGACATCTCGACAGACTTCTCAATATCCCTTGATCTGTGACTTGTCGATATCTGACTTAGAACATTTTTCCTAGAACAGTTTTATTCAAATCCGAGCTAATACACTTCTCTATGAAGCATGGTTAGGAATTGATTTTCTTCTGGATTTTATTCCTTATCTTGATGGATGTTCATAGAAAAATCCTTCAATCTAATCTATTAAACATTTTTACAGACTCAAGCTATACAATTACTGAATACAAATATAGATTATCATGCAACTTTACCTTAGGGTTGTCAATATGACTTAGTCTTGTTATATAAAGGCATGTCTTGCACAATATTCTCCACCAATTTGTGATATGATTACTTGTCACAAATTTATGCCTGATAACAAGACTAACCCCAAGCTAAAATCAATTACAATAAGACTGACAGATTGACAAAATACAATTTTTATACAACTTGCACTTACAATAGTACAGAGTTACAAAGCTTAGGTAAATTTCTCATAACCAAGTTCTTTTCTAATGAAGTCCTTGAGTTTGACTATTAATTTCAATTTCTTCAAGAATCTCTATCCCTCTTGGAGCTTCCACTAGTTTTAGCCATTCATCTAGTGAGTAACTATAACACCCTCCAAATCCGGGGTATAGATTTGGGGCATTATTAACAACAATTACCAACTATACCTGCACAAGCGGAATATTAATATAATAATTACCCCGAAGTATCACTACTCAGGATCTTTTAAGGGTTGAGTTTGGAAACAAGAATCATACACTACACTTTATTACAAACCCAACTAAATAAAACCTGTCTCAAGAACTCTCTTTATTACAAAACTTTATTCTATCTACAGTTTCACTACGCAATCTTTTATTCAAACTACACAAAACTTTTATTCAACCCAACATTACTACTTATCCTGCTACACCTGATCTGGCAATTCAAAGCTCTCTTCGGGAATAGGAAGGAACACTCTTGGTATAAGAGGGTCCCGCTGCTTGACTCGCTTCTTGACTATGCAGGTCCTGATGGGTTTCATTCTCTACCTTAACTGTAAAACAATAGGAGTGACAATAAAAGAAATGAGCCAAAATTGCTCAACAAGCCTGCAACAATATATATATATATATTATAAAGAGAGAGAAATAAATGAACCAATAAGCTGCTGGTTTGAACAACCATCTGTATCTGTATATGATAATAAGTTGCCAATGATGGCGAGTGCCAAATGAACAAGACTGGAAATAAGAACCAACATATGCACTATAATCTGCTGATCAGTCAGAATATAGTGCGGATCTATACCCAACTGCATAGACCCAACCAACATAAGGAGTACTCAGGCAACTATGGCCTATTAATTAATGGTCTGGGAAAAACCCAGCCTTTATAGTAACCATCCAGTCCAAGGCTGAGCATCCGGAACAATCGGTATGCTATTGATATATCCCAACACCAGGATATACCAGAATATATGTAACAAGGGTAAAGGAATTGAAATATGAACAGGGAATTCAATAAATTGGGTAAATCAAGAATTGAAATGAAATGGAACAAGTGATAATAAATGAGTAACAGTGTATATGAACAATAATTATCAAAGAGAATTGATACGATAGAAAGGAAATATAAATCACTATTCTGAATTTAGAATAGGGGAAAAACTTGCCTTGCGCGTACTTAACCTGGTTTAACTTACTTCCTTCTGACCCTAGCTTGCTCTGCCTTGCTAACACTGAACAAATCATGGAAAGATAGGTGTTTAGATAATTTACTACATACGTGTATCTTTAATTGATATTATGCAACCTTATCAGTCTACCCATGCGTTTCTATCTGACTCGCATATATATACATATATTGATATAGCACATAGGTTCACATAATCACATAAAGCACATAGCACATAAAGCACATTATCAATTTTTTAGACTTATAATTATTTTTTAGAATTGATTCTAGACTCATACCTGCATTACTAGTCGTATCTGATTTTATTATAATTTTTCGGGATTTATTCGGCTCAATTATATCCCTACTAGGACCTACAAACTATCAATTATCACCAAACCACTCTTTTTCGGAAGAAATTATAACTTACAACTATTTTTATTGGATTCGTCTTATTTTTCTGAGTCTAAGGGTCTTCGTTTCGCTTAAATCGGACTAACGGTTGAATTATTATGAATTAAACAAGATTTAATTAATTAATAATTAATTATAAATAATTAATTATAATTAAACAATCCTTAACTATATTTTTAAATAATTATTTAAGAAAAATCAAAGTCAAAAATAATTTTTTTATAATTTTTGGAGTTAAAACGAAGAAGTTACGATTTATTGAAAATTATGTGATTAATTATTGAAATAATTAATCACTTAATAAATAAATAACTAATAAATAATTAATAGATAATTATTTACTAATTTAAAATAATTAATCCCTAATTATTAGGATTAATCACAATTTATTACAAATATTTACAACTCATCGTTATTTATTTGATTAGATCGATTATTTACAAATAATCAATCAACTTAATTAACCGATACCCTATTTATCGAATAACTACGAATTATTCGAATTATAATCTAACTCAACGATTAATTACTCGTATAAATACGAGCTACTCGTAATCCTCACATAATTATCGAACTATTACATTATTACTGAAACTTATACGATTAATCGATCATCTGTATTTAATTATTCGATATGAATAATTATCACGATACTCTTCGAATAACTAATTATCGCTCAAATAATAATAATAACAATAATAATCCAACTTGTCACTCACTTACTCGTATTATATAACTAATTATCGAGTCTTTAATCATATTATTCGATTATTATTAATCCTATTTATTCATTAATTACTTAATTATAAAATAATAGATAATTAAATAAATAATTGGATAAATGTTTAAATAATTAAATAAATAATTAGTTTCGAATTTCTAAATTAATAAATTAATTTAGAAATTAATTATAATATTTTTCAGATTTAAAATCTGATTTTTTTTATTATTAGATATTTAGAATTATTAAAACTGATTTCTAATTTTATAAAATAGAAGTAAATAATTAAGAAAATCAGAAACAGTTTTCAGGAAATTGGTTTAGGGTTTAGGGGATTGAAATCGGGTCGAATTCCCGGGTTAACGGGTCATCTACGAACCCAGTCGGGTCGGGATGAACAGCCACCGCGGCTCCGCCGCCGGTGGTCGTTCCGGTGACAACACGGTGACGAAACGCTTCGTTTCCGACTCGATTCTTCTGGGCTTTCACTCCTCACGATCCCAGGCCTCCTCCTTCTCCTTCTTCTATCGACCACGACGCTAGGAAGCTCAGGAACGCCGTCACGGCGGCGGTTCTCCGGCGACGCCAAAACCAACACCATATTCGACGAAATCGGTGTCATTCAATCACAAAAACTACGATCTATTCAACGCCGTCAAAGAAATCATCAAATAACTAACCAATCACCAAACCCGAATTCAAGCATACATCCGAAAATAACAACTTAAAAATCAATCAATCCAACAACGAAATTGATTACAGAATCAAAAACTACGATTAATAAGCGTTAAAACGACTACTTACATGATCCAATCGGTGCACAAAATCACGTTCAAAATCCGGTTTGATTCCAAGAACTCCAAACCCTAATTTTAGAGAATTGCGGATTTTCTTGAATTTTCTGATTTTTTTATTATAATTAACTGAATTAATTAATAAAAATTAGGCTATTTATATTATGGAAAATAATACCCCTAAATAAAATTAAGGGGCTAATTACACTCCTAATAAAAATATTTGGCCCCAATTTTTATAATTTTTGGGTATTGATATAGAATTTTTAAATATCCAATAAATACTAAATAAATACTAAAAATTCCCAAAAATTGTGAATATTACAAAAATGCAAAGAAAAATGATATATGATAATTTCATAATCATATAAAAATAAAAATGTGATTTTTGTGGGGTTTTTGGTACCCGAAGGGGTCCGGAAAAAGTCGTTTTTCGCGAAAAAGGTCAATTAGTAAAACGTCTAGGGGTTCAGAATAGCGATACGGTATAGGGCATTTTTAATAAAATAGAGCCAATGATTTTGTTTGAAATACGGGTTTTTAAAACATAGTTTTGGGCTGTACAGGTTTTGATATAATATATATATAACTGACGATAAAACGTTTAATAAATATCCAAAACACGTTTGGATCAAAATAACCAACACATAATACATAGCAGTTAGGGTTCAACGACTTAACACATTTAATCACATAATAATACACATAATTTATTATTATTATAATATAATACAAGCATAATTCCTCGGTCGTTACATTCTCCCCCCTTAACAAGATTCTGTCCTCAGAATCTAATTATGCAAATAACTGAGGATACTTTTCTAGCATTTCACTTTCAAGCTCCCAGGTTGATTCTTCAACCACTGGGTTTCTCCATAAAACTCTCACTAATGACACAGACTTATTTCTTAATACCCTCTCTTGCCTATCTAGAATTCTTATTGGTTGTTCTACATATGACAAATCTGCCTGAAGTTCTACTGGTTCATACTCTATTACATGCCTTGTATCAGGATTATACCTCTTAAGCATAGATACATGAAATACGTTGTGAATGTGCTGCATATGGGGTGGTAGAGCTAACTCGTACGCAACCTTCCCAATTTTCTTCAAAATCTCAAATGGTCCAACGTATCGTGGCTTCAATTTCCCTTTATTGCCAAATCTGGTCAATCCTTTCCATGGCGATATTTTGAGCAATACGTGTTCTCCTTCCTGATAGTCCATATCCTTCCTGGCTTGGTTTGCATATCTGCTTTGTCTGTCTTGTGCTGCCTCGATTCGTTTTCGAATAAGATTAATCTTTTCTTTTGTCTGCTGAATTAATTCTGGACCCAACATCTTGCGTTCTCCAACTTCATCCCAGTGCACGGGTGATCTGCATTTCCTCCCATATAATGCTTCATACGGTGGCATTCCAATACTGGCGTGATAGCTATTATTATAAGAAAATTCCACTAGGGGTAAATGTTCATCCCAACTGCCTTCAAAATCGATCGCACAAACTCGTAGCATGTCTTCAATCGTTTGAATTGTCCTTTCACTTTGGCCGTCAGTTTGCGGATGATAAGCTGTACTCATATTCAACTTCGTTCCTAGACATTCTTGGAATTGTCTCCAAAATCTTGAATTGAAACGAGGATCTCGATCCGATACAATTGATACTGGTACTCCATGACGCATCACAATTTCTTTGAGATACATGTGCACTAATTTGTCGAGCGAAAATCTTTCATTAATTGGTAGAAAATGTGCCGACTTCGTAAGTCTGTCAATGATTACCCATATCGCGTCATGATTTGCCCTAGTCCTCGGTAGTCCTACCACAAAATCCATCGCTAGATGTTCCCATTTCCATTCTGGAATGTCTAATGGTTGCAATAACCCACTCGGACGTTGGTGTTCTGCTTTAACTCGCTGGCATGTATAACATTTACTCACCCATTCTGCTATCTCCTTCTTCATATTCGGCCACCAAAAGTTTTCCTTCAAATCGCGATACATTTTCGTGCTTCCTGGATGAATGGAATACTTCGAATTGTGCGCATCTCGCATAACTTCTTCTTTTAATTCTGCCACGTTAGGGATCCGGATTCTTGACGCAAAATGTAAAATTCCTTCATTATCTTTCTGAGTTGTAATCTCTTCTCCTGTTAAGTTGTCGTCTTGACTCATCACTTCTTCTTGACAACGGCGAATCTTTTCCAGCAATTCTGGTTGAAAAGTCATAGCGTAGATAGTTTCTGCAGATTCATTAGAAATACGAATTTCGATTTCCAATTTGTCGAATTCCCTGGCCAATTCTTCGCATGAAGTCAACCGATTCAATCTTTCTTTTCTGCTTAGCGCATCTGCTACAACATTTGCTTTTCCTGGATGATAACTGATTGTAACATCGTAATCTTTAATCAATTCCAACCATCGACGTTGTCGCATGTTTAGTTCCTTTTGCGTGAAGATATACTTCAGACTTTTATGATCCGTGTAGATTTCACATTTTTCACCGTACAGATAATGTCTCCACAGCTTCAATGCAAATACAATTGCTGCTAATTCCAGATCATGCGTAGGATATTTCTGTTCATGAGGTTTAAGTTGTCTCGACGCATATGCAATGACGTTACCATGTTGCATCAATACACATCCTAAACCACGATATGAAGCGTCACTGTAGATAACAAAATTTCCTTGCTCGTCTGGCAATACTAATACTGGTGCCGTCACCAACCGATTCTTCAACTCTTGAAAACTTTCTTCACACTTACTATTCCATTCAAACTTTTCACTTTGTCGAGTTAACTTGGTCAGTGGTGTAGCTATCTTCGCAAAATCTTTGACAAATCTTCGATAATATCCTGCCAAACCTAAGAAACTTCGAACCTCTGTCGGCGTCTTTGGTCTTTCCCAATTCAACACAACTTCAATCTTTGCTGGATCAACTTGAATGCCTTCTCTGCTGATGATGTGTCCTAAAAACTGCACTTCTTTCAACCAAAATTCGCATTTGGAAAATTTTGCATAAAGCTGCTCCTTCCGTAATATTTCCAATGTCGTTCTTAATTGCGCTGCATGCTCTTCTTCCGTCTTTGAATAGATCAAAATGTCATCAATAAATATAATGATAAACTTATCCAAATACTTCTTGAATATTCGATTCATCAAATCCATAAACGCTGCAGGTGCATTCGTCAATCCAAAAGCCATCACAAGAAATTCATAGTGTCCGTACCTTGTTCTAAACGCTGTCTTTGGAATATCTTCGGCCTTGATCTTTAACTGATGATAGCCTGATCGTAAGTCGATTTTCGAAAACCATGCTGCTCCTTTTAGTTGATCAAATAAATCATCAATGCGAGGTAAAGGATATTTATTCTTGATAGTTAACTTGTTCAGCTCACGATAATCAATACAAAGTCGCATACTACCATCCTTCTTTTTCACGAACAATACTGGCGCACCCCATGGGGATACACTTGGCCTTATAATTCCTTTGTCAAGAAGTTCTTGCAACTGCTTTGCTAATTCCCTCATTTCAATAGGTGCCATTCGATATGGAGCTTTCAAAATTGGTTCAGTCCCTGGCGTCAAGTCAATAGTGAATTCGATTTCTCGATCTGGTGGAAGTCCTGGTAATTCATCCGGAAAAATATCAAGAAATTCACAAACTACAGGAATATCTTCAATCTTCAAATTTCCCTTATCAACATCCCGTACATAGGCTAAATAAGCTTGACATCCTTGACGTAGCAATCTTCTCGTCTGCATTATTGATAGGAATTTCTGCTTTTGCTTCTCACCTTTAAATATTACCGTTTCATTTTCTTCAGTTTGCAATTTCACTCTCTTATTCGCACAGTCAATTTGAGCATTATTACTAGACAGCCAATCCATTCCTAAAATAATATCAAACTCCCCTAACCTAAAAGGTATCAAATCAACTGAAAAATGACATCTCCCTATCTCAATATCACAGCTCGGACATACTCGATCTACTGCAACCTGATCATTATTCGCTAATTTTATGACTAACACTTCATCCAACCACTGAATCTCACAATCTATCTTAGAGATAAAGGCTTCAGAAATAAAAGATCTAGTAGCTCCTGAATCAATCAATACTAAAGCATTTACGGAATTTACAGGAAGTGTACCTGCAACCACATTCGGACTCTGTACCGCTTCCTTCATTGACATGTTGAAAGTCCTTGCTCTAGGCTGATTTTGCTGTGGTAGTGGAGGTGGAGGTAATGCTAAAATTCTTGGAATACTGGCAGCCATTGCAATTCCTCTGCAGTCTTTGGCGATATGTCCTTTTCTCCCACATTGGAAACAAGTAACTTCTGCTTTTCCCATTGGACATTCTCCAGAATAGTGTCCCCTTTGCTTGCACTTGAAACACGTAACATTTAGCTTGTTGCAAACTCCTGTATGCTTTCTACCACACGTTCTGCAATCAGGTATAGGCAGTCGAATAAGCCTTTGCTGAGTTGGGGCAGGTAGTCGATTACCCATCCTCTGGTTGTTTTGCTCTGGCCTCCTAAAGTTTACTTTTCCTCGAGCTTGAAATCCCGGCCTTTTGTTGAAACGATTCTGAAATTTCCCTGGTCCTTTTTCTTTCTGAGCTGCTTCGCTTTCTCCTTCAATAATCATAGCCTTCTGAACAACAGCCATATAAGTTGTCAATTCAAACACAGCTACCCTGCTACGAATCCATGGTTTTAGTCCTTGCTGAAATCTCTTGGCCCGCTTCTCGTCCGTATCCACCTGCTCTGGAACAAACCTTGCCAATTCAGTAAACTTGGTTTCATAATCCGCAACCGATAAGTTGTCTTGTTTCAGTTCCAGGAACTTGATCTCCATCTGGTTCTTCATAAAACGAGGAAAATATTTCTCCAAGAAAAGATCAGTGAATCTGTTCCAGGTCACCACACCTTCTTCCAAAGCTTTCTTTGATTCCCACCAGTAATTAGCTTCGCCTTTTAGAAAATAGCTAGCAAAATCTGTCTTCTGCTCCTCCTCAACCTTTACCAACGAAAAAGCCTTTTCCATCTCTTTCAGCCAAGCTCTCGCTTTCGTAGGATCTGTGGAACCCATAAATTCCGGTGGCTTCACCGACTGAAATTGCTTGAAAGTAGTCGTAGGTGCTGCTGGTGGTATTTGATGTCCTGGATGAGCGGCTTGCTGTAACATCTGTTGCTGGAACTGCTGTTGCTGCTGCTGCATTTGTTGTTGCATCATCAACATCTGCTGTTGCATGAGATTAAACATCTGATCCATCTGTTTATTATTGTTTTGGCCCTCGGTGTTTCCATTCGATGAGTCGGGCTGCGCTTTTCTCTTAGGTGCCATTTTTCTGGTAAATAAATAATGGATCTTATTTAATAACAGTATATTAAACATATATTAAAACAGTCGATTCGAGAAATAAAATAACTTATTAAATAACTGAATAGATAAAACTGTATGATAGTTTTTTTTTTTTTTTTTTTAAATTTTTTTTTTTAAATTTTTTTTTTTTTTTTTTTACAACATGATCGTGAATAAAATTACATTTGTAAATATGCAATGGTACTGAAATAAATGTAAATGCTTAAATGACTGGAAATAAAATAAAGAAAACGTGCAAAAGATTATCTCATATATATATATATATATATATATAGGTAGAACACCAGCTACAGGTGTCAGTGCTTGATACAAAACCCTATGATATAACAGTCGTACTGCTACTACTATCAGTCAGAGTCAGTAGCTACACTCATACAAACTAGTCATACAATACTATGCTGCCTCTATCTACAAAATATACATAATACAACACTCATCGATCTGCCGGTCTCAAAATCCTGGTGGTACGTGGCTCAACTCCTCCTGCACTGCCTCTAGCACTGCCTCGGTAAGTCCCAATGCTCTGCGATATGCTGTCTCCGCACTAAGATCCTGCTGTCTCAAATCAGTAAGCTGCTGCGAACTAACCCGGTGAATATGATGTAGTCTCTCTCTCAGTATATAATCCGGTCGTAATGCTCTGACAGGACCATCCGTCTGTGTCTCATACAATCCGAAGATCTCTCTACACTGGTTCTGCCATCTAATCCTCTCCTCCCTCTCTGCCTGAAAGCGCTGGTAAGTCACGGTATGATGCTCATGAAGATCAGTGCTGGAACCTCGAGAAGGTAATGGTCCATCTACCACGATCTCATCCATAAACTCTGGCTGAGGAAACTGATACACTCCTGGAACAGGTGCATAAATGGCTAATGGGGCAGGAAATAAGACAGGCTGCTCCATAGGCGCATACACAGGCGGCTCTGCCTCTGGCTCCATCGGTGGCATCTCTGGAATCTCAACTGGTGGCATAGGAATCTGAGGCTCTAAATCCTCCCACTGCGGAAGATCAACTATATCAGGAATATCAAACATCGGAAACTCTAATGGTGGAATATCTGGTATCTCTGGCTCAACGTATGGAAAATAATCTGCAAAACCTGGTACCTCCGGGGGAAGTGGTATCTCTGGTGCTGGCTCAGGTGGCAATGGAGGTAATATCTGCTCTGACACTGGGGCTACTACCTGTGCATCCACTGGATCTGTCTCGGTCCTCTCCGTAGATGATGATAAAGAAGCCATCTAATATACATAAAAATAATAACACAAAACAATCAAATCACAATCCTATAACTCATAACTTCTAATCACATAGACAAACAATCCTAACACTCTTACTCTCATCCTATCTTATTTTCCTATCTTATCTTAACCCTAACATTCTTGTTTTCCAAGGTCAATCCTAAGCTCTGATGCCAACTATAACACCCTCCAAATCCGGGGTATAGATTTGGGGCATTATTAACAACAATTACCAACTATACCTGCACAAGCGGAATATTAATATAATAATTACCCCGAACTATCACTACTCAGGATCTTTTAAGGGTTGAGTTTGGAAACAAGAATCATGCACTACACTTTATTACAAACCCAACTAAATAAAACCTGTCTCAAGAACTCTCTTTATTACAAAACTTTATTCTATCTACAGTTTCACTACGCAATCTTTTATTCAAACTACACAAAACTTTTATTCAACCCAACATTACTACTTATCCTGCTACACCTGATCTGGCAATTCAAAGCTCTCTTCGGGAATAGGAAGGAACACTCTTGGTATAAGAGGGTCCCGCTGCTTGACTCGCTTCTTGACTATGCGGGTCCTGATGGGTTTCATTCTCTACCTTAACTGTAAAACAATAGGAGTGACAATAAAAGAAATGAGCCAAAATTGCTCAACAAGCCTGCAACAATATATATATATATATATTATAAAGAGAGAGAAATAAATGAACCAATAAGCTGCTGGTTTGAACAACCATCTGTATCTGTATATGATAATAAGTTGCCAATGATGGCGAGTGCCAAATGAACAAGACTGGAAACAAGAACCAACATATGCACTATAATCTGCTGATCAGTCAGAATATAGTGCGGATCTATACCCAACTGCATAGACCCAACCAACATAAGGAGTACTCAGGCAACTATGGCCTATTAATTAATGGTCTGGGAAAAACCCAGCCTTTATAGTAACCATCCAGTCCAAGGCTGAGCATCCGGAACAATCGGTATGCTATTGATATATCCCAACACCAGGATATACCAGAATATATGTAACAAGGGTAAAGGAATTGAAATATGAACAGGGAATTCAATAAATTGGGTAAATCAAGAATTGAAATGAAATGGAACAAGTGATAATAAATGAGTAACAGTGTATATGAACAATAATTATCAAAGAGAATTGATACGATAGAAAGGAAATATAAATCACTATTCTGAATTTAGAATAGGGGAAAAACTTGCCTTGCGCGTACTTAACCTGGTTTAACTTACTGCCTTCTGACCCTAGCTTGCTCTGCCTTGCTAACACTGAACAAATCATGGAAAGATAGGTGTTTAGATAATTTACTACATACATGTATCTTTAATTGATATCACACAACCTTATCAGTCTACCCATGCGTTTCTATCTGACTCGCATATATATACATATATTGATATAGCACATAGGTTCACATAATCACATAAAGCACATAGCACATAAAGCACATAATCAATTTTTTAGACTTATAATTATTTTTTAGAATTGATTCTAGACTCATACCTGCATTACTAGTCGTATCTGATTTTATTATAATTTTTCGGGATTTATTCGGCTCAATTATATCCCTACTAGGACCTACAAACTATCAATTATCACCAAACCACTCTTTTTCGGAAGAAATTATAACTTACAACTATTTTTATTGGATTCGTCTCATTTTTCTGAGTCTAAGGGTCTTCGTTTCGCTTAAATCGGACTAACGGTTGAATTATTATGAATTAAACAAGATTTAATTAATTAATAATTAATTATAAATAATTAATTATAATTAAACAATCCTTAACTATATTTTTAAATAATTATTTAAGAAAAATCAAAGTCAAAAATAATTTTTTTATAATTTTTGGAGTTAAAACGAAGAAGTTACGATTTATTGAAAATTATGTGATTAATTATTGAAATAATTAATCACTTAATAAATAAATAACTAATAAATAATTAATAGATAATTATTTACTAATTTAAAATAATTAATCCCTAATTATTAGGATTAATCACAATTTATTACAAATATTTACAACTCATCGTTATTTATTTGATTAGATCGATTATTTACAAATAATCAATCAACTTAATTAACCGATACCCTATTTATCGAATAACTACGAATTATTCGAATTATAATCTAACTCAAAGATTAATTACTCGTATAAATACGAGCTACTCGTAATCCTCACATAATTATCGAACTATTACATTATTACTGAAACTTATACGATTAATCGATCATCTGTATTTAATTATTCGATATGAATAATTATCACGATACTCTTCGAATAACTAATTATCGCTCAAATAATAATAATAATAATAATAATCCAACTTGTCACTCACTTACTCGTATTATATAACTAATTATCGAGTCTTTAATCATATTATTCGATTATTATTAATCCTATTTATTCATTAATTACTTAATTATAAAATAATAGATAATTAAATAAATAATTGGATAAATGATTAAATAATTAAATAAATAATTAGTTTCGAATTTCTAAATTAATAAATTAATTTAGAAATTAATTATAATATTTTTCAGATTTAAAATCTGATTTTTTTTTTATTATTAGATATTTAGAATTATTAAAACTGATTTCTAATTTTATAAAATAGAAGTAAATAATTAAGAAAATCAGAAACAGTTTTCAGGAAATTGGTTTAGGGTTTAGGGGATTGAAATCGGGTCGAATTCCCGGGTTAACGGGTCATCTACGAACCCAGTCGGGTCGGGATGAACAGCCACCGCGGCTCCGCCGCCGGTGGTCGTTCCGGTGACAACACGGTGACGAAACGCTTCGTTTCCGACTCGATTCTTCTGGGCTTTCACTCCTCACGATCCCAGGCCTCCTCCTTCTCCTTCTTCTATCGACCACGACGCCAGGAAGCTCAGGAACGCCGTCACGGCGGCGGTTCTCCGGCGACGCCAAAACCAACACCATATTCGACGAAATCGGTGTCATTCAATCACAAAAACTACGATCTATTCAACCCCGTCAAAGAAATCATCAAATAACTAACCAATCACCAAACCCGAATTCAAGCATACATCCGAAAATAACAACTTAAAAATCAATCAATCCAACAACGAAATTGATTACAGAATCAAAAACTACAATTAATAAGCGTCAAAACGACTACTTACATGATCCAATCGGTGCACAAAATCACGTTCAAAATCCGGTTTGATTCCAAGAACTCCAAACCCTAATTTTAGAGAATTGGGGATTTTCTTGAATTTTCTGATTTTTTTATTGTAATTAACTGAATTAATTAATAAAAATTAGGCTATTTATATTATGGAAAATAATACCCCTAAATAAAATTAAGGGGCTAATTACACTCCTAATAAAAATATTTGGCCCCAATTATTATAATTTTTGGGTATTGATATAGAATTTTTAAATATCCAATAAATACTAAATAAATACTAAAAATTCCCAAAAATTGTGAATATTACAAAAATGCAAAGAAAAATGATATATGATAATTTCATAATCATATAAAAATAAAAATGTGATTTTTGTGGGGTTTTTGGTACCCGAAGGGGTCCGGAAAAAGTCGTTTTTCGCGAAAAAGGTCAATTAGTAAAACGTCTAGGGGTTCAGAATAGCGATACGGTATAGGGCATTTTTAATAAAATAGAGCCAATGATTTTGTTTGAAATACGGGTTTTTAAAACATAGTTTTGAGCTGTACAGGTTTTGATATAATATATATATAACTGACGATAAAACGTTTAATAAATATCCAAAACACGTTTGGATCAAAACAACCAACACATAACACATAGCAGTTAGGGTTCAACGACTTAACACATTTAATCACATAATAATACACATAATTTATTATTATTATAATATAATACAAGCATAATTCCTCGGTCGTTACAGTAACTGTTGAGAAGATAAATCCTGAATTTTGAAACTCTTCCTGCCTTAATATTCAGAAAGTGTCTATCTTTAGAAACCTTACTCAACCCCCTTGACTTTAGTTCATTAGATCTTCTCTCAAACATCTCAATCTCCTCAACATATTTTCTTTCTCTTTCTTCCCTTTCAGCCTTTTCCCTTGCATGCCTAATATTCCTTTCTCTCAACCACTCAGCCAATACTGCCTTCCTCATCCTTGTACTTGAATCCTTAGCATTCATCACACTAATCACTTTATTCAATTCTACAGTTGAAAATGTCTCAATTACTTCTATATTCAGCAAAATAAAGGTGCCACATCCTTGTATTAAATTCCGACTTCAATCTACATAGACATTTTGACTTGGCAATATCTGAGATCTCTTCATGTACGTTGACTTATCGATATCTTTTGGGACTTCTCGATAAGTCATTTTGGACATCTCGACAGACTTCTCGATATCCCTTGATCTGTGACTTGTCGATATCTGACTTAGAACATTTTTCCTAGAATAGTTTTATTCAAATCCAACCAAATACAATTCTCTCTGAGGCATGATTAGGATTTGATCTTTTTCTAGAGTTTATTCCTTATCTTGAAGGTTGTTCATAGAAAAATCCTCTAGTCTAATCTACTAAACATTTTTACAGACTCAAGGCATACAATTACTAAATACAAATATAGATTATCATGCAACTTAATCTTAGGGTTGTCAGTATGACTTATTCGTGTTATATACAGGCATGTCTTTCACAACATTCTCTACCAATTTGTGATATGATTACTTGTCACAAATTTATGCCTGATAACAAGACTAACCCCAAGCTAAAATCAATTACAATAAGATTGACAAATTGACAAAATATATTTTTTATACATCTTGCAGTTACAGTAGTACAGAGTTATAAAGCTTAGGTAAATTTCTCATAACCAGGTTCTTTTCTAATGAGGTCCTTGAGTGTGACTAGTACAAGTTCTTCAATAATCTTTGTCCCTCTTCGAGCTTCCACTAGTTTGAGCCATTCTTCTAATGAGTAACTGTTGGAAAGATAAATCTAGAATTTTGAAACTCTTCCTTCCTTAATATTCAAAAAGTGTCCATCTTTAGAAACCCTGCTCAACCCACTTTCATTTAGTTCATTAGATCTTCTATCAAACATCTCAATCTCGTCAACATATTTCCTTTCTCTTTCTTCTTTTCAGCCTTTTCCCTTGCATGCCTAATATTCCTTTCTCTCAACCTCTCAGCCAATACTGCCTTCCTCATCCTTGTACTTGAATCCGTAGCATTCATCAAACTAATCACTTTCTTTAATTATGCAGTTGAAAATATCTCAATTACTTCTCTATTTAGCAAAATGAAGGTGCCATCCTTGTAGTAAATTCTGACTTCTCCCAGAGAAAAAACAGAATCTTTGACTATCTCCTCAACTAATTGTTAGTGATAATCATCATCTATCATGCCCTTAGAAACTGGTAGAAAGTCATCATGATCGAAGAAGTTCCAAATAGCACTAACATCAGCTTGAATTTCTTTTGTTTTTCTACCTGCTCTCTTGAAGTGAGTTCTAGTTGGAGGTTTGAATGAGGGTGGTTTAGATATTTTCTTGAGTGAGGTTTGTATAGCTGTTATAGGTATTTTGAGTAGAGAATGTGCAATTGGCTTGTATAGTACTTAGACTTTGAGGTTTGGATAGATTGAGTGTTTGTTTGGCTAGGTTTAGGGGTTTGAGTTAGTAGAGCTTGAGAGATTTGAATTTCTTGGACAATCTATTTCTTTTCTCCTCCTTCCCCATCCTTTCTCCTTTTCTTTCCATCATCCCTTCCTTTTTTTTATCCTTATTCCCTTTCTTCTTATCATCCACTTTGCTACCACTTGCCTTGCTAGAGTGATTTGGATTTGAGCCACAAGATTTTTGCTTATCTTTCTTCTACTCATCATTATCCAAGTCATCTTTTGTATTAATTTGAGCTCTTGGCAACATAGTTTCAGCATTCTTCAAATATTTGCTCATAATTTTAAACATCTGTTCATCTTCAAAGGTCTTAATTTTCTTAGACTCCAAATCAGTTTCCAATGTCATTATCAGCCTCAAGTTTCCCATGAAACAGTTCTTTGGAATTTGGAAATATTTGCAGCTCTTGGTAGTTGGACAAATGTAGGCCACTCATTTTCTTGGTTGAAGGTAAGCTTCTGGAAATGTAGCTATTTGACCCTTTTTGAGCTCTGTAAGCAAGAGAGTGTCCTCTGGAATTATCATGTTCTCCTTGTTGATAAAGATGTCCAGTTCAGATGCTCTTCTTGATTGTAGATAAGAAAGACACCTGCATGCATTTGTCCATACCTGAGTCATTTACTTTGGCAACTATCATCTTCTCCTTGAAGCTTCCCTTAATCTCCATCACCACCCTCAGGAAATTTATATTCCTATCCATATAGTCTTTGTATGTGAAGTGATTATTGTTTAGAGAGACTCTAAGGGCTTTTAGGAGTTCATCTAATTCCTTGTCAAGACAAGGTCCCTCAGCTACCTTCATAAGTCTGTCCATACCAACATCATCTTTATTCTGAATAGTAGCTTGTTTAGATTTTAGATGAGACTCCATCTCCTCCTTAGTCTTGATAGCATGCATAGTAGATATAGATAGAGGGATTTGGGTCCTTATAATTTGAGGTGTTTTCTGAAGGGGGATGTTAATGCACCCATAATAGCTCCCAAAGACACTGAGGTCTGCATCTGCAGATATTTCTGGGAGTCTATTAGAGATTTGATATCTTGTTGCTGACTGGTGAATAGAGAGGTAAGTTGTGTGACTTGATTGGAAAGATAGGTGTTGGAGGCCTGAAGATCTGCAACCTGCTTTGAGATTCTATATTTGAAGGTTGGTGGGTGTGGAAACTGTGGATTGTGAACTTGATGCAGAAATGGTACCAGCATTCTTGATCTCTTCCATGACCAATGCTGATGGTTCATACCTAGACTTGTATAATTGATCCAACTTGACCTTGGAGTCATTATTTTGAGCTATTTTCTTATGGATACGAAAGATTCCCTCAGTTACGAAAGATTCCCTCAAGGCTACGAAAGATTCCCTCAGTTTTGTAACACTTTCTTCAACTGGTACAAGAGAGAGACCTTGAAGCTTATCTGAAAACTTGTTGAACTTTGACTTAATGTCTGAGAAATTAGGCATCAATTTATCAATCCTATCATTTCAAATTTTCTTAACTTCAGTTGATGTTTGTCTAGAGTATTTTCCACAGCTCTTCCAATATGATGAAAGGCCTTCAGTTGAGCTTTGTACAATTCAGTTATAACATCATAAACCTCTTGAGGAGTGAAGACCTTGACATTGCTTCCCAGAATGGTGACATATTTATCTCTAAATTTATCCAAGGCCTTCTCCATATTTACTATAAAGTCTTTTGACAACCATGCATCCACATTACCATCTGCTTCATCTGTAATCCTCTCTTGTTCCTATTTAACATCCTCCTTGTATGAGAACAAAATGGCCTGATAGTCTTGGTTATACATGTCAGTGGTAAGAATTTGTTGAGTTATGTTGGCAAGGCCTACAAGCGGATCAACCAAAAGATCATTGGATGTGGTTAGTTGGGCTTGAACATCTTGCAGCCACTGAGAAATGAGGTGTTCAGGTTGGTGTGTAGTGTTTGATGTTGATGGTTGGTTGGAAGTGTTTGAAGTGGACGGGATAGAGGTGGTAACTAATCCTGTGATAGGTGTCACAGTTTGACTCAAAGTAGAAACTGTGCTTGTGATAGTGTGTGGTTCACTAGAAGAGTGAACCTCCATTTATATTGGAGGGGACTTGACCAGGTGTAACACCCCCAAATCCGGGGTCGGGGATCCGGGTTGTCACGAGTTCCATTTCCCTTATCAATACTTAATCTTAACAGTCAACCCACTACTGAGTACTGTGACCCCACTATATACACACACACACCACAAGTTATAGTCTCAGAGATGAATACCCAAAGATATCACAAGTCCTTATATTCCACAATTATAAACCGCTACACCTTAAAAAGGTTTCTGAATAATTTTACATTTCTTTGCCATTATTACAATTCATAAAGATACATAAGGATGGTACATCAAAAGTTGAAAGCCTAGCCTATTGGTAATTCCTACCTCAGCTACATCGACATCAACACTTCCAGAAAACTGTGGAACGTTTCCTAACCGCTTGCGAATTGGAAGCTTGGTGCTGTTCATCTTTTCCATCTGTTGTTGTGTGATGAAAGAAGAAAGCAAGGGTGAGCAACAAGCCCACCAAAATAATATGTATAAAGATTAACAATATATGAGCATTCTCATAGTACTCATGAAAGTCTTGGTCAAAAGAAATGAACCAAGCTGATATCTTAATGCGACCAAGTCACAAAATATTCAGTATATATATATATATATACTTTTCACAATCTTTGAAATCCTCTGACATGTATTATATACACAGAGTTCCAGTTTATAACTGTATAAAGAATATCGTTGCAAGGTGATCTCATATATCTATCCTTGTCTCAACGTTTTTCTGAAAATCTTTGACATGCACAAGATAATCATTTACTAGATATAAGTTTTAAAAGATGAAGTTACAAGATACTCCAATATACTTAAATCTTTTCCGAATACTACTTGAACTACCACCGTTCAAGTTATAATTAGTTTCAAAAGTTCATCACACAGATGAGACTACAAGATAAGACTTGAATAGATTCAATCTTTGAAATATTATTGAATGAAATAAAGTTACGAGATACTTCATTAAGTCCCGATATATATATATATATATATATATATATATATATTCATATATATCTCCCATACGTTTCCTGAAAACCTCTGTCATGTAAAGTATGAACAGAGTTGCAATATCCAATAAATTTGGAAAGGAAAGAATTTTGGCATAAACCCGATATCTTGCTGATCAGGCAAAGATACCAATAAGTAACCTTTTCGACTAGTAGATGGATGAATCCCCCACCGGTCATCACCCTGGCCTCATTAGGACCTTGTGCTGGACCGCCACCCGGCCTCTTACGCGTTGATGGACTGCCACCCAACCACTTACACTTTCATAGACCGTACCCCGGCCTGTCACTTATGCCGACTCAATTAGATGGACTTACTTCCCGAACGTTGGGCAAGTAATCAAATTGTTTTCTCAAAACAGCAACCACTTTACGAATGTAAAATACACCACAGAGCCGGATCCCCCAGGTTTTGAGTGAGTATTTGTAACACCCCCAGATCCGGGGTCGGGGATCCGGGTCGTCACGGTCTTTCTTTCCACAATATCACTTCACTTAATTAATAATAAATAACCTTATGCTGTGACCCCACACTAACACACACCACAACCCGTTATAGTCTCAGGGATGAAATTTAAATAAGTACAAGTCTTTGAATCCATAATTTAAAAGTTATTACAACCCAAAATGATTACTTGATAAATTTACAGTTAATTGCCATTATCTGCCATAAGTTATAATTATACATAATTGATTCTCAAAAGTAGATGGTCTGCTCTACAATAGATCTACCTCTGCAGCTATAGCAGCTACAACGGGAAGACGCGGGATGCTTCCCACGCGCTTGCGCTGGGTCTGCTGGAGTCTGGCCATGTTTCCTAACAGTTGTTATGTGATGAAAGAAGAAAGCAAGGGTGAGCAGCAAGCCCACCAAAATAATATGTATAATGATTTACAATATATGAGCCTACTCATAATACTCATGAAAGTCTTGGTCAAAAGAAATGAACCAAGTTTGATATCTTAATGCGATGAAGTCGCAAAATATTCAGTATATATACATACATACTTTTCAAAATATTGGAAGTCCTCTTCCATGCCTAATATACACAAAGTCCCAGTGTATAACTGTATATATAAAAAAAATATCGTTGCAAGGTGATCTCATATATCTAACCTTGTCTCAACGTTTTTCTGAAAATCTTTGTCATTCATAAGACAATTATTAATTAGATATAAGTTTAAAAGATGAGGTTACCAAATACCCCAATATACTTATATCTTTCCCAATACTACTTGAACTACCACCGTTCAAGTTATAACCAGTTTCAAAAGTTCATCACATAGATGAGACTACAAGACAAGATTTGAATAGATTCAATCTTTGAAATATTATTGAATGAAATAAAGTTACGAGATACTTTATTTAGTCCCGATATGTATATATCCACATATATATATCTCTTAAACATTTCCTGGAACCTCTGTTATGTAAAGTATGAACAGAGTTTGAAACATCCAATGAATTTTGGAAAGGAAAAGAATTTTGGCATAAACCAGATATCTTGCTGATCAGGCAAAGATACCAATAAGTAACCTTTTCTACTAGTAAAGCTGGTTTAATGAAGTAAATCAGTCCCCAGAATATTTAGAAAATGACTGAATATTATTATTTAAATAATATTCCCATAAAGAATAATCTTTATAAAAATAATTGAAGTAGAAGTATTAAAACTTATACTTGAAACGAGTATTAAATAATCAAAGATATACTTATATGAAAGTATTATCTTTATTTGAATAATCGAAAATAAGTTTGATTATTGACACCTTATTCTTTAATAAAATAAAGAATATACCTCAGCAAATAATCGGAGTCATAGATCCTCAAATGAATATTCAAATAATATTCATTAAATAATATAAACTGAGTCATAAGCCCTCGAATAAATATTCAAATAATATTCAATAAATAATATAAAAGAGTCATAAGCCCTCGAATGAATATTCAAATAATATTCAGATAAGTAAATAAAAGGAGTCATAAGTCCCCGAATGAATATTCAAAATAATATTCATTAATAAAGTAAAAGGAGTCATAAGTCCTCGAATTAATATTCAAAATAATATTCATTTAATATAAAGGAGTCATACGCCTTCGAATAATATTCAAAATAATATTCAATAATAAAATAAAGTTAAAGTTATCGAATAAACCTTATTCGATTAATAGTTTTGAAAACTATGACCATATATATATATAAGTATATATATATATATATATATTTATATCCATATATACAAAATCTACTCGGGATCCTCGACTCCCGGTTTTAGAAAATATTTTCACCTTTGGGTCCCTATACTAAGGGTATATGCAAATTACCGCTATCCTCTAGCATAGGTATTATCAACTGAATCAACAGATATATAAGGAAAGAATACGAAACAGGCATGCATATATATATATCATAGCAGCATGCTTCAATATATTGCAACATTTGCTAATTAACCAACATGCATCTATCGCAAGATAATGCAAATACATATATACATCACAACAACAGTTATAACTGGTAGAAAACTTGCCTGAGCGACTTGGGGTGATAAAAGGCTTGGGACGAGTCTGGTAACCTATAAACAACAAGTAAGTTGGAATTAAACCAAAATCACTTGTAAATCTATACTTTAACTAACTTAGACTCTAACGCTTGTTTTGCGCTCACTGATTCGCTTAAGTCACTCGGGTACCATCGGCTCCACCATTTTTAATAATTTAACCTTTACGAGTTTTAAAGCGATTCCTTCGCGAGTGTCTTACCAACTACCTAACACACTTACCATAAATGTTTCATACATTAATTAACCCTTTTTGGTCTTTAACCTATGTTTCAAAGTAAGGCGAGGGGAAAAGTTTTGTTCGCGAAACGCCGTTACTTGAAACGGTCGTTTCTCCTAAACCGTGCATCGGAATCGAACGAACTACATATCAAAACGAAGCTCGTAACATGAGCTATCTAAACATGGCAGTGGTCATAAACTAGCAGGTGGTTCTCGGGTCCTAATGCTATGCACAAAAACAGTCCAAAGAAAATCGGACGTTACGACGGCTATGTTTACGCGATTACCCAATTTTAAACAACTCCAAATCATCTCACAATCAACCCACAATCACAACCCGATTCAACCTCAAATCCAACATACAACCAACATCCATCCTTATCACATCATAAAAATCCCAACCAATTCAATTTAATCATTCATACTTATGCCTAAACTTAATTTTAATCATACTTAAGTTCTTTTAAATCAAAACCACAACATTTACCATTCCATTTCACTACCATTCCAAATCCCAAACTCTAAATCACAACAACAAGCTACAATATCATCCTACTAATCAAAATCATCTTATAATATATAGGAACCTAGGGTTTGGAGATGGTATACCTTCCTTGAAGTGGTGGGAGGAGCTAGGAAGCCTTAAGAAGCTTTGAGAAGTCTTAAGAATGCTTGGATCTTCAAGAAAAACAAGAAAAAGTTCAAGTTAAAAACTTGAAAACACTATTCATTGTCTTCTTCTTTGATTAAATGAAGAAGATTGAGAAGGAATTAATGGCTTAAACTCATGATATAGTCCTAACTAAGCATGAAGATGATTAGGGAATTAACTCACCAATTTAGGAAGCTTGGATCTTTGATTTTGAATTTCTCCTCCATTTGCAATAGTAAAAGCCGAGAGCAAGCTTGCTTGGATGAGAGAATGGTTTTTGTGTTTTGATGAAAATGATGTGCTTGGCTTGGTTGGCTTGTTTTTGTGTTTGATTTAGTAAATTACCTAGTTGCCCTTGATTTTGTGTGGTTAAAAAGTCACCACATCTCCTTCCTTTCTTGTCATGCCTATGTCATCCTCATGATGTAATCCTCCCCTCCTTGTCCTCTTTCTATTGGTTGGATGACATCATTCCCACTAATCCCTTTGATTAACTTCCTAATCGTTTGCCTAATGACCGCTGATCTGTTATACGGTTCGCTTAACTTTCGTTTTCGTTTATCGTTTGAGGGATCATACCCGGGATCTTATTACTTAGGTTCCCTTAACCTTTCTCAATATATTGTATTCCTTTTATGATCCTCTCTTATAATCCTTTAATTTAAATCCTTTTTATCCTATTACCTTATACTCAATTCTTTCCGTATCTAGTGGATTTCCGGGAAAAATCAAAGTGTTCGGATTTGGATTCTGACGATCTTTACATACACTTATATACCATATAGAGTACTAATAATATCCCATAAGATCAATAACAGAACCCCTACATAGCGTGGCATGAAAAGTTTTCTCGTTCAGCAAAAACACTATTCATAAGGGTTTCAAAATTTCTCAAAAAATTGGGGTTATTACAGTCTCCCCTCCTTAAAAGGATTCCGTCCCGGAATCAGATAGAAAACAAATGGGACCTTCTTAATATTGCACTTTCTAACTCCCAAGTCAATTTTCCCACATTGTGGTTCTACCATCAAACTCTGCCTAGTTTGATAATCCTTCTCCTAAGCACTTGTTTCTTTTCACTCTATAACCCTTCCTGGTTGCTCCATATAGGTTACGTCGGGTTGCATATCTATGCGCTCATATGCCTCTATTTATCTAGCATCTGAATTACACTTCCTTAACATTGATACGTGAAACACGTTACGACCTACTACATGTTCTGGGTTAGGGCTAGCTCATATGCTAACTTCCCAAACGTCTTAATATATCCAAGGGTCCAACAAATTGTAGACTTAGCTTTCCTTTCTTTCCGAACCTCATCAATCCTTTCCAAGGGATACCTATAACATTACTAGGTCCCCTATTTCATACTCTTTATCCTTTCGTGTCAAATCAACATACTTATCATGTCCATCTTGGGCTACTACCAGCCGTCCTCTGATTAGATCTATCATATCCTTGGTCCTTTGGACTACTGCGGGTCCGAGCATCTTGCGCTCTACAACTTCATCCTAACATAAGGGAGATCGACATTATCTTCCCTCAAGGATCTCATAAGGCGACATCTCGATAATGACATATGATCTATTGTCGTAAGATAACTCAATCCGCATTAAGTGATCATTCCAAATTCTTTCAAGTCTATTACACAGACTCTCATCATAACTTCTAATCATTAGAACTTTTGCTTCTCAATACCCATTCTTTTCCAGTTCGTAATCGCTATCACCTTCCGTTCCTAATATTATACTAGTTATACTTTTGCTCGTTAGCGTTCTATAACCTTTTAATAACCACGTCAACCTTAGTATCACGAATGTGTTCCCATTCCGCATACTACCACCACTTTATTACTCCTTTTTCAGTTGCTTCTATTTTCCAAAATTTGATCAATCAAATAGAAGTAAAGGAATTTGTTGAGAGATCACTAAGATCATGAACACTTGTTATATCGCATAGTTAGTACAGAAGGTGGCCAGCCTTTAGTACTTGACAAGCAATTAAACAATAGATGGTATCCTACTAGGCTTCTATCACACAGATAGATAGTCATTCGGCAATACCTCCCCTTTCTGGAAGGGTTGTTCTTCTCAGCTTACATGAAATGAAAAGAAGAGAAAAGAACGAACTGAAGAGAATTGTATATATGAAAAATATACTGCCGCAAAATATCTGGCTTGGAACCTACCTCTGAACTATAGAGGTTTGTCATAGGAGAACAAAACATATACGTATTTATATCAGCATCAAGCATTATAGCCTCGTATTTCCCATGCCTAAATATTTTCGCTATCCCGTCCATCATTCTATGGATCCACACTCTTCCTCGAGCTTATACACAATCACCTTTGAAACTCCCTCGACATCGAAAATCGAATCTGGGATCTCATTCTATACATCATCGTTACTAGAATTCTATGCTTGCACCGCAACCTTCCTCGTATAATAATACGACTCTCTATTGATAAGAAAGAATAATTATTCACTAGGTAGATACTCTACTTAATTAGTCTATCAATGATAACTTATACACTACCACGACCCGATTAGTGGTACTCAATCTCAACACCCATTCCAATACAACTCTCACGGTTGTAATCAGCTCAATACTCGCAGAATCATTGCTGCCTTACTATGGTCCACCACTGACCCACTGTAGTCATTCATTTTCCCTGAAGTCTTAATAGCTAACCATACAGAGTCCATACATCTCGTATCAAATCCTTCTAAGGAGGTAACATAATCACCATTCCTGATTCATGAAGAACACTCCTGATCCTGACATACATACATGACATTAAGAAGATAAAATTGCAGAAGAGTTTCATTCAAAGCAACGATAGCAGGTTAATACCATTCTTAATCATATGCCTTAAATAGAAGACTTAACTCAAAGGTTCGTCTAGTCCTTTTTGAAACATGGTCCTGGCTTATCTCAAGATAGTACCTTCTGAGATAGATGGCCCGCTCATGGCGATTACACGAATTAAACCTTTACCAACTACTATTACGGTTGGGTATTGCACAGTCATCAGAAGGAATGTCAATCTTCCAAACCATAATACAACCTTCACAGCTTTAACCATCATCACTGTATTTCTTTGGCACAAGCGCCTATAATTATCCTCTTACCTTTAAGGTGTCGGCCACCTCTTTGGCCTTTCCTGATAGTAAAATTTCCTTACAGTCAATGTCATTTTAACCACCTCCAAATAAATTTTCTACCTCATTTCAATCACTGCTTTTGTGAAGATATTTTCCTTAAAATCTGATGAGTAAAAAAAAAACAATCACCATTTTTCCATAAGTTATTGCCTCAGTCTTTAGAGGTTAATCACTGTCAAGACTGACTCTCAATCATACTTAGAACATCTTTTATCTTAGGTCCTAATTGCCCTGAACAATTTCGACCTTTACTGGTTCGATCCATACTTTCTCGTGGTTTAAGACGTGCCCCACTTGGCATCATTATAATTACGTCATATTTCCTTTATCAACATTTCTATTCTTGAGAATTTTGAATATTACCTTTCTTCTTGTAAAACCTCTAAGGTTATCCTTGAATCGTTCCTCCTGTATTCCCTAGATACAGGGCATATCACAATACCATTTACTAATACTAGAACCATTGTCTATATACTTCTGAAAAATTTCTCCACTGATCCTTAAAGGTTATTATTACCTTAATCCTTTCCAATTCATACTGTCAAAACTCATACTATCCCTATTAAGGGTGAAATGCCAACCTTTATGCATTCCCCTAGGATTCGTTTTAAGTTACCGATGTTCTATCCTTAATTCCACCTTTAAAAAGGTACAAGCATCCTTCCATGGATAAATAAAGTCATATATCCCTGATAAGGGTATCTTATTCAATCATTTCCACCTCGATAGTCTATACCGAATTTCACAATAGCATCCTTATTCAAGTTAAGGTCAATCCACATGGCCTCCAAAAGATAAAAATGGTTATCCACTTTTCTTTCCTGATTTGGTAATGATCACATGGATGATCTGGAAGATATTGGTCGTGTTCAACGTGAACTTCTTCTTAATAAATCCTTATTTACTTTTGTTGTTTATCTCAACAGTCATCTCAATGTTGGGATATCTTTCATACCTGGTGTCTCCCTTCCTGGGTATCAAGTCACCGGTCTTACACTTCACATTCTTGAAGGTCACTTCCTTCATCCAATTTTCTTAATTTCTTACTTTCTTGTCTCCTCAGTCTATCCGCGTCTCATTATTTATCCTTCGAACTATCTCAAGGTTTCTTCGAATCCTCCCAACTTACAGGGGATAATATATATGTATCTCTTATACCTTCAACCATCAATTTAACTCATGGTATATCACCCTCATCCTGACGATTACATACTTTTCTATGTCTATTGCTACGAGTCTTTAGGGTTTCCTCATACCCAACTCCCTTATCATTCCTCAAACTCTATTGCCTTTATATTCCTTTCCACTTCAGTTTCTTTTTATTTTCCTTTCTCTTATCATTATTTCATGAACCAACACAACATAAGCATTGATTTCAAACATCCCGTCATTCTGGATTCATGTCCTCAGAACGAATCTTGACAACTTTTACATCTTAGATTCATAATTCATCATACTCTTCTGCCTTTGTTCTGGCTCTAAAGCTTTTACACTATCTCCTTATCTTTGGGAATTACTTTCCCGAAAACAATTGACTGAACTTAAATCAGTTTATTATAATCTCTTACTCCGTGCCTTCCTTGGTCTTTCACCAGCGGGTGGTCTCTCTCTTAGGAGGGTAAGTGACAAAATAGTCTTTTATGGTTCGTCAATCATTCAGAATCTCAAATGATTCCTCTATTTCCTTTATCCAGGCTCTTGCCTCGACTAGGTCAACCTGTTCCTTGGAACTCTGAGAGCTTAGCGATTTAAAGGTTATGAAAGAATTTCACACCACATTGTTTCCTCAGGGTGGTGGTTGGGGATAATAGTCTAAGTTCTGTCTAGACTGGTCCATAAATTGTCGTATAGGAGTACCATCTCGGGTCTCCTTTCCTTACTCGACTTTCTGTTTCCTTAGTATGAAATGTTTCAACCTTCTCCCATAATCGGGGTTATCTTATACATTAAAAACCTTGTTTTCCACTCTATTATGTTATGGGTTCTTTCTTTCTTGATGGCAACCTCCCTGACTATCACATTCAGGGTTTGCCCTAAATCCTATTCCTCAAACTATGGCTGTCATCTAAGTTCTCATCCTTACGCTCTTGAACTTTTGGAACCCAATTTCTGTAGGAATACCTCATTATTCCCTTATCATCTTTCTCTGGCACCGTATGCTCTTTTCCAAAAATTCGGTCTGTATTGCAATCTCAAACAGCTTTTCGGTACCGGCTCCGATTACCTTCACTTCTATTTCCATTTTCTCAAAATCTGTTATAAACTATCCCAAAGACATTATCATCTTGGGTCTCTCCTTTTTACTAAGGGCATCAGCCACCACATTGGCTTTCCCCGAATGATAAAGAATCTCCCAATCATTATTCTTGATTAGCTCTAACTGCCTCCTCTGGCATATGTTGAGCTCTTTCTACGTGAAAATGTACTAGAGCACTTATGGCTTAGGTAATTCTCGCACTTCTCTCCATACAAGTAGTGCCTCCAATATTTAGGGTAAAACTATTGCCACGAGTCTAAGCTCATGGGAGGGGATATCGAATTTCATATTACCTTAATTGTCTTGACATGTACGCGATTACCTTACCGTGCTGCATAAGCACGCACCCTAAGCCCTTGTGCGAAGCGTCACTACACTTCACAAAATCTCCTTTTCCATCCGGCAATGCCAGCATAGGGGCCATCACCAACCTCTGCTTCAGTTCTTGAAAGCTGTTCTCGCATTTCTCTGTCCATTCGAACTTCTCAGTCTTACGAGTAAGCCGCGTTAAAGGGGTTACTATCTTTACAAACTTGAACGAACCTCCGGTAGTGACCGGCCAATCCTACCTCTGGTAGTCGACCAAACCATGGTCATCAATTCATCAGTGGTCCTTTATCCAATCCTGTCAGGATCCTCCATGGGGTCCTCCTCAACAACTATCCTTACTAGGACAACATCCTCAATATCAACATCATCCGGTCCTGCATTAGGACACTCTATCGGATCCACAATCCGATCTCCAATTAGTAATAAAATATCATCACGATGTTGCTCCTCAACCTTAGGGTTCGGAGTCCCGCTACCATATACGATAACGAACTATGCTCCTATCACGATATTTATAAGGGTTCCCATAAGGGTTTTAACTGTCAGTGCTACGTTAGGTAGCCCGACTATGAACTTGGCAAGAGTTCTTATTATCTTAGTTAACTTATTATCTTAACGTCCCATCATCTCTGAGGTTTATAACGCTTAGCTCTGATACCATTTCTGTAACACCCCCAGATCCGGGGTCGGGGATCCGGGTCGTCACGGTCTTTCTTTCCACAATATCACTTCACTTAATTAATAATAAATAACCTTATGATGTGACCCCACACTAACACACACCACAACCCGTTATAGTCTCAGAGATGAAATTTAAATAAGTACAAGTCTTTGAATCCACAATTTAAAAGTTATTACAACCCAAAATGATTACTTGATAAATTTACAGTTAATTGCCATTATCTGCCACAAGTTATAATTATACATAATTGATTCTCAAAAGTAGATGGTCTGATCTACAATAGATCTACCTCTGCAGCTATAGCAGCTACAACATCAACGGGAAGACGCGGGACGCTTCCCACGCGCTTGCGCTGGGTCTGCTGGAGTCTGGCCATGTTTCCTAACTGTTGTTGTGTGATGAAAGAAGAAAGCAAGGGTGAGCAGCAAGCCCACCAAAATAATATGTATAATGATTTACAATATATGAGCCTACTCATAATACTCATGAAAGTCTTGGTCAAAAGAAATGAACCAAGTTTGATATCTTAATGCGATGAAGTCGCAAAATATTCAGTATATATACATACATACTTTTCAAAATATTGGAAGTCCTCTTCCATGCCTAATATACACAAAGTCCCAGTGTATAACTGTATATATAAAAAAAATATCGTTGCAAGGTGATCTCATATATCTAACCTTGTCTCAACGTTTTTCTGAAAATCTTTGTCATTCATAAGACAATTATTAATTAGATATAAGTTTAAAAGATGAGGTTACCAAATACCCCAATATACTTATATCTTTCCCAATACTACTTGAACTACCACCATTCAAGTTATAACCAGTTTCAAAAGTTCATCACATAGATGAGACTACAAGACAAGATTTGAATAGATTCAATCTTTGAAATATTATTGAATGAAATAAAGTTACGAGATACTTTATTTAGTCCCGATATGTATATATCCACATATATATATCTCTTAAACATTTCCTGGAACCTCTGTTATGTAAAGTATGAACAGAGTTTGAAACATCCAATGAATTTTGGAAAGGAAAAGAATTTTGGCATAAACCAGATATCTTGCTGATCAGGCAAAGATACCAATAAGTAACCTTTTCTACTAGTAGATGGATGAATCCCCCACCGGTCATCACCCTGGCCTCATAAGGACCTTGTGCTGGACCGCCACCCGGCCTCTTACGCGTTGATGGACTGCCACCCAGCCACTTACACAATTCATAGACCGTACCCCGGCCTGTCGCTTATGCCGACTCAATTAGATGGGCTTACTTCCCGAACATTGGGCAAGTAATCAATTCATTTACCAAAACTGCAACCTCGTTGCGAATATAAAATACACCACAGAGCCTGATTCCCCAGGTTTTGAGCGAGTATTTAAATCCCCTTAAAAAAAGGAAGATCTTAAATATAAAAATGAGTTTTGGGATCCGCTCTGACTTTAAAAATCATTTTGAAGACTCGAAAAAACTTTATAGAGTGTTTGGAGTAAAGCTGATTTAATGAAGTAAACCAGTCCCCAGAATATTTAGAAAATGACTGAATATTATTATTTAAATAATATTCCCATAAAGAATAATCTTTATAAAAATAATTGAAGTAGAAGTATTAAAACTTATACTTGAAACGAGTATTCAATAACCAAAGATATACTTATATGAAAGTATTATCTTTATTTGAATAATCGAAAATAAGTTTGATTATTGACACCTTATTCTTTAATAAAATAAAGAATATACCTCAGCAAATAATCGGAGTCATAGATCCTCAAATGAATATTCAAATAATATTTATTAAATAATATAGACTGAGTCATAAGCCCTCGAATGAATATTCAAATAATATTCAATAAATAATATAAAAGAGTCATAAGCCCTCGAATGAATATTCAAATAATATTCAGATAAGTAAATAAAAGGAGTCATAAGTCCCCGAATGAATATTCAAAATAATATTCATTAATAAAGTAAAAGGAGTCATAAGTCCTCGAATTAATATTCAAAATAATATTCATTTAATATAAAGGAGTCATACGCCTTCGAATAATATTCAAAATAATATTCAATAATAAAATAAAGTTAAAGTTATCGAATAAACCTTATTCGATTAATAGTTTTGAAAACTATGACCATATATATATATATATAAGTATATATATATATATATTTATATCCATATATACAAAATCTACTCGGGATCCTCGACTCCCGGTTTTAGAAAATATTTTCACCTTTGGGTCCCTATACTAAGGGTATATGCAAATTACCGCTATCCTCTAGCATAGGTATTATCAACTGAATCAACAGATATATAAGGAAAGAATACGAAACAGGCATGCATATATATATACCATAGCAGCATGCTTCAATATATTGCAACATTTGCTAATTAACCAACATGCATCTATCGCAAGATAATGCAAATACATATATACATCACAACAACAGTTATAACTGGTAGAAAACTTGCCTGAGCGACTTGGGTGATAAAAGGCTTGGGACGAGTCTGGTAACCTATAAACAACAAGTAAGTTGGAATTAAACCAAAATCACTTGTAAATCTATACTTTAACTAACTTAGACTCTAACGCTTGTTTTGCGCTCACTGATTCGCTTAAGTCACTCGGGTACCCTCGGCTCCACCATTTTTAATAATTTAACCTTTACGAGTTTTAAAGCGATTCCTTCGCGAGTGTCTTACCAACTGCCTAACACACTTACCATAAATGTTTCATACATTAATTAACCCTTTTTGGTCTTTAACCTATGTTTCAAAGTAAGGCGAGGGGAAAAGTTTCGTTCGCGAAATGCCGTTACTTGAAACGGTCGTTTCTCCTAAACCGTGCATCGGAATCGAACGAACTACATATCAAAACGAAGCTCGTAACATGAGCTATCTAAACATGGCAGTGGTCATAAACTAGCAGGGGGTTCTCGGGTCCTAATGCTATGCACAAAAACAGTCCAAAGAAAATCGGACGTTACGACGGCTATGTTTACGCGATTACCCAATTTTAAACAACTCCAAATCATCTCACAATCAACCCACAATCACAACCCGATTCAACCTCAAATCCAACATACAACCAACATCCATCCTTATCACATCATAACAATCCCAACCAATTCAATTTAATTATTCATACTTATGCCTAAACTTAACTTTAATCATACTTAAGTTCTTTTAAATCAAAACCACAACATTTACCATTCCATTTCACTACCATTCCAAATCCCAAACTCTAAATCACAACAACAAGCTACAATATCATCCTACTAATCAAAATCATCTTATAATATATAGGAACCTAGGGTTTGGAGATGGTATACCTTCCTTGAAGTGGTGGGAGGAGCTAGGAAGCCTTAAGAAGCTTTGAGAAGTCTTAAGAATGCTTGGATCTTCAAGAAAAACAAGAAAAAGTTCAAGTTAAAAACTTGAAAACACTATTCATTGTCTTCTTCTTTGATTAAATGAAGAAGATTGAGAAGGAATTAATGGCTTAAACTCATGATATAGTCCTAACTAAGCATGAAGATGATTAGGGAATTAACTCACCAATTTAGGAAGTTTGGATCTTTGATTTTGAATTTCTCCTCCATTTGCAATAGTAAAAGCCGAGAGCAAGCTTGCTTGGATGAGAGAATGGTTTTTGTGTTTTGATGAAAATGATTTGCTTGGCTTGGTTGGCTTGTTTTTGTGTTTGATTTAGTAAATTACCTAGTTGCCCTTGATTTTGTGTGGTTAAAAAGTCACCACATCTCTTTCCTTTCTTGTCATGCCTATGTCATCCTCATGATGTAATCCTCCCCTCCTTGTCCTCTTTCTATTGGTTGGATGACATCATTCCCACTAATCCCTTTGATTAACTTCCTAATCGTTTGCCTAATGACCGCTGATCTGTTATACGGTTCGCTTAACTTTCGTTTTCGTTTATCGTTTGAGGGATCATACCCGGGATCTTATTACTTAGGTTCCTTTAACCTTTCTCAATATATTGTATTCCTTTTATGATCCTCTCTTATAATCCTTTAATTTAAATCCTTTTTATCCTATTACCTTATACTCAATTCTTTCCGTATCTAGTGGATTTTCGGGAAAAATCAAAGTGTTCGGATTTGGATTCTGACGATCTTTACATACACTTAAATACCACATAGAGTACTAATAATATCCCATAAGATCAATAACAGAACCCCTACATAGCGTGGCATGAAAAGTTTCCTCGTTCAGCAAAAACACTATTCATAAGGGTTTCAAAATTTCTCAAAAAATTGGGGTTATTACAGTATTTAAATCCCCTTCGAAAGGAGGATCTTAAATATAAAAGAATGAGTTTTGGGATCCGCCCTAACTTTTAGAATTCATTTTGAAGACTCGAAAACATTTTTAAGAATGTTTGGAGTACTGCTGATTTATTAAAATAAATCAGTCCCGATATATTAGAAATACCTGAATATTATTATTTAAATAATATTCTCATAAAGATAATCCTTATAAAAATAATCGAAGTAGAAGTTTTAAAACTCATACTTGAAATGAATATTAAATAACCAAATATATACTTATACGAAAGTACTATCTTTATTTGAGTAATCGAAAATAAGTTTGATTATCGAAACATTATTCTTTAATAAAATAAAGAATATTATTAAATAATAAGCGGAGTCATAATACCTCGAATGAATATTATAAATAATATTCATTAAATAAAATAAACGGAGTCATACATCCTCAAATGAATATCCAATTAATAATCATTAAATAGAATAAACAGAGTCATAAGTCCTCGAATTATATATATATATATAACTCTGTTTATTCTATTTAATATATTATATATATATATATTTATACATATATATATATAAATATATATATATATATAATATACTCGGGAACATCGACTCCCGGTTTAGAAATATGTTCACCTTTGGGTCCCCTATACTAAGGGTATACGCAAGTACTGCTTATTTCTAGCATAGGTATTATACAACTATAAGCATTGAAATCAACAGATAGATAACCAGATTACGAAACAGACATGCATATATACCATATCAGCATGCTCCAATATATCGCAAAATTTGCTAATAACAATCATGCACTTATCACAAGATAATGCATATACATATATTTACATCACAACAACAGTATAACGGGTAGAAAACTTGCCTGAGTGCTCCCGGATAAACTTAAACTTAGAGTGGGTCCAATAACCTATGAACAACAACATAAGTCAGAATTAAACCCCGGTCGCTTAAGAAACTAGACTTTAACCATTTAGAGTCCTAACGTTCGCTTTCGCGCTTAACGATTTACTTAAGTCGCTCGAGTACCCTCGGCTCCACCATTTTTAATAAATTAACCATTAAGATTTTTAAGGCAATTCTTTCGCGAGTACCTTACCAACTGCCTAATCCACTTATAATATTTGTTTCATACCCCAATTAGTCATTTAAAGTCCTTAACCAAGGTTTCAAAGTAAGGCGAGGGGTAATGGTTCGTTCGCTAAACGCTGTTACTTAAAACGGTCGTTTCTCCTAAACCGTTCATCGGATTCAAACGAACCACATATCAAAACGAAGCTCGTAACATGAGCTATCTAAAAATGGCAATGGTCAAAATCTAACAGTGAGTTCAAGCGTTATGATGTTAAGAACAAAAACAGTCTAAAGTAAATCGGACATTACGACGGCTATGTTTACGCGATTACCAATTTTTATACCACTCCAATCAATCCACAATTCAACCCACAATCAACATTACAACCAAAATCCCTCCAAACCTCACCACATCAGTCCATTACTTCATGTTTTATCCAACTTATTCAATCACAACAAAAGCTACTAACCATACTAAGGTTCATTAACTAATAACCAAGTTTCAACCATCAAAATCTCTACAAACTCAACCAAACTTTAAACAAACAAGCATCATGCTTCACATATACTATATCAATCATAACCATTCCTAAATACTCAAAACTAAAAGCTAGGGTTTGGAGTTTATACCTTCTTGAAGCTTCTTAACACAACACAAGAGCTTTGAATGCCTAAAAGAACCTTGATCCTTGCTTGTATAACCTTAAACTTTCATAAAAATTTAAGAAAACTAAAGTTATTTTTTGAAAATTACTATTCACCATCTTCTTCCTTAAATTATTGGAAGAGATTGTGAAGGAAATTGAAGCTTAGATTCATGGGATAGCTATATCTATGTATAAGGAACCTTGGATAATTACCTCATGATTTAACAATGCTTGGATCATGGATTTTGATTTTTTTCTCCTTGAAAATGAAGAGAAAGCCGAGAGCTTCCTTGAAGAAATGGAGTGTTTTGTGTTTTTTTGATGTTATGATTTGTTTTTGACTTGGTTGATCCACTTTTTTTGTTTAATTAACTTTTTACCATGGTAAAGAATGTATGGTTCACAATCAACCAACCAATCCCTCCTTTTTGTCATGCTTAAGTCACCATGCTTATGTCATCTTCCACACTTGTCTTCTTCTTCTTGGTGTGATGACATCATCATCCACTAACCCCTTGATTAACTCCTAATTGCTTGCCTAATGACCGCTGATCTGTTATACGGTTCGCTTAACTTTCATTCTCGTTTATCGTTTGACGGATCATACACGGGATCTTATTACTTGGGTTCCCTTAACCTTTCTCAATACATTATATTCCTCTTATGATCCTCTCTTATAATCCTTAAATTTAAATCATTTTAATCATGTTACCTTATACTCAATTCTTGCGGTATCTGGTGGATTTTCTGGAAAAATTAAAGTGTTCAGATTTGGATTCTGACGATCTTTACATACACTTATATACCACATAAAGTACTAATAATATCCCAGAAGATCAATAAAAGAACCCCTACATAGTGTGGTATGAAAAGTTTTCTTATTCGGCATAATCAGTAAAATCACTATTCATAAGGGTTTGAAAAAGTCCAAAATTTTTGGGGTTATTACAGTCTCCCCTCCTTAAAAGGATTCCGTCCCGGAATCAGGAAAAAATGAATATGGATACTTTCTTAGCATTGCACTTTCTAACTCTCCAGTCAATCTTCCCACATTGTGGTTTTACCATCAAACTCTGACTAGTTTGATAGCCTTTCTCCTAAGCACTTGTTCCTTTTCAATTTATAACCCTTCCTGGTTGCTCCATATAGGTTACGTCTGGTTGCATGTCTATGCGCTCATATGCCCCTATTTGTCTAGAATCCGACTTACACTTCCTTAACATTGATACGTGGAACGCGTTATGAACTTACTACATGTTCGGGGGTAGGGCTAGTTCATATGCTAACTTCCCAATACGTCTTAATACCTCAAAGGGTCCAACAATTCGTAGGCTTAGCTTTACTTTCTTTTCGAACCTCATCAATCCTTTCCAAGGGATACCTTTAACATTACTAGGTCCCCTATTTCCTATTCTTTGTCCTTTCGTGTCAAATCAACATATTTCTCATGTCCATCTTGGGCTACTACCAGCCGTCCTCTGATTAGATCTATCATATCCTTGGTCCTTTGGACCACTGCTGGTCCGAGCATCTTGCGCTCTACAACTTCATCCTAACATAAGGGAGATCGACATTTTCTTCCCTCAAAGATCTCATAAGACGACATCTCGATACCTGTCATACGATCTATTATCGTGAGAAAACTCAATCCGCGTTAAGTGATCATTCCAATTTCTTTCAAGTCTATTGCACAGACTCTCATTATAGCTTTTAGCATTAGAGCTTTTGCTTCTCAATACCCATTCTTTTCCAGTTCATAATTGTTACTATCCTCCGTACCAAACTTTATACTGATTACACTTTTGCCCGTTAGCGTTCTATAACCTTTTAATAATCGCGTCAACCTTAGTATCACGAACGCGTTAGAATCGGAATACCACCATACTTGGTACCACTTCCTCTCTAGCTGCCTCCATCTTCGAAAGTTTGGTCCTTCATATAGAAGTAAAAGAATTTATTGAGAGATCACTATGATCATGAACACTTGTTACATTGCATAGTTTGTAATAACCCCAAATTTTGGAATTTTTTTTTAAACCCTTATGAATAGTGATTTTGCTGATTATGCTGAATAAGAAAACTTTTCATACCACACTATGTAGGGGTTCTTTTATTGATCTTCTGAGATATTATTAGTACTCTATGTGGTATATAAGTGTATGTAAAGATTGTCAGAATCCAAATCCGAACACTTTGATTTTTCCCGAAAATCCACCAGATACCGAAATAATTGAGTATAAGGTAACATGATTAAAAGGATTTAAATTCAAGGATTATAAGAGAGGATCATAAAAGGAATATAAAATATTGAGAAAGGTTTAGGGGAACCCAAGTAATAAGATCCCGGGTATGATCTCTCAAACGATAAACGAGAACGAAAGCTAAGCGAACCGTAAAATAGATAACGACCATTAGCCAAGTAATTAAGCACTAATCAGATGGGATTAGTGGGTTGTGACATCATCCAACCATAAGGTTTGGACAAGTGTCCTTGTGATGATGTAATGGAGGTGATGTCATCACTTTATTAAAGTTAAAGGAAGATATTTACCAAGGATTAATCCTAGCCAAGCAAATCATTTCACAAACTTTAGAATTCAAGAATCAAGCAAGCTTTCTTCTTCTCCCCACCTAAACTCTCGGTTGGTTTTCTTCAAAAACCAAATCTTAGCTTCTCTTGCTCTAAAATCACAAGGTAATTACCATAGCTTCCTTACCTACTAGTGAATGCATGGTAGAAGTTTGGAAGCCAAATTCCATTCTTAACCTAGGCAAAAAAATCATCAAAAGTGATGATGAATAGTAACTTTCAAGAACTAATGTTAGTTTTCTTCATTTTTATGAAATGTTAAGGTTATACAAGCAAGGATCAAGGTTCTTTTAGGCATTCAAAGCTCTTGGGTTGTTTTAGGAAGCTTCAAGGAGGTATAAACAACTTTCACCTTTAACTTATAGATTAAACTTTGAGTTTTGATGAGTTTATGGATGGATTAATGTATATATAGAAATATCCATGTATGTATAGCAAGATCCATGTATGTTAGATAGTTTGGTTGGATTTGTGGTGATTTTGGATATGAATCTTGGTTAATGGTTAATGAATCTTAAGTTATGGTTAGTAGATCATGTTTGTGGTTGAATGAGTTGGAAAACCTTGAGATTATGGACTGAATTTGCCTTGATCTAAATTGTGTTTGATGTATTGTTGATGGTTGGGTGGTTTGTAGTGAATTGGTAAGGAATTTGAGTGGTATAAATATTGGTAATCGCGTAAACATAGCCGTCGTAATGCCCGATTTACCTTAGACTGCTTTTGTTCTTAACATCAGGACCCGTGAACTCACTGCTAGGTTTTTACCATTGCCATGATTAGATAGTTCATGTTACGAGCTTCGTTTTGATATGTGGTACGCTTGAATCCGATGTACGGTTTAGGAGAAACGACCGTTTTAAGTAACGACATTTCGCGAACGAACCCTTACCCCTCGCCTTACTTTGAAACATAGGTTAAAGACCTTAAAGGACTAATTGAAGTATGAAACATTTATGTAAGGTGTAATAGGCAGTTGGTAAGACACTCGCGAAGGAATCGCCTTAAAACTCGTAATGGTTAAATTATTAAAAATGGTGGAGCCGAGGGTACTCGAGTGACTTAAGAGAATCAGTAAGCGCAAAACGAGCGTTAGAGTCTGAGTTGGTTAGAGTATAGATTTACAAGTGACTTTGGTTTAATTCCAACTTACTTGTTGCTTATAGGTTACCAGACTCGTCCCGAGCCATTCGTAACCCCCAGTCGCTCAGGCAAGTTTTCTATCCGTTATACTGTTGTTGTGATGTATATATGTATATGCATGATCTTGCGATAAATGCATATTTGTTATTAGCAAATTCTTGCAATATATTGTAGCATGTGATATGGTATATATGCATGCCTGTTTCATATTCTTGAATTATATATCTGTTGGTTAAAATGCTTATAGTTGCATAATACCTATGCTAGAGATAAGCGGTATTCGAGTTTACCCTTAGTATAGGGGATCAAAAGGTGAACATATTTCTAAACCGGGAGTCGATGTTCCCGAGTATAATATATATATATTTTTATATATATATGGTTATAGTTTTCAAAACTATTAATCGAATAAGGTTTATTCGATAACTTTAACTTTATTCTATTTAATGAATATTTATTTAATGAATATTCTTTTGAATATTCATTCGAGGGCTTATGACTCAGTTATATTATTTAATGAATATTATTTGAATATTCAATTGAGGACGTATGACTCACTTTATTTTATTTAATGAATATTACTTGAATATTCATTCGAGGACTTATGACTCACTTTATTTTATTTAATGAATATTACTTGAATATTCATTCGAGGACTTATGACTCCTTTATACTATTTAATGAATATTACTTGAATATTCATCCGAGGACTTATGACTCCTTTATTTTATTATTGAATATTATTTTAAATATTCATTCGAGGGCTTATGACTCTTTTATATTATTTATTGAATATTATTTGAATATTCATTCGAGGGCTTATGACTCAGTTTATATTATTTAATGAATATCATTTGAATATTCATTTGAGGATCTATGACTCCGATTATTTGCTGAGATATATTCTTTATTTTATTAAAGAATAAGGTGTCAATAATCAAACTTATTTTCGATTATTCAAATAAAGATAGTACTTTCATATAAGTATATCTTTGGTTATTTAATACTCGTTTCAAGTATAAGTTTTAATACTTCTACTTCAATTATTTTTATAAAGATTATTCTTTATGGGAATATTATTTAAATAATAATATTCAGACATTTCCTAAATATATTGGGACTGATTTACTTCATTAAATCAGCATTACTCCAAACACTCTTTAAAGTATTTTCGAGTCTTCAAAATGATTTTTAAAAGTTAGAGCGGATCCCAAAACTCATTTTTATATTTAAGATCTTCCTTTTAAAAAGGGGAGTTAAATACTCGATCAAAACCTGAGGGATCCGGCTCTGTGGGGTATTTTATATTCGCAACGAGGTTGCTGTTTTGATAAATGAATTGATTACTTACCCAAGGTTCGGGAAGTAAGTCCATCTATTGAGTCGGCATAAGCAACATGGGCTCAGTGGGCGTCCATGAAAGTGTAAGTGGATCAGTGGGAGTCCATCAAATGCGTAAGTGGCTGAGTGGCAGTCCAGCATAAGGTCCTATTGCGACCAGGGTGATGACCAGTGGGGAATTCGTCCATCTACTAGTAGAAAAGGTTACTTATTGGTATCTTTGCCTGATCAGCAAGATATCAGGTTTATGCCAAGGTTTTCTCCTTTCCAAATTCATTGGATATTGCAACTCTGTTTATAATTTTCATAACAGAGGCTTTCAAGGAGTGTATGAAATATATATATATATATAGGTGTATATATATATCGGGACTTAATGAAGTATCTCGTAACTTCATTATTTATAATGATATTCAAAGATTGAATCTATTCAAATCTTGTCTTGTAGTCTCATCTATGTGATGAACTTTTGAAACTAATTATAACTTGAACGGTGGTAGTTCAAGTAGTATTCAGAAAAGATATAAGTATATTGGAGTATCTTGTAACTTCATCTTTTCAACTTATATCTGGTTAATGATTATCTTATGCATGACAAAGATTTTCACAAAAATGTTGAGACAAGGTTAGATATATGAGATCACCTTGCAACGATATTTTTATACAGTTATACACTGGAACTTTGTGTGTATTATGCATGGAAGAGGACTTCCAATATTTTGAAAAGTATATATGTATATATATATACTGAATATTTTGCGACTTCATCGCATTAAGATATCAACTTGGTTAATTTCTTCTGACCAAGACTTTCATGAGTACTATGAGAAGGCTCATATATTGTTAATCATTATACATATTATTTTGGTGGGCTTGCTGCTCACCCTTGCTTTCTTCTTTCATCACACAACATCAGATAGACAAGATGAACAGGACCAAGCTCCCAATTCGCGAGCGGATAGGAAACGTTCCACCGTTTCCTATAGGCGTTGATGTCGCTGTAGCTGAGGTAGGAACTACCAATAGGCTAGGCTTTCAACTTTTAATGTATCAGATTATGTATATTTATGAATTGTAATAATGGCAAAGAAATGTAAATTTATTCAGAAACCTGTTTAAGGTGTATTGGCATATAATTGTGGAATAAAAAACTTGTGATTATTTTTGGATATTCATCTCTGAGACTATAACTTCTAGTGTGTGTGTTTATTGTGGGGTCACAGTACAGAGTAGATGATTATTTATTAAGATTGGGTGTTATTAAGGGAAATGGAACTCGTGACAACCCGGATCCCCGACCCCGGATTTGGGGGTGTTACAGAAGTGGTATAAGAGCTAAGCGTTATAAACCTCAGAGATGATGCGACGTTAAGATAAAAAGTTCACTAAGATAATAAGAACTCTTGCCAAGTTCATAGTCGGGCTACCTAACGTAGTACTGACAGTTAAAACCCTTATGGGAACCCTTATAAATATCGTGATAGAAGCGTAGTTCGTTATCGTATATGGTAGCGGGACACCGAACCCTGAGGTTGAGGAGTAACAGCGCGATGATGTTTTATTACTAATTGGAGATCGGATTGTGGATCCGATAGAGCGTCCTAACGCAGGACCGGATGATGTTGATATTGAGGATGTAACGGTTGAGGATGTTGTCCTAGAAGGGACAGTTGCTGAGGAGGATCCCATGGAGGATCCTGACAAGAATGAATAAGGGACCATTGAGGAATTGATAACCATGGTTAGGGAAACTACCAGAGGTAGGATTGGCCGGTCACTACCGGAGGTTCGTTCAAGTTTGTAAGGATAGTAGCCCCTTTAACGCGGCTTACTCGTAAGACTGAGAAGTTCGAATGGACAGAGAAATGCGAGAACAACTTTTAAGAACCGGAGCAAAGGTTGGTGACGTTCCCTATATTGGCGTTGCCGGATGGAAAATGAGATTTTGTGAAGTGTAGTGACGCTTCGCATAAGAAATTAGGGTGCTTCTTATACAGCACAACAAGGTAATCGCGTACGTGTCAAGACAATTAAGGGAATATAAAATTCGATATCCCCACCCATGAGCTTGGGCTCGTGGCAATAGTTTTGCCCTAAAGATTGGAGGCACTACTCGTATGGAGAGAACTGCGAGATTTACACAAGCCATAAGTGCTCTAGTGCATTTTCAGGCAGAAAGAGCTCAACATGCGCCAGAGGAGGTGGTTAGAGCTAATCAAGAATTATGATTGCGAGATTCTTTATCATTCGGGGAAAGCCAATATGGTGGCTGATGCCCTTAGTAAAAAGGAGAGACTCAAGATGATAATATCTTTGGGAGAGTTTATAAGAGATTTTGAGAAAATGGAAATAGATGTGAAGGTAACCGGAGCCGGTACCGAAAAGCTGTTTGAGATTGCAATACAACCCGAATTATTGGAAAAGAACATATTGTGGCAGAAAAGGTGATGAATGAAGGCATAGAGCCAACAAATAAATAAGAGATTAATACCGAGAAAGATGATAAGGGAATAATGAGGTATTCCTACAGAATTTGGATTTCAAATGTTCAAGAGCTTAAAGATGAGATCTTAGATAAAAGCTAGTTTGAGGAATAAGATTTAGAGCAAAACCCTGAACGTGATAGTCAGGGAGGTCGCCATCAAGAAAGAAAGAACCCATAACATAATATAGTGGAAAATAAGGTTTTTAATGTATAAGATAACCCCGATTATGGGAGAAGGTTGAAACATTTCAGACTAAGGAAACATAAGTCGAGTAAGGAAAGGAGACCCGAGACGGTACTCCTATACGATAATTTATGGACCTTTCTAGACAGAACTTAGACTATTATCCCCAACCACCACCCTGAGGAAATAAAGCGGTGAGAAATTCTTTCAGGACCTTTAAGTCGCTAAGCTCTCAGAGTTCCAAGGAACAAGCTGACCCGGTCGAGGCAAGAGGCTGGCTAAATGAAATATAGGAATCATTTGAGATTCTAAATGATTGACGAATCACAAAAGAATGTTTTTGTCACTTACCCTCCTAAGAGAGAGGCCACCCGCTGGTGAAAGGCAAAGGAAGGCACGGAGCAAGAGATTATAATAAACTGATTTAAGTTCAGTTAATTGTTTTCAGGAAGGTATTTCCCAAGGTTATGGAGATAGTGTAAAAGCTTTGGAGCCAGAACAAAGGCAGAAGAGTATGATGAATTATGAATCTAAGTTGTAAAAGTTGTCAAGATTCGTTCTGAGGACACGAATCCAGAATGACGGGATGTTTGAAATCAATGCTTATGTTGTGTTGGTTTATGAAATAATGATAAGAGAAAGGAAAATAAAAAAAAAAAGAAACTGAAGTGGAAAGGAATATAAAGGCAGTAGAGTGTGAGGAATGATAAAGGAGTTGGGTATGAGGAAACCCTAAAGACTCGTAGCAATAGAAATAGAAAAGTATGTAATCGTCAGGATGAGGGTGATTCACCATGAGTTAAATTGATGGTTGAAGGAATAAGAGATACATATATTTTATCCCCTGTAAGTTGGGAGGATTTGAGGAAACCTTGAGATAGTTCGAAGGATAAATATTGAGACACGGATAGACTGAGGAGACAAGAAAATAAGAAATTAGGAAAAATTGGATGAAGGAAGTGACCTTCAAGAATGTGAAGTGTAAGACCGGTGGCTTGATACCCAGAAAGGGAGACGCCATGTATGAAAGATATCCCAACATTGAGGTGACTGTTGAGATAAACAACAAAAGTAAATAAGGAATTATTAAGAAGAGGTTCACGTTGAACACGACCAATATCTTCCAGAACATCCTTATTATCGTTACCAAATTAGGCAAGAAAAGCAGATAACCGTTGTTATCTTTTGGAGGCCATATTGATTGACCTCATTTTGAATACAGATGTTATTGTGAAACTAGGCATATACTATCGAGGTGGGAATGATTTAATAAGGCACCCTTATCAGGGATATATGACTTGATTTATCCATGAAAGGATGCTTGTACCTTTTTAAAGGTGGAATTAAGGATAGAACATCGGTAACTTAAAACGAATCCTAGGGGAATGCATAAAGGTTGGCATTTCACCCTTAATAGGGACAGTATGAGTTTTGACAGTATGATTTGGAAAGGGTTAAGGTAACAACAACCTTTAAGAATCAGTGGAGAAATTTTTCAGAAGTATATAGACAATGGTTTTAGTATTAGTAAATGGTATTTTGATATGCCCTGTATCTAGGGAATACAGGAGGAACGATTCAAGGATAACCTTAGAGGTTTTACAAGGAGAAAGGTAAAATTCAAAATTTTCAAGAATAGAAATGTGGATAAAGGAAATATGACGTAATTATATTGATGCCAAGTGAGGCACGTGTTAAACCACGAGAAAGTATGGATCGGACCAGTAAAGGTCGAAATTGTTCAGGGCAATTAGGACCTAAGATAAAAGATGTCCTAAGTATGATCGAGAGTCAATCGTGACAGTGATTAACCTCTAAAGACTGAGGCAATAACTTATGGAAAAATAGTGATATTTTTTTTTACTCATCATATTTTAAGGAAAACATGTTCACAAAAGCAGTGATTGAAATAAGGTAGAAAATTTATTTGGAGGTGGTTAAAATGACATTGACTGTAAGGAAATTTTACCATCAGGAAAGGCCAAAGAGGTGGCCGACACTTTAAATGTAAGAGGATAATTATAGGCACTCGTGCGAGAGGAATACAATGATGATGGTTGAAGCTGGGAAGGTTGTATTACGGTTCGGAAGATTAATATTCCTTCTGATGATTGTGCAATACTCAACCCTAATAGTAGTTTGGTAAAGGTTTAATTTGTGTAATCGCCATGAGCGGGCTATTTATCTTAGAAGATATTATCTTGAGATAAGCCAGGACCATGTTTCAAAAAGGACTAGACGAACCTTGATTTAAGTCTTCTATTTAAGGCATACGATTAAGAATGGTATTCACCTGCTATCGTTGTTTTGACTGAAACTCTTCTGCAATTTTATATGCTTCATGTCATGTAAGTACGTCAAGTTCAGGAGTGTTCTTCATGAATCATGAACGGTGATCATGTTACCTCCTTAGAAGAATTAGATACGAGATGTATGGACTCCGTATGGTTAGCTATTAAGACTTCATGGAAAATAAATGACTACAGTAGGTCAGTGGTGGACCATAGTAATGCTCCAATAAGTCTATGAATAATGAGACAATAACAACTGTGAGAGTTGTATTGTAATGAATGTTGAGATTGAGTACCACTAATCGGGTCGTGGTGATGTATAAGTTATCATTGAATAGACTAATTAAGTAGATTATTTACCTATTGAATATTTATTCCTCCTTATCAAAAGAGAGTCGTATTACTATATGAGGAAGGTTGCGGTGCAAGCATAGAATTCTAGTAACGATGATGTCTAGAATGAGATCCTAGATTCGATTTTTGATATCGAGGGAGTTTCAAATGTGATGGTGTATAAGCTCGAGGAAAAGAATGGGTCCATAGAATGATGGACGGAATAGCAAAAATATTTAGGCATGTAAAATACGATGCTGTAATACTTGATGTTGATATAAATATATATATGTTTTGTTCTCTTATGACAAACCTCTATAGTTCAGAGGTAGGTTCCAAGCCAGATATTTTGTGGAAGTATATTTTTTTTTATATATACAATTCTCTTCAATTCGTTCTTTTCTCTCATTTTCATTTCATGTAAGTTGAGAAGAACAACCCTTCCAGAAGGGGAGGTATTGCCGAATGACTATCTATCTGTCTGATAGAAGCCTAGTAGGATACCACATATTGTTTAATTGCTTGTTAAGTACTAAAGGCTGGCCACCTTCTGTACTAACTATGCGATATAACAAGTGTTCATGATCATAGTGATCTCTCAATAAATTCTTTTACTTCTATATGAAGGACTAAGCTTTCGAAGATAGAAGCAGCTGAAAAAAAAGTAGTAAAGTTGTGGTGGTATTCGGAATGGAAACACATTCGTGATACTAAGGTTGAAGAGGTTATTAAAAGGTTATAGAACGCTAACGAGCAAAAGTATAACCAGTATAATATTAGGAACGGAAGGTAGTAGCGATTACGAACTGGAAAAGAATGGGTATTGAGAAGCAAAAGCTCTAATGCTAAAAGCTATAATGAGAGTCTGTGCAATAGACTTGAAAGAAATTGGAATGATCACTTAACACGGATTGAGTTTCTTACGACAATAGATCATATGTCATTATCGAGATGTCGCCTTATGAGATCCTTGAGGGAAGATAATGTCGATCTCCCTTATGTTAGGATGAAGTGTAGAGCGCAAGATGCTCAGACCAGTAGTGGTCCAAAGGACCAAGGATATAATAGATCTAATCAGAGGACGGCTGGTAGTAGCCCAAGATGGACATAAAAAGTATGTTGATTTGACACGAAAGGACAAGGAATGGGAAGTAGGGGACCTAGTGTTGTTATAGGTATTCCCTTGGAAGGGGTTAATGAGATTCGGAAAGAAAGGAAAGCTAAGTCCACCAATTGTTGGACCCTTGGATATATTAAGAAGTATTGGGAAGTTAGCATATGAGCTAGCCTTACCCCAGAACATGTAGCAAGTCATAACGTGTTCCACGTATCAATGTTAAGGAAGTGTAATTCGGATGCCAGATAAATAGGGGCATATGAGCGCATAGACATGCAACCCGACGTAACCTATATGGAGCAACCAGGAAGGGTTATAGAGTGAAAAGGAATAAGTGCTTAGGAGAAGGGTTATCAAACTATTCAGAGTTTGATGGAAGAACCACAATGTGGGAAAATTTACTCGAGAGTTAGAAAGTGCAATGTTAAGAGAGTATCCCTATTCATTTTCTATCTGATTCCGGGACGGAATCCTTTTAAGGAGGGGAGACTGTAATAACCCCAAATTTTGGAATTTTTTTTTTAAACCCTTATGAATAGTAATTTTGCTGATTATGCTGAATAAGAAAACTTTTCAAACCACACTATGTAGGGGTTCTTTTATAGATCTTCTGAGATATTATTAGTACTCTATGTGGTATATAAGTGTATGTAAAGATTGTCAGAATCCAAATCCGAACACTTTGATTTTTCCCGAAAATCCACCAGATACCGAAATAATTGAGTATAAGGTAACATGATTAAAAGGATTTAAATTCAAGGATTATAAGAGAGGATCATAAAAGGAATATAAAATATTGAGAAAGGTTTAGGGGAACCCAAGTAATAAGATCCCGGGTATGATCTCTCAAACGATAAACGAGAACGAAAGCTAAGCGAACCGTAAAACAGATAACGACCATTAGCCAAGTAATTAAGCACTAATCAGATGGGATTAGTGGGTTGTGACATCATCCAACCATAAGGTTTGGACAAGTGTCCTTGTGATGATGTAATGGAGGTGATGTCATCACTTTATTAAAGTTAAAGGAAGATATTTACCAAGGATTAATCCTAGCCAAGCAAATCATTTCACAAACTTTAGAATTCAAGAATCAAGCAAGCTTTCTTCTTCTCCCCACCTAAACTCTCGGTTGGTTTTCTTCAAAAACCAAATCTTAGCTTCTCTTGCTCTAAAATCACAAGGTAATTACCATAGCTTCCTTACCTACTAGTGAATGCATGGTAGAAGTTTGGAAGCCAAATTCCATTCTTAACCTAGGCAAAAAAATCATCAAAAGTGATGATGAATAGTAACTTTCAAGAACTAATGTTAGTTTTCTTCATTTTTATGAAATGTTAAGGTTATACAAGCAAGGATCAAGGTTCTTTTAGGCATTCAAAGCTCTTGGGTTGTGTTAGGAAGCTTCAAGGAGGTATAAACAACTTTCACCTTTAACTTATAGTTTGAACTTTGAGTTTTGATGAGTTTATGGATGGATTAATGTATATATAGAAATATCCATATATGTATAGCAAGAGCCATGTATGTTAGATAGTTTGGTTGGATTTGTGGTGATTTTGGATATGAATCTTGGTTAATGGTTAATGAATCTTAAGTTATGGTTAGTAGATCATGTTTGTGGTTGAATGAGTTGGAAAACCTTGAGATTATGGACTGACTTTGCCTTGATCTAAATTGTGTTTGATGTATTGTTGATGGTTGGGTGGTTTGTAGTGAATTGGTAAGGAATTGGAGTGGTATAAATATTGGTAATCGTGTAAACATAGCGGTCGTAATGCCCGATTTACCTTAGACTGCTTTTGTTCTTAACATCAGGACCCGTGAACTCACTGCTAGGTTTTTACCATTTCCATGATTAGATAGTTCATGTTACGAGCTTCGTTTTGATATGTGGTACGCTTGAATCCGATGTACGGTTTAGGAGAAACGACCGTTTTAAGTAACGACATTTCGCGAACGAACCCTTACCCCTCGCAATACTTTGAAACATAGGTTAAAGACCTTAAAGGACTAATTGAAGTATGAAACATTTATGTAAGGTGTAATAGGCAGTTGGTAAGACACTCGCGAAGGAATCGCCTTAAAACTCATAATGGTTAAATTATTAAAAATGGTGGAGCCGAGGGTGCTCGAGTGACTTAAGAGAATCAGTAAGCGCAAAACGAGCGTTAGAGTCTGAGTTGGTTAGAGTATAGATTTACAAGTGACTTTGGTTTAATTCCAACTTACTTGTTGCTTATAGGTTACCAGACTCGTCCCGAGCCATTCGTAACCCCCAGTCGCTCAGGCAAGTTTTCTATCCGTTATACTGTTGTTGTGATGTATATATGTATATGCATGATCTTGCGATAAATGCATATTTGTTATTAGCAAATTCTTGCGATATATTGTAGCATGTGATATGGTATATATGCATGCCTGTTTCATATTCTTGAATTATATATCTGTTGGTTAAAATGCTTATAGTTGCATAATATCTATGCTAGAGATAAGCGGTATTCGAGTTTACCCTTAGTATAGGGGATCAAAAGGTGAACATATTTCTAAACCGGGAGTCGATGTTCCCGAGTATAATATATATATATATATATTTTTATATATATATGGTTATAGTTTTCAAAACTATTAATCGAATAAGGTTTATTCGATAACTTTAACTTTATTCTATTTAATGAATATTTATTTAATGAATATTATTTTGAATATTCATTCGAGGGTTTATGACTCAGTTATATTATTTAATGAATATTATTTGAATATTCAATTGAGGATGTATGACTCACTTTATTTTATTTAATGAATATTACTTGAATATTCATTCGAGGACTTATGACTCACTTTATTTTATTTAATGAATATTACTTGAATATTCATTCGAGGACTTATGACTCCTTTATACTATTTAATGAATATTACTTGAATATTCATCCGAGGACTTATGACTCCTTTATTTTATTATTGAATATTATTTTGAATATTCATTCGAGGGCTTATGACTCTTTTATATTATTTATTGAATATTATTTGAATATTCATTCGAGGGCTTATGACTCAGTTTATATTATTTAATGAATATCATTTGAATATTCATTTGAGGATCTATGACTCCGATTATTTGCTGAGATATATTTTTTATTTTATTAAAGAATAAGGTGTCAATAATATTCAGACATTTCCTAAATATATTGGGACTGATTTACTTCATTAAATCAGCATTACTCCAAACACTCTTTAAAGTGTTTTCGAGTCTTCAAAATGATTTTTAAAAGTTAGAGCGGATCCCAAAACTTATTTTTATATTTAAGATCTTCCTTTTAAAAAGGGGATTTAAATACTCGCTCAAAACCTGAGGGATCCGGCTCTGTGGGGTATTTTATATTCGCAACGAGGTTGCTGTTTTGATAAATGAATTGATTACTTACCCAAGGTTCGGGAAGTAAGTCCATCTATTGAGTCGGCATAAGCAACATGGGCTCAGTGGGCGTCCATGAAAATGTAAGTGGCTCAGTGGGAGTCCATCAAATGCGTAAGTGGCTGAGTGGCAGTCCAGCATAAGGTCCTATTGCGACCAGGGTGATGACCAGTGGGGAATTCGTCCATCTACTAGTAGAAAAGGTTACTTATTGGTATCTTTGCCTGATCAGCAAGATATCAGGTTTATGCCAAGGTTTTCTCCTTTCCAAATTCATTGGATACTGCAACTCTGTTTATAATTTTCATAACAGAGGCTTTCAAGGAGTGTATGAAATGTATATATATATATAGGTGTATATATATATCGGGACTTAATGAAGTATCTCGTAACTTCATTATTTATAATGATATTCAAAGATTGAATCTATTCAAATCTTGTCTTGTAGTCTCATCTATGTGATGAACTTTTAAAACTAATTATAACTTGAACGGTGGTAGTTCAAGTAGTTTTCAGAAAAGATATAAGTATATTGGAGTATCTTGTAACTTCATCTTTTCAACTTATATCTGGTTAATGATTATCTTATGCATGACAAAGATTTTCACAAAAATATTGAGACAAGGTTAGATATATGAGATCACCTTGTAACGATATTTTTATACAGTTATACACTGGAACTCTGTGTGTATTATGCATGGAAGAGGACTTCCAATATTTTGAAAAGTATATATGTATATATATATACTGAATATTTTGCGACTTCATCGCATTAAGATATCAACTTGGTTCATTTCTTCTGACCAAGACTTTCATGAGTACTATGAGAAGGCTCATATATTGTTAATCATTATACATATTATTTTGGTGGGCTTGCTGCTCACCCTTGCTTTCTTCTTTCATCACACAACATCAGATAGACAAGATGAATAGGACAAAGCTCCCAATTCGCGAGCGGATAGCAAACGTTCCGCAGTTTCCTATAGGCGTTGATGTCGCTGTAGCTGAGGTAGGAACTACTAATAGGCTAGGCTTTCAACTTTTAATGTATCAGATTATGTATATTTATGAATTGTAATAATGGCAAAGAAATGTAAATTTATTCAGAAACCTGTTTAAGGTGTATTGGCATATAATTGTGGAATAAAATGACTTGTGATTATTTTTGGATATTCATCTCTGAGACTATAACTTCTGGTGTGTGTGTTTATTGTGGGGTCACAGTACAGAGTATATGATTATTTATTAAGATTGGGTGTTATTAAGGGAAATGGAACTCGTGACAACCCGGATCCCCGACCCCGGATTTGGGGGTGTTACATAGTTTGTACAGAAGGTGGCCAGCCTTTAGTACTTGACAAGCAATTAAACAATATGTGGTATCCTACTGGGCTTCTATCACACAGATAGATAGTCATTCGGCAATACCTCCCCTTCTGGAAGGGTTGTTCTTCTCAGTTTATATGAAATGAGAAGAAGAGAAAAGAACGAATTGAAGAGAATTGTATATATGAAAAAAAAATATACTGCCACCAAATATCTGGCTTGGAACCTACCTCTGAACTATAAAGATTTGTCATAGGAGAACAAAACATATGTGTATATATATCAACATCAAGTATTATCGCATCGCATTTCGCATGCTTAAATATTTTTGCTATTCAGTCCATCATTCTATGGACCCATTCTCTTCCTCGAGCTTATACTCAATCACCTTTGAAACTCCCTCGACATCGAAAATCGAATCTGGAATCTCATTTTATACATCATCGTTACTAGAATTCTATGCTTGCACCATAACCTTCCTCGTATAGTAATACGACTCTCTATTGATAAGAAGGAATAAGTATTCAATAGGTAGATAATCTACTTAATTAGTCTATCAATGATAACTTATACACCACCACGACCCGATTAGTGGTACTCAATCTCAACATCCATTCCAATACAACTCTCATGGTTGTAATCGACTCATTACTCGCAGAATCATTGCTGCATTATTGTGGTTCATCGGTGACCTACTGTAGTTATTCATTTTCTATGAAATCTTAATAGCTAACCATACGGAGTCCATACATGTCGTATCAAATTCTTCTAAGGAGGTAACATGATCACCGTTCATGATTCATGAAGAACACTCTTGAACTTGACGTACTTTCATGACATGAAGTAGATAAAATTGCAGAAGAGTTTCAGTCAAAACAACGATAGCAGGTTAATACCATTCTTAATCGTATGCCTTAAATAGAAGACTTAACTCAAGGGTTCGTCTAGTCCTTTTTGAAACATGGTCCTGGCTTATCTCAAGATAGTATCTTCTGAGATAGATAGCCCGCTCATGGCGATTACACGAATTAAACCTTTACCAACTACTATTACGGTTGGGTATTGCACAGTCATCAGAAGGAATGTCAATCTTCCAAACCATAATACAACCTTCATAGCTTTAACCATCATCACTGTATTCCTTTGGCACAAGCGCCTATAATTATCCTCTTACCTTTAAAGTGTCGGCCACCTCTTTGGCCTTTCCTGATAGTAAAATTTCCTTACAGTCAATGTCATTTTAACCACCTCCAAATAAATTTTCTACCTCATTTCAATCACAGCTTATGTGAAGATGTTTTCCTTAAAATCTGATGAGTAAAAAAAATATCACCATTTTTCCATAAGTTATTGCCTCAGTCTTTAGAGGTTAATCACTGTCACGACTGACTCTCAATCATACTTAGAACATCTTTTATCTTAAGTCCTAATTGCCCTGAATAATTTCGACCATTACTGGTTCGATCCATAATTTCTCGTGGTTTAACACGTGCCCCACTTGGCATCATTATAATTATGTCATATTTCCTTTATCAACATTTCTATTCTTGAGAATTTTGAATATTACCTTTCTCCTTGTAAAACCTCTAAGGTTATCCTTGAATCGTTCCTCATGTATTCCCTAGATACAGGGCATATCAAGATACCATTTATTAATACCAGAATCATTGTCTATATACTTCTGAAAAAAATTTCTCCACTGATTCTTAAAGGTTGTTATTACCTGAATCCTTTCCAATTCTTAAAGGTGAAATGTCAACCTTTATGCATTCCCCTAGGATTCGTTTTAAGTTACCGATGTTCTATCCTTAATTCCACCTTTAAAAAGGTACATGCATCCTTCCATGGATAAATCAAGTCATATATCTCTGATAAGGGTGTCTTATTCAATCATTCCCACATCGATAGTATATGCCTAATTTCACAATAACATCTGTATTCAAAATGAGGTCAATCAATATGGCCTCCAAAAGATAACAACGGTTATCCGCTTTTCTTGCCTAATTTGGTAACGATAACAAGAATGTTCTGGAAGATATTGGTCGTGTTCAACGTGAACCTCTTCTTAATAATTCCTTATTTACTTTTGTTGTTTATCTCAACAGTCACCTCAATGTTGGGATATCTTTCATACCTGGCGTCTCCCTTTCTGGGTATCGAGCCACCGGTCTTACACTTCACATTCTTGAAGGTCACTTCCTTCATCCAATTTTCCTAATTTCTTACTTCCTTGTCTCCTCAGTCTATCCGCGTCTCATTATTTATCCTTCGAATTATCTCAAGGTTTCCTCGAATCCTCCCAACTTACAGGGGATAAAATATATGTATCTCTTATGCCTTCAACCATCAATTTTAACTCATGGTGAATCACCCTCATCCTGATGAATGCATACTTTTCTATTTCTATTGCTACGAGTCTTTAGGGTTTCCTCATACCCAACTCCCTTATCATACCTCAAACTCTATTGCCTTTATATTCCTTTCCACTTCAGTTTCTTTTTATTTTTGTCACACCCCCAACTTAAATAGAAAAATAAATATAGCTATTACATCATTTTAATGAAGAATACACGACCAAAATCCAAGATCTTACAGTTTAGGGTTTGGAACAGCCCAACACTACCAACTATTACATCTGATTTAAAATACTGAGTCCTCACACAACTATTATTACTTATTCTACCTGAGCTCGAACATAAGCATCAGCATCACAGGTCTTACGGGCAGTCTGCTTGAATCTAACCATAGCTGCTAGCTGTAATATCAGGGTAAAGCAAGAAGTGAGCCAAATGCTCAACAAGTGCTAACAGTACGACACAAAACATAAATCGAGATATACTTTTAAGAATGACAATAGAAAGTCATAACCAAAGGCAACGAGAGATAAAACTGTGTGAGATGGCATCATTTTGCTTGTATCAAAACAATTTTAAAATCATATCTTAATCAAAATCATTTTATGACGCTACGGATTACAGCCGGTGATCAGCCGCGAAGTAATCCCGAACCTCGCTGGGTTCTAAAACATTAATGGGAATCCCTAGGTAACTTTTAAGCCTAATATAAGTGTGGAAAGGACTCGCGTCTCAGTCCAGATCCACCATTCAAAAAAAACATTTATCCCCCTTTGGGACTGAGAAATCCACAATTTAATCATTTTAAAAACTGATGCCGATTTATGACAAAATCTCTTTTGACTGTAAACATTTTTATCAAGGGATTATAGATCAACTCGAAACACGGGAAACAAGGTACTGAATATCAGAGCCATGATTCACAAAACTATTCTCTATTCAAGTAATTGAATGGTTTTCATATATCAATGATTGGACAAGAGGATTTAGTGAGGCTAATGGATAATATGAAGGGTAATGCCAATTTGGGCTCAAAGCAATGGTTTCTCATCAAGGTTCAACTGCTGGATCATCAAGAAGGTAAGCTTCATGAATACTAAGGGTGTTAAGATATGAAGAATGATCTTTAACTCAGGACATATCAGAATTGTCAAGCTTTAGGATAAGAAAGAGGGTATCAATTAATGAGGAATCAAGCTGGTAAGTATCTGACTATCAGAATTCAAAGTAATGTTCTATAGGGGTTCAAGTATCAGGATGAGATATTAATAGTTAGGAAACATCAACATGTTAATCAAGAGGATCAATCAAGAAATATATCAACTCTTCATTTTATCATGGCATTAAACTATCATGAAAGACTTTTGAACTACTTGCAATACATACTCGAGGGTTCATGGCATCTCTATGTAACTCAAAGATAAACAAAAGTTACGCTTGATTTAAATATATCAAAATGACTCAGGATAATTGCATCGATATATATATGAACTGATTATAGTAAATACGAAGGTCAAGTTGAATCACTTGCCTTGAGATAGGCTCGTCTGGTATGACTGGTAAGAGCAACTGGAGCTTCACTCGACTTTTATGAAAAGTTTTCCCTCGTCTCGAGATCCTACATAAATAATAATAATCCTCATTATAATATATTCTCACCAACTTAACCTATTTACAACTCGAAATTAAACACGGATGGCACTTAGGCCTATATGCACTTAATTTATATTCTCCTTTAAATTATAATTGCACACACATAGCCACATATTCACATATCATATATTAACACCAAATAACACCATATATACCATAATGCAACACTAGGCTTGGATGATCTCGACTCACAACTTAAGTCACTTGGTCGCTAAACTAGACAAGGTCTTCAAATTTTGGCTTCCTAACTCGATGTGCCTTTCCTAAATTATCCAAAACCTATTGACCCTCACTTGTGCCTTTTTCTCTACTGACCTTATACTATCTTAAACTATGGTGGTCGACCTAGTACTCACTTCTAAGTGTTCTAAAACTATGTGATAAGTGATAGTGCTCACTGGTGCAAAATTTCAGAATGACAACTATGGTTTCTTGAGTACATTAGACACTCTTAAACTACAAGTTTTCCTTCAAACCTTTTAGACAAGACTCTCCTGACCTAACGGCATCTCACAAACTTGATGTGGCTCAAGGGCCTGGCTTGGGCCTTCTTGGGCCTAAGCTAAAAGTCCAAGGTTCCCTTATTTTTCTGGGCAGAAAATGCCCTGACTTGAATTAACTTGTGATACATGGTTCTAACTCATATCCTATGAACTATGGTTGGAAAAACTTCTCTGACATACCCTCTAACTAAGGCCCTATTTCTAAGTTTCAACAAAACTGTCCCCTGCTGGACAGATTTTGTGATTCTACTTGTGCACCTAATCAAATGACATGCAAACCTCCAACCAACTCCTAAAACCTATTATATACTCCCAATACTAACTTCTGGTAGCTTGGGCCTCAAAGTGCACACCAATGACATGGTCAAAACTCACTCTAAACCTCAGGGTGCTATACTGATTTTTCTGCAGAAACTAGAACTCTCATTTTCCAAGGTTTTGACTTGACAAACTCAACTAACAACAACTTAATACTTAAACCAAGACTTATACATGGTAATCTACTGAACTAACTCCCTTATTCTCAAAATAAACTTGGGTGAGATCATCCATGCCCAAAAACAACATGCAACTAAATATATAACATGCAACTCATCGAAAGCACATAACAAGATTTCGGCTAGGCATAAAGTTGTAAATGCTTGCAAAATCGACTTGCACCTAATATTCATCCTTAATAATCATGAAATATAACTTCTTTTAAGTATTAATAAGAAATTTATCATGAAAACAATCTATTTTAAGCACACATATTTCGAATTTATAGATTTTTAAACATAACTACATGATTTCGAAAAGAGTAGCATGCAAAACATGGTTGATCATCATTTTAATGTCTTAAAACTAACATGCATGGCTAAACATAAATATATAATGAAATTTCAGTAGCATGCAAAGGATTTTAAAGCATGATATCTCCATAAAACACTTAGTTAGCACATATACATAATATATCTCATAGAGAGCTCTTAAATTCACAAGAATCAAGAGTTTCTCTTTGGAGATCACATAAGAACTACACATGCATCCATGGAACTTCAACTTCCAAGTCACAAAACACTTGGAAAGTATATAAGATGAATGTAGGTAAAAGATTTACACTTGGGAAGATGAAGAATGAATTGAAAAATGGAAGGGGGGGGGAAATTTGGCCTTCGGCCGAGAGCAATGTGGGAGGGGGAGGAGAGAAATTTGTGGTGTATTGGAGTGTGGAATGAAAATGACTTCTCCCACTTTGATTTCTTTGTTTTATGCTATTTGGTTTACAAATGATGAGTGGAAGTGAGAACTTACAAAAATGTCCCTTGGTTAAAGTTAGGCCATTTTGCATGCAAGGCTAAGGTAGTAATTTGGTAATAATCAAATGAGTTAGTGGGGTTGGAAAAGTCTTGTTTGCCCTTTGAGAGAATAGAAGGGTGATTTGCATGCATGGTCTCTTATGTAATTTGATAAATATGACAACTAAAATTTATAATGATTTATTTTTATAAAATAAAATATAAGTTCAAAAATTATAAAATTTATATCATAAAATAACTTGGATTTTTAGAGACTTTATAAAATCATTTTCAAAATTTGTGAACAAAATACCTTTTAAAAGAAATTTTTTCCAAAACTTAGAATATTCCTTATAAATCAAAAATAAAGAAATTAAATAAACTCTTGCTTTGAAAAATCATATACTACACAAGGCAAATTTATAATGCAGAAACTTTCACTCACACTAGCGTACAGTCATTGAATATATTTTCATTTGACTTTAATATTATACCAATCCACAAATAATATTACATAAAATGCCGGTCGTAACATCCTCTCCCCCTTAAGGGATTCTGTCCCCAGAATCTAAGAGAAAAGATGAGGATGCCGGGAACGCATATCAGACTCTAACTCCCAAGTCGACTCTTCGACCTTAGGGTTTCTCCAAAGTACTTTTACTAACTTTACTGACTTATTTCTAAGACTCTTTACTTGTCAGTCGAGTATTTTAACCGGTTGCTCCACAAATGATAGGTCTGCCTGAATTTCTACAGGTTCATATTCTATCACATGGCTATCGTCAGGATTGTACTTCTTAAGCAACGAAACATGGAACACATTATGCACATGCCGATACTGAGGTGGTAAGGCCAACTCATAGGCTACCTTTCCCACTTGACTCAAAATCTCAAAAGGACCTATGTATCTAGGTGCTAACTTCCCTTTCTTGCCAAATCTTATCAACCCTTTTCTAGGTGACACCTTTAGCAACACAGCTTCGCCAATTTGGAATTGAACGTCCTTACGCGCTGGATCCGCATACTTCCTCTGTCTATCTTGAGCAGCAAGCAACCTTTTCTGAATTAACTTGACCGAGTCATGCAACTGTTGTACCAAATCTGGGCTGAGAATTCTTCCTTCTCCTACTTCATCCCAACTTATTGGTGATCTACATTTTCGTCCGTACAAAGCTTCGTATGGTGGCATGCCGATACTGGAATGATAGCTGTTGTTGTAAGAGAATTCAATCAACGGCAAATGGTCGTCCCAACTTCCTGCAAAATCGATTGCACAACTGCGCAACATATCTTTAATTGTTTGAATTGTCCTTTCACTCTGGCCATCAGTCTGCGGGTGGTACGCCGTGCTCATATTCAACTTCGTGCCAAGACATTCCTGAAATTGCTTCCAGAATCTCGAGTTAAATCGGGGATCTCTGTCTGAAACTATTGATACGGGTACTCCATGCCTTAGTACGATTTCGCGCACATACAGATGAACCAACTTGTCCAATGACGACTTCTCGTTTATTGGAAGGAATTGCGCCGACTAAGGTTTTCATCCAGAATATGGATTCCCCATGTACCTGAATTAAAGAATGAGATCCTCCATGAAGCCCACAATTCGAAATTTTCAATCCATCCGGGAAGCACCAAGATGTATCGAGACTTAAAGAAGAACTTTTGGTGGCCAAATATGAAGCGAGACGTGGAAGAATGGGTTGCGAAGTGCTATACTTGTCAGAAAGTAACCCTTATGTGAAGCGTCACTGAATATTACAAAATTCCCTTGATCATCTGGAAGTACCAACACCAGAGCTGTTACCAACTTCTGCTTTAACTCTTGAAAGCTATCTTCACATTCTCCACTCCATTCAAACTTTTGATTCTTTCTGGTTAACTTGGTCAATGGCGTGGCAATCTTCGAGAAATCCTTGACGAATCTTCTATAGTATCCGGCCAATCCTAGAAAACTTTGCACTTCCGTAGGAGTCTTTGGCCTCTCCCAACTCATAACTGCCTCAATCTTTGCCGGATCCACTTTAACTCCCTCATTTCCAATAACATGCCCCAAAAATTGAACTTCCTTTAACCAAAACTCACATTTAGTGAACTTGGCATACAACTTCTCTTGTCGGAGTATCTCCAATGCTATCCAGAGGTGCTGCTTATGTTCTTCTTCGGACTTAGAATAAATAAGGATGTCATCAATAAATACCATGAAAAATTTATCCAAATACTTCTTAAATACCCGATTCATCAGATCCATGAATGCGGCCGGAGCGTTGGTCAATCCAAACGGCATTACTAGGAATTCATAATGCCCATATCTGGTCCTGAATGCGGTCTTAGGAATATCTTCTTCTTTGATCTTTAATTGATGGTATCCCGATCTCGAATCAATCTTCGAAAAGCATTTTGCTCCCTTCAACTGATCAAAAAGGTCATCTATCCTTGGTAGCGGGTAGCGGTTCTTGATCGTCACCTTATTCAACTCCCGGTAATCTATGCATAGACGCATACTCCCATCTTTCTTCTTTACAAACAGAACAGGTGCTCCCCATGGCGACGTACTTGGTCGTATCACTCCTTTATCCAATAATTCTTGTAGCTGGCTCGCCAGCTCTTTCATTTCTGCTGGTGCCATCCTATATGGGGCCTTTGAAACTGGTTCCGTGCCTGGAGCAAGGTTGATCTCAAACTCAATTTGTCGATCTGGTGGTAAGCCTGGTAGTTCGTCGGGAAACACATCGGGGAACTCACTAACTACAGGAATATCTTCCATGCTGAGGCTGCCTCTCTTTGAATCCACTACATATGCTAGGAACAACTCACAACCTTTTGTAAGCAACTTCTTAGCCTGAACGATTATAAGAAATAGTTGTTCTTGCCTCTGCCCCTTAAATACTACCTTCTCTCCACTCTTCGTCTTTAAATACACTCTCTTGGTCTTACAATTAATCTGAGCGCTATTCTCTCCTAACCAATCCATTCCTAAAATTATGTCAAACTCTCCCAACTTGAAGAGTATCAAGTCGGCTGAAAACTTATATCCCGAAATATCGATCTCACACTTTGGACAAAATCGATTCACAGGAATCTTCTCTTGGTTTGCAATTACTATATTTACTACCTCACTCATAACCATTTTATCACATTGGAGCTTATCAACAAAAGATTCTGATATGAAAGATCTTGTTGCTCCCGAATCAATCAATACTTTAGCTTTGACATTATTGAGTAAAAGTGTACCTGCTATCATCTCAGAATCCTGAACAGCATCTTTTATCTTTAGATCAAATGTCCTTGCTGTTGCTTGCGGGGTTGGTGCGGGTGGTGGAGGTAATGCCAATACCTCAGCTGGCACGCTTGCACTGGTACTTGCCACGTTCATCAGAGCTTTGACTGGTCCTGTTGCCTTACAGTACCTAGCCTTGTGTCCAGTCTTCCCACACTTGTAGCACGTAACTCCTGGCTTCGGCATCTTGCACTCATTTGCCAAATGTCCTTTCTGATTGCACCTATAACAGGTCATGCTCAGCTTATTGCATACTCCGGGGTGCCTTCTTCCACAGTGCTTGCATTCCGGTCTCTGGAACCTGTTTTCTCCAACTTGCCCTTAGCCTGCCTGGTTGTTTCCTTTTGATTCTTGCCTTTTGCCCAAATTTCCCTTCTTTTGAAAATTTCTGCCCTTCTGAAAACCAATCCTCTTTACATTCCGATCTTGCGAACTTCCAGCTTCAGACTTTTCTCCATAAAATGGAACCTTCCTCTTCTTGTTATCCCTCTCTTTCCTTGACTGCATCCCATTATTCTCAATCAGAGCAGCTTTCTGTACTACTCCCGCATAAGTTTCAAGCTCAAACATAGCCACCCTATCTCTGATCCAAGGCTCCAATCCTTGCTGAAATTTCTTTGCTTTTTCCTCCTCAGTGCTGGTATACTTTGTCACAACCCTTGACAACTCAGTGAACTTCTTCTCATACTCCAATACAGTCATGTTCTATTGCTTCAACTCAAGAAATTTTAGCTCCATCTGATTCTGCATGTACTTAGGGTAATACTTGTCCAGAAATAACTTTTTAAATCTCTCCCAAGAAACCTGCTGAGTGACTTCCATAGCCTTTACTAATTCCCACCAATAGATGACTTCTCCCTTCAAGAAGTAAGTAGCATACGGCGTCTTCTGATCGTCTCCTAACTGTACCAATTCAAAAGCCCTTTCCATCTCCTTGATCCATGTGTTAGCTATCACTGGATCAGTGGTATCATGAAATACAGGTGGATTCACATTCTGAAAAGCCTTGAAAGTGACAATTTGTCTAGGTGGTACTGGTGGTTCAGGTGGTTGGTGTGGCTCACGGTTATCTTAGTTTTCAATTCGTTGTTGAAGAGTTAGTTGTTGTTGAGCTATAGTATTGGTTTGCTGTTGCAAGGTTTCCAGTAGTCGAAGAATATTTGGGTCTGTGGTGAAGGTGGTTGTTGGGTTCTTCTTTTTGGGAGGCATGATCCTGAAATAAGAGTTGTGTCAAAACAGATATGAATGATAAAATGATTCGAGGGTATCGCATGGCATTCTCATTTACATATGGGGTCAAGTTTCCAAATTAAGCAGATATGATGATAGAAACATAAAATAACAGTTGAGAGCAAATGGAACAATATCATATAATTATTGAAATTTTAAAGGTCACAGTACATAGGATTGGGACAAAGTCTGATTCTAGAATAACAGGCTTATTTAAAGGAAATAACGGAAACAACCGGGGATTCTATAGAGTCTGATAGTACAACAACATGAAAGGTAAATGGAAAGAACTAAGGTTCCACTCCATCTGAACGGGGCTTGGTAGTCTTTTCCTCTCAAAGCATCTTCACAATGCTCTAGAGCTCATCCGCCACCATCTGAATGACATACTGGCTGGTACGGTCCCGGTGTGCTGACATCTCCTCAAGCTTAGTGTTGACGTACTGAACCAAGGTCTCAAGTCTCGCAGTCATCTGCTCCTTGGGCTTCCCTTCGTAGTTTCGGCTATCCGGATACACGTTCTTCAGTCGGTCTATCAGTCGGTCGTACTTGCCCTAAAGCATGTCGAACTCGCGCCTCAACTCAGCATACACGGAGAAAACAATAGTGTCGTCCGACCCAGAGGATGATGAGGAATGCGCCCTTTGCTGACAACCAATAAGAGGAGTATTAATAATAATTTACTTATCCTACTCTCTCGCATAATATCTATAACCTACACAATATCCTATAACCTATTTGGGTTGTCCAGGGACTCTAAACCGTAGCTCTGATACCAAAAATTGTCACACCCCCAACTTAAATAGCAAAATAAATATAGCTATTACATCATTTTAATGAAGAATACACAACCAAAATCCAAGATCTTTCAGTTTAGGGTTTGGAACAGCCCAACACTACCAACTATTACATCTGATTTAAAATACCGAGTCCTCACACAACTATTATTACTTATTCTACCTGAGCTCGAACATAAGCATCAGCATCACAGGTCTTACGGGCAGTCTGCTTGAATCTAACCATAGCTGCTAGCTGTAATATCAGGGTAAAGCAAGAAGTGAGCCAAATGCTCAACAAGTGCTAACAGTACGACACAAATCATAAATCGAGATATACTTTTAAGATTGACAATGGAAAGTCATAACCAAAGGTAACGAGAGATAAAACTGTGTGAGATGGCATCATTTTGCTTGTATCAAAACAATTTTAAAATCATATCTTAATCAAAATCATTTTATGACGCTACGGATTACAGCCGGTGATCAGCCGCGAAGTAATCCCGAACCTCGCTGGGTTCTAAAACATTAATGGTTATCCCTAGGCAACTTTTAAGCCTAATATAAGTGTGGAAAGGACTCGCGTCTCAGTCCAGATCCACCATTCAAAAAAAACATTTATCCCCCTTTGGGACTGAGAAATCCACATTTTAATCATTTTAAAAACTGATGCCGATTTATGACAAAATCTCTTTTGACTGTAAACATTTTTATCAAGGGATTATAGATCAACTCGAAACACGGGAAACAAGGTACTGAATATCAGAGCCATGATTCACAAAACTATTCTCTATTCAAGTAATTGAATGGTTTTCATATATCAATGATTGGACAAGAGGATTTAGTGAGGCTAATGGATAATATGAAGGGTAATGCCAATTTGGGCTCAAAGCAATGATTTCTCATCAAGGTTCAAGTGCTGGATCATCAAGAAGGTAAGCTTCATGAATACTAAGGGTGTTAAGATATGAAGAATGATCTTTAACTCAGGACATATCAGAATTGTCAAGCTTTAGGATAAGAAAGAGGGTATCAATCAATGAGGAATCAAGCTGGTAAGTATCTGACTATCAGAATTCAAAGTAAGGTTCTATAGGGGTTCAAGTATCAGGATGAGATATTAATACTTAGGAAACATCAACATGTTAATCAAGAGGATCAATCAAGAAATATATCAACTCTTCATTTTATCATGGCATTAAACTATCATGAAAGACTTTTGAACTACTTGCAATACATACTCGAGGGTTCATGGCATCTCTATGTAACTCAAAGATAAATAAAAGATACGCTTGATTTAAATATATCAAAATGACTCAGGATAATTGCATCGATATATATATGAACTGATTATAGTAAATACGAAGGTCAAGTTGAATCACTTGCCTTGAGATAGGCTGGTCTGGTCTGACTGGTAAGAGCAACTGGAGCTTCACTCGACTTTTTTGGCAAGTTTTCCCTCGTCTCGAGATCCTACATAAATAATAATAATCCTCATTATAATATATTCTCACCAACTTAACCTATTTACAACTCGAAATTAAACACGGATGGCACTTAGGCCTATATGCACTTAATTTATATTCTCCTTTAAATTATAATTGCACACACATAGCCACATATTCACATATCATATATTAACACCAAATAACACCATATATACCATAATGCAACACTAGGCTTGAATGATCTCGACTCACAACTTAAGTCACTTGGTCGCTAAACTAGACAAGGTCTTCAAATTTCGGCTTCCTAACTCGATGTGCCTTTCCTAAATTATCCAAAACCTATTGACCCTCACTTGTGCCTTTTGCTCTACTGACCTTATACTATCTTACAACTATGGTGGTCGACCTAGTACTCACTTCTAAGTGTTCTAAAACTATGTGATAAGTGATAGTGCTCACTGGTGCAAAATTTCAGAATGACAACTATGGTTTCTTGAGTACATTAGACACTCTTAAACTACAAGTTTTCCTTCAAAACTTTTACACAAGACTCTCCTGACCTAAGGGCATCTCACAAACTTGTTGTGGCTCAAGGGCCTGGCTTGGGCCTTCTTGGGCCTAAGCTAAAAGTCCAAGGTTCCCTTGTTTTTCTGGGCAGAAAATTCCCTGACTTGAATTAACTTGTGACACATGGTTCTAACTCATATCCTATGAACTATGGTTGGAAAAACTTCTCTGACATACCCTCTAACTAATGCCCAATTGGGCCTAATGAGGGCCTACCCATGACATGGTCAAATCTCCCTATTTCTAAGTTGCAACAAAACTGTCCCCTGCTGGACAGAGTTTGTGATTCTACTTGTGCACCTAACCAAATGACATGCAAACCTCCAACCAACTCCTAAAACCTATTATATACTCCCAATACTAACTTCTGGTAGCTTGGGCCTCAAAGTGCACACCAATGACATGGTCAAAACTCACTCTAAACCTCAGGGTGCTATACTGATTTTTCTGCAGAAACTATAACTCTCATTTTCCAAGGTTTTGACTTGACAAACTCAACTAACAACAACTCAATACTTAAACCAAGACTTATACATGGTAATCTACTGAACTAACTCCCTTATTCTCAAAATAAACTTGGGTGAGATCATCCATGCCCTAAAATAACAACATGCAACTAAATATATAACATACAACTCATGGAAAGCACATAACAAGATTTCGGCTAGGCATAAAGTTGTAAATGCTTGCAAAATCGACTTGCACCTAATATTCATCCTTAATAATCATGAAATATATTTTCTTTTAAGTATTAATAAGAAATTTATCATGAAAACAATCTATTTTAAGCACACATATTTCGAATTTATAGATTTTTAAACATAACTACATGATTTCGAAAAGAGTAGCATGCAAAATATGGTTGATCATCATTTTAATGTCTAACATGCATGGCTAAACATAAATATATAATGAAATTTCAGTAGCATGCAAAGGATTTTAAAGCATGATATCTCCATAAAATACTTAGTTAGCACATATACATAATATATCTCATAGAGAGCTCTTGAATTCACAAGAATCAAGAGTTTCTCTTTGGAGATCACATAAGAACTACACATGCATCCATGGAACTTCAACTTCCAAGTCACAAAACACTTGGAAAGTATATAAGATGAATGTAGGTAAAAGATTTACACTTGGGAAGATGAAGAATGAATTGAAAAATGGAAGGGGGGGGGGGAAATTTGGCCTTCGGCCGAGAGCAATGTGGGAGGGGGAGGAGAGAAATTTGTGGTATGTTGGAGTGTGGAATGAAAATGACTTCTCCCACTTTGATTTCTTTGTTTTATGCTATTTGGTTTACAAATGATGAGTGGAAGTGAGAACTTACAAAAATGTCCCTTGGTTAAAGTTAGGCCATTTTGCATGCAAGGCTAAGGTAGTAATTTGGTAATAATCAAATGAGTTAGTGGGGTTGGAAAAGTCTTGTTTGCCCTTTGAGAGAATAGAAGGGTGATTTGTATGCATGGTCTCTTATGTAATTTGATAAATATGACAACTAAAATTTATAATGATTTATTTTTATAAAATAAAATATAAGTTCAAAAATTATAAAATTTATATCATAAAATAACTTGGATTTTTAGAGACTTTATAAAATCATTTTCAAAATTTGTGAACAAAATACCTTTTAAAAGAAAAATTTTCCAAAGCTTAGAATATTCCTTATAAATCAAAAATAAAGAAATTAAATAAACTCTTGCTTTGAAAAATCATATATTACACAAGGCAAATTTATAATACAGAAACTTTCACTCACACTAGCGTACAATCATTGAATATATTTTCATTTGACTTTAATATTATACCAATCCACAAATAATATTACATAAAATGTCGGTCGTAACAATTTTCCTTTCTCTTATCATTATTTCATGAACCAACACAACATAAGCATTGATTTCAAACATCCCATCATTCTGGATTCGTGTCCTCAGAACGAATCTTGATAACTTTTACAACTTAGATTCATAATTCATCATACTCGTCTGCCTTTGTTCTGGCTCTAAAGCTTTTTACACTATCTCCATAACCTTGGGAAGTACTTTCCTGAAAACAATTGACTGAACTTAAATCAGTTTATTATAATCTCTTGCTCCGTGCCTTCCTTGGCCTTTCACCAGCGGGTGGCCTCTCTCTTAGGAGGGTAAGTGACAAAACAGTCTTTTGTGATTCGTCAATCATTTAGAATCTCAAATGATTCCTATATTTCCTTTAGCCAGGCTCTTGCCTCGACTAGGTCAACCTGTTCCTTGGAACTCTGAGAGCTTAGCGATTTAAAGGTCATGAAAGAATTTCCTACCGCATTGTTTCCTCAAGGTGGTGGTTGGGGATAATAGTCTAAGTTCTTTTTAGACAGGTCCATGAATTGCCGTATAGGAGTACCGTCTCGGGTCTCCTTTCCTTACTCGACTTTCTGTTTCCTTAGTATGAAATGTTTCATCCTTCTCCCATACTTGGGGTTATCTTATACGTTAAAATCCTCATTTTCCACTTCATTATGTTATGGGTTCCTTCTATCTTGATGGCGTCCTCCCTGACTATCACATTTAGGGTTTGCCCTTAATCTTATTCCTTGAACTATGACTTTCATCTAAGATCTCGTCTTTAAGCTCTTGAACATTTGGAACCCAAATTCTATAGGACTACCTCATTATTCCCTTATCATCTTTCTCGGTATTAATCTCATATCTATTTGTTGGCTCTCTGCCTTCATTCATCACTTTTTCTGGCACAATATGTTCTTCTCCAATAATTCGATCTGTATTGCAATCTCAAACAACTTTTCGGTACCGGCTCCGGTTACCTTCACTTCTATTTCCATTTTCTCAAAATCTCTTATAAACTCTCCCAAAGACATTATTATCTTGAGTCTCTCCTTTTTACTAAGGGCATCAGCCACCACATTGGCTTTCCCCGAATGATAAAGAATCTCCCTATCATAATTCTTGATTAGCTCTAACCGCCTTCTCTGGCGTATGTTGAGCTCTTTCTGAGTGAAAATGCACTAGAGCACTTATAGCTTGTGTTAATCTCACACTTCTCTCCATACAAGTAGTGCCTCCAATATTTAGAGCAAAATTATTGCCACGAGCCCAAGCTCATGGGTGGGGATATCGAATTTTATATTCCCTTAATTGTCTTGACACGTACGCGATTACCTTGTGCTGTATAAGAAGCACCCTAATTCCTTATGCGAAGCGTCACTACACATCACAAAATCTCCTTTTCCATCCGGCAACGCCATCATAGGGGCCGTCACCAATCTTTGCTTCAGTTCTTAAAAGTTGTTCTCGTATTTCTCTGTCCATTCAAACTTCTCAGTCTTACGAGTAAGCCGCGTTAAAGGGGGCTACTATCTTTACAAACTTGAACGAACCTCCGGTAGTGACCGACCAATCCTACCTCTGGTAGTCGACCTAACCATGGTCATCAATTCCTCAGTGGTCCTTTATTCATTCTTGTCAGGATCCTCTATGGGATCCTCCTCAGCAACTATCCCTTCTAGGACAACATCCTCAACCGCTACATCCTCAATATGAACATCATCCGATCTCACGTTAGGACGCTCTATCGGATCCATAATTTGATCTCCAATAAGTAATAAAACATCATCGCGTTGTTGCTCCTCAACCTCAGGGTTCGGAGTCCCGCTACCATATACGATAACGAACTACGCTTCTATCACGATATTTATAAGGGTTCCCATAAGGGTTTTAACTATCAGTACTACGTTAGGTAGCCTGACTATGAACTTGGCAAGAGTTCTTATTATCTTAGTGAACTTATTATCTTAACGTCACATCATCTCTGAGGTTTATAACGCTTGGCTCTGATACCATTTCTGTAACACCCCCAAATCCAGGGTCGGGGATCCGGGTTGTCACGAGTTCCATTTCCCTTATCAATACTTAATCTTAACAGTCAACCCACTACTGAGTACTGTGACCCCACTATACACACACACACACCACAAGTTATAGTCTCAGAGATGAATACCCAAAGATATCACAAGTCCTTATATTCCACAATTATAAACCGTTACACCTTAAAAAGGTTTCTGAATAATTTTACATTTCTTTGCCATTATTACAATTCATAAAGATACATAAGGCTGGTACATCAAAAGTTGAAAGCCTAGCCTACTGGTAATTCCTACCTCAGCTACATCGACATCAACACTTCCAGAAAACTGTGGAACGTTTCCTAACCGCTTGCGAATTGGAAGCTTGGTCCTGTTCATCTTCTCTATCTGTTGTTGTGTGATGAAAGAAGAAAGCAAGGGTGAGCAACAAGCCCACCAAAATAATATGTATAAAGATTAACAATATATGAGCATTCTCATAGTACTCATGAAAGTCTTGGTCAAAAGAAATGAACCAAGCTGATATCTTAATGCGACCAAGTCACAAAATATTCAGTATATATATACATATATACTTTTCACAATCTTTGAAATCCTCTGACATGTATTATATACACAGAGTTCCAGTTTATAACTGTATAAAAAATATCGTTGCAAGGTGATCTCATAAATCTATCCATGTCTCAACGTTTTTCTGAAAATCTTTGACATGCACAAGATAATCATTTACTAGATATAAGTTTTAAAAGATGAAGTTACAAGATACTCCAATATACTTATATCTTTTCCGAATACTACTTGAACTACCACCGTTCAAGTTATAATTAGTTTCAAAAGTTCATCACACAGATGAGACTACAAGATAAGACTTGAATAGATTCAATCTTTGAAATATTATTGAATGAAATGAAGTTACGAGATACTTCATTAAGTCCCGATATATATATATATATATATATATATATATTCATATATATCTCCCATACGTTTCCTGAAAACCTCTGTCATGTAAAGTATGAACAGAGTTGCAATATCCAATAAATTTGGAAAGGAAAGAATTTTGGCATAAACCTGATATCTTGCTGATCAGGCAAAGATACCAATAAGTAACCTTTTCTACTAGTAGATGGATGAATCCCCCACCGGTCATCACCCTGGCCTCATTAGGACCTTGTGCTGGACCGCCACCCGGCCTCTTACGCGTTGATGGACTGCCACCAAGCCACTTACACTTTGATAGACCGTACCCCGGCCTGTCGCTTATGCCGACTCAATTAGATGGACTTACTTCCCGAACGTTGGGCAAGTAATCAAATTGTTTTCTCAAAATAGCAACCACGTTGCGAATGTAAAATACACCACAGAGCCGGATCCCCCAGGTTTTGAGCGAGTATTTAAATCCCCTTCGAAAGGAGGATCTTAAATATAAAAGAATGAGTTTTGGGATCCGCCCTAACTTTTAGAAATCATTTTGAAGACTCGAAAACATTTTTAAGAATGTTTGGAGTACTGCTGATTTATTAAAATAAATCAGTCCCGATATATTAGAAATACCTGAATATTATTATTTAAATAATATTCTCATAAAGATAATCCTTATAAAAATAATCGAAGTAGAAGTTTTAAAACTCATACTTGAAATGAATATTAAATAACCTAAGATATACTTATACGAAAGTACTATCTTTATTTGAGTAATCGAAAATAAGTTTGATTATCGAAACATTATTCTTTAATAAAATAAAGAATATTATTAAATAATAAGCGGAGTCATAATACCTCGAATGAATATTATAAATAATATTCATTAAATAAAATAAACGGAGTCATACATCCTCAAATGAATATCCAATTAATAATCATTAAATAGAATAAACAGAGTCATAAGTCCTCGAATGAATATTCAAATAATATTCATTAAATAAAATAAAGTTATCGAATAAACCTTATTCGATCAATAGTTTTGAAAACTATATCTATATATATATAAATATATAAATATATATATAATATACTCGGGAACATCGACTCCCGGTTTAGAAATATGTTCACCTTTGGGTCCCCTATACTAAGGGTATACGCAACTACTGCATAATTCTAGTATAGGTATTATGCAACTATAAACATTGAAATCAACAGATAGATAATCAGATTACGAAACAGACATGCATATATACCATATCAGCATGCTCCAATATATCGCAAAATTTGCTAATAACAATCATGCACTTATCACAAGATAATGCATATACATATATTTACATCACAACAACAGTATAACGGGTAGAAAACTTGCCTGAGTGCTCCCGGATAAACATAAGCTTAGAGTGGGTCCAATAACCTATGAACAACAACATAAGTCGGAATTAAACCCCGGTCGCTTAAGAAACTAGACTTTAACCATTTAGAGTCCTAACGTTCGCTTTCGCGCTTAACGATTTACTTAAGTCGCTCGAGTACCCTCGGCTCCACCATTTTTAATAAATTAACCATTAAGAGTTTTAAGGCGATTATTTCGCGAGTACCTTACCAACTGCCTAATCCACTTATCATATTTGTTTCATACCCCAATTAGTCATTTAAAGTCCTTAACCAAGGTTTCAAAGTAAGGCGAGGGGTAATGGTTCGTTCGCGAAACGCCGTTACTTAAAACGGTCATTTCTCCTAAACCGTTAATCGGATTCAAACGAACCACATATCAAAACGAAGCTCGTAACATGAGCTATTTAAAAATGGCAATGGTCAAAACCTAACAGTGAGTTCAAGCGTTCTGATGTTAAGAACAAAAACAGTCTAAAGTAAATCGGACATTACGACGGCTATGTTTACGCGATTACCAATTTTTATACCACTCCAATCAATCCACAATTCAACCCACAATCAACATTACAACCAAAATCCCTCCAAACCTCACCACATCAGTCTATTACTTCATGTTTTATCCAACTTATTTAATCACAACAAAAGCTACTAACCATACTAAGGTTCATTAACTAATAACCAAGTTTCAACCATCAAAATCTCTACAAACTCAACCAAACTTTAAACAAATAAGCATCATGCTTCACATATACTATATCAATCATAACCATTCCTAAATACTCAAAACTAAAAGCTAGGGTTTGGAGTTTATACCTTCTTGAAGCTTCTTAACACAACACAAGAGCTTTGAATGCCTAAAAGAACCTTGATCCTTGTAACCTTAAACTTTCATAAAAATTCAAGAAAACTAAAGTAATTTTTTGAAAGTTAATATTCACCATCTTCTTCCTTGAATTATTGGAAGATATTGTGAAGGAAATTGAATCTTAGATTCATGGGATAGCTATATCTATGTATAAGGAACCTTGGATAATTACCTCATGATTTAACAATGCTTGGATCTTGGATTTTGATTTTTTTCTCCTTGAAAATGAAGAGAAAGCCGAGAGCTTCCTTGAAGAAATGGAGTGTTTTGTGTTTTTTTGATGTTATGATTTGTTTTTGGCTTGGTTGATCCACTTTGTTTGTTTAATTAACTTTTTACCATGGTAAAGAATGAATGGTTCACAATCAACCAACCAATCCCTCCTTTTTGTCATGCTTAAGTCACCATGCTTATGTCATCTTCCACACTTGTCTTCTTCTTGTTGGTGTGATGACATCATCATCGACTAACCCCTTGATTAACTCCTAATTTCTTGCCTAATGACTGCTGATCTGTTATACGGTTCGCTTAACTTTCGTTATCGTTTATCGTTTGAGGGATCATACCCGGGATCTTATTACTTGGGTTCTCTTAACCTTTCTCAATACATTATATTCCTCTTATGATCCTCTCTTATAATCCTTGAATTTAAATCCTTTTAATCATGTTACTTTATACTCAATTCTTGCGGTATCTGGTGGATTTTCTGGAAAAATTAAAGTGTTCAGATTTGGATTCTTACGATCTTTACATACACTTATATACCACATAGAGTACTAATAATATCCTAGAAGATCAATAAAAGAACCCCTACATAGTGTGGTATGAAAAGTTTTCTTATTCGGCATAATCAGCAAAATCACTATTCATAAGGGATTCAAAAAGTCCAAAATTTTTGGGGTTATTACACCAGGTTACTATCATGAACCATGGCCTCAAACCCTTGTTCTTCTTGCAAGGAACTGGCACCTGAATGTGCTAGACTTTCCTCCTCAATGACTGGATCATTAGCAATTGTACTCCCAACTTCAATTGACAAAACAATTCCAGCCAGGGTTGTGAGTAGAGTTGTTCCTATTTGAGAAACCTCCAATTAAATTGGAGAGGATTTGAGTAGCTCCCCCTCAAGAATACTACTTTCAAACCTTTTAGTTAGTGAAGACTATTGTTCACATGAAGTTGAAATTCGAACCTGCACAGGGTCTTTAGTAAAAACAAATGAAACTCATGTGTTTTATGGTGTCGTCAAAGTCTACCTCTGCATGTAGCCTCTCACCATCTATGGATTGTGTCTGAGTGGTGATCATAGTTTCTTGAATTATGTCACTTGATGTTGGCAAGGCTTGAGAACTGGATTCAAGCCTGTCATTATAAGATGAAGAAATTTGATAGATCAGAGTAGTGATTTCAGAAATAACTTTTGGAAACTCCCCTGAATGGATGTGGGAGTTTCAATTGATGTGATCTAATTGTGTGTGCCAACCAATTGACTTTTTTCACCCTCTTGAGAGTGCTCAAGAGGGGATGCAGACTCTTGACATGATGTATTGGGGAGAATGCTTGATTCAATAATGACACCCTGTTGAGAAGGTGCTACTAGATTGGCTTTTCCCCATTGTTACAACTACATCCTTTTGAGAAGATGCAGAGGTGGCCAATTGAGTGGTCAACTCAACCGTCCTTGGCTTGTTGGTTTTCTGACCAGGGTTGACTCAATAGTTGTTTGGTCCTCACCACTCTCAGTTACAACTAGCAAAAATGTTTATTTCCTCTTCTTTTTACTAACTTCAACCTTTTGAGACGATGAAGTAGTTGGCTTCCTAGATTCTAATGATGGAGAAAGAAGGGTCTCAGCTGTGAAAGGCCCATGTGTGCTATCCTGTTTTTGTACTTCTACAGGTGCAGACATCATAGTTGTACTAGTAATTGCACGAGACCTCATGTCAGGCATAGGGTAAGGGTAGGTTCTAAATATTTCCAACATGAAGTCAGTCATATTTAGAGCTACCTTTACCTGATTCTTTGTAGTTAGTGAACCAAATAAAACTTCGGACACTTGTTTACAATTGCCTATTTGACTTCTGTCTATTCTTTCAAGCATATGAATATCAGCTACTTTATAATTTAAAGTGGAAATTATAAACTTAGGGAAGAAAATTTCTTTACCTCTACTTACATGGTCAGCCTTGTGCCGATTTCTTCCAGGATTAATACCAACATTAAGATGCCTGTTGTATTCTATAGAATGCACCAGCTTCTGCACCACACTGGAGATGTTGTCATATGCAGTCTTCCTGTATGTGAAAGCTCTAATGATGGAGTCAGATATGAAAAACCAATTTCTCCTTAAATTCTTCCTGTTCAGCCTAGCCATATCAATCTTCTCACTGTAGTTTATGAAATCTCTAAACTAAGCCAACTCCTGTGTTGTTGGAGCCTCTACAATGTTGTCTGTGGGTATGTCCAAGGCCTGGCTGACATCATCAGCACCAAACTCTACATCAACACCTTGAATTGTACAGTTAACCACCAATGAGACTCCTTGATTCTCATGGACAATTGTGTTTACAATAGCTGAATTCCAAAACTCGTTAAGCACATCCATGTACAACATAGGATTAACAGTCAAAGTTCCTGCGAGATAGGATTCATACAGGAATTTGACAAAGAACTTGAAAGTATCAGGTGCTTGATTTGCATCCGCAAATGCTAAGTAGTTGGTTCTATCTTTGGGGATAACAACTCTGACATTGTTGGAAGCCGTTGGAAGTGTTTGAGTTTCAGCGGGTAAGTGTTTAGAGGAAGAAAAAGCTTGAAGAGAGTGAGAGCAATGAAAAGTTGTAAAAATTAGGTCAATTGAGATCTCGAAAGCATAAAGAGGGGTTATGTCGAGATGTCTGGGTATTTGTAGGATAGAGATGTGACTTGTCGAGAACTAAGAAATAAACTGTTGATATTTGTTTATCGAGAAGTCACGTGAATTAAAAAACTCATGTCGAGATGTCGCTATCCTAACTCTTATCAAGAACTAGATAGTGACTTATCGAGATGTAGAATAAATACCATGTTTGTCCTAATTGGACTGAATTATACCAATTTATATTGAATAAATCAACGTAAAATTGGAATTGATATTTTGTCAAAAGTATTTTACTGAAATAATTTATTGAATTAAATAATTCCAGTTCTGAGTTATTGATAAGTCTAAAATTTATGCTTGTAGAGAACTCTATATTGATATATATATATATATATGATAGGGAATAAAAATAACCCTAATTGCGGAGTTAATATCGCATTAATTAGACCTGATTTGGTCAAAGGGGAATGCCAAATTAATGAGGCCTAAAACCCTAACTATTTATTAAATTCATAATTAATAAAGGGGCTAATGAAACAGCCCAATAAATGTGTTAAATAAGTAACTACTTCTATAAGAAGTAGCCTCCAAGCAACCCAAATTCAGAAGGAAATTAATTCCTACTTTCTAAGACTCCAAAGTCCAATCTGAGGTGGAGACTTGCCCATCAAGTCTCCCAATTCTACCCGAATTCTCAGACTCTCAACGTATATATAAAGGGTCTTACCCTTCAATTTCAGCAGAACATTTTGGACAAGAGCTCCACACGTCACAAAGCCGAAAAGGCATCCTACAAGCCACGAGGTCATTACCTGGAATGACATTTTAGACTGAGTCTTGGGAGGACATGAAAGTCACTGCATCCTTGGTGAGCTCTCGCTGCCATAGCCCCGAGGGCATGCATCACCAAGAACTACGTTTTGGCTTAATCCTTAGCATATGCCAAGGTACGTAGGCATCTTGTGAGGGCAGATTCAAGCCATGAAACACAAGCGCAACCATTAAAGCTCGAAGCTTATCAAACCCTAACATTAAATACACGCAATAAATAAATACATATTTTTTATCCATAACATTTGGCACCGTCTGTGGGACAAAGACGACAACCATGAAAGCACGAAGAAGCACCGAGAAACCACCTGATCAGATGCGCAATATTGCATCCAACGTTGAGATTCCACCACAGTCAAACCTCAATATTTGAGAGACTAATCTCTCAGGGACAGAGCTCCCCATTACCCAACTGCTGGTACAACGGTCTCCAACCGCAAGGGGATGAAGAATCAAGGGAAGAGTCCCAAACTATAGATGGTACTCTCACTAATGAGCACCGGAATTTCAGATGTTAATAATTGTGCTTGCCTCAAGGGTGAATGATCACCCACCTTACGAGATGTAAAATTTTGAGGAAGAACACAAGACCGGGTACATGAGGAGTACGAATATCAGTATTTGTAACTAAACCTTATTGAAGGAAGAAGTTGTGATTTTTATGATCCCCATATCAAGGATAGTGATTGTTCATATGAAGAAGAGATCGCCCCAAGAAGGGTACAGCCGATTGAGGAACCTGTTGTTAAAGGGCATTTTTTAGCGCTGAAGACGCGAAAGGATGAATTGCCAAATCATAAAGAAGAGGAACTGTGCTCATGAAGCACGCATCCGAAAATCCCATAAAGATCTGAAATCATGAAGCAATCAATATCTACCAGCCACAACTCAAGTTGTCGCTTCCATCATTGGAGCACCACAACTTTCAATCACAAAACCAAGAAACTGGTCCCACAATAATGGGATTCCTTGTGACCCGAAAGCTAATTCTACAGACCGATCCCCAATCTAAAGGAATGTAAAACTAGGGGATAAAACCCCAGTCGGATTTCATATGTTAACAATTATGGAGAAACGCTAACCCACCTGACTGGAGTAAACTTCAGCGTCGAACGCAGTAAGATTATGAATTCCGGTATTTGCAGGGGCTGATCCTCATTCATAAACAATTTTGAGATTTCTCTAGTTCCAAATACCTAGGACAGTGATCGTCCATCTGATAAGGTGACCGAGCCACAAAGGAGACAACCAAAAAAATAGCCCGTTGTCAGATCCATTGAGAAAAAGAATTTCCGAAGGGACCATTGAGAAAAAGAATTTGAGCTCATGAGGAGCACATCAACAAGATTTAACAAGTTGGGAGATGCGTTAGGAAAAAACTCGATCTTAATCCGAAGGGACGAATTAAGATCCCCAAATTCAAAAGATAAAATCCTCAAGTTTAAGGGTCGAATCCCCAATTTCATATGGTAATTGAGACCTTAACTCTACCAATGTTCTCCTTTCCTGAACCATGGACGATCCGGGATATGAATTCAAAGGATATAAACCCCCTTATATTCAAGGATTGAAACCCATCAATGACAAATATGTGATTATTCCAGTCCCTAGACAGAGGACGATGAAATATGAAGTGAGAAGGATACCACTCCAAGAAGGCGACGTCCAGGAAGTGACCGACCGAAGAAAGATGTCCCAAGCCTTGAGGGCCTCGAGGACTGAAAGCTTAGGATAATGAAGATTGGATTTTCGTCTCATAAAACTCGTGATTTAATGGAGGAAAAGATACCTGAAAACGGAACAACAAACTCGACTACTTGCCAAATTTGGAAAACCTGGACCCCGAGGGTCGATTCCCCGATATACTTGGTTTAAACGACCTTCCATGAAAAAAGAAGATGGAAATTCCAAGAATTGATCCCAAAGATTTGATGCCCTTTAAAGGTCTGAATAATCCTATGTATCTCTCCACGAGAGAAACTACGAATACAGGGAAGCTAAAGGCACCCTAATCTGGGCGTATGATGGATTCATTAATCCGGATAACCACGGGGCATGACTCGATTATGGTGCAAAAGTGCATGAGCCACACTGCATCCCCAAGAACATGAAACGAGGATAAAAAGAATCCTTGTATGATCCAGAAAGATTCAAAGAAAACCCATGATCAACATATACTTGAGTAATAGGATGTCAGTGATAGTCCAACAAGGAGCCTGAGATGATGAACTTAAGTTATCGTTGGCCTAAACCAATATGAAAAACAGAAATAGGTTGCAACAGCGGGGGGTGAAAATAAATAACATGAAGAAGAATTTGACCCCTAATAGGAGGTGATGAAGATAACAACTAGAAGCAAAAGGAGGATCAAAAGTGTGATGCTAAGGATAAGTATCTCTGATGGAGACTTTCCCCCAAGAAAGAACAACAAAGAACCGAAATTAACCAACTGTGCATATTTTAATACTCCAAGAAGCCGCATGTTGATGAAAAATTAAAAAAGATGAAGACTGTTGATGGCCGATGCCACTACGCACCAACCCTGAAAATAGGAACAAGAATTTATATCCGAGATTTCACATAGAGGACATCTACGATTGCCGTTAGCTAAGGAATACAATTAAGTTGAAAATCCGAGGAGGGATACTAAAGAGGTTCACCAAAATGGTGGAGAAATAATAGAATGAAAGATTATGAAGAATAAGAGGGGAGATCAAGATACTCCAGGAAAATAAGCAGCCCCGAGGGCCTATTGTCAATATGATCTTTAGAAGACTAATAATCGCTGGGACTTCAAGAAAATCAATGAAAACTTGCGCCCGAAAGGTAGTACACCATAAGGAGCGACAATGGAAATTTCCAATAATTTTGATGATTCTGATTCGAAAGGGTTGAAATTCTCCCATGAAGACCCGATGATCATCAAACTATGATATAAAACTGTAAAAGATGCTTGGAAAATGGGAATCGCTAATTTCCAACTTGCCTTTTATGATATGTTGCCACGATTAAAGGCCTGATTGAGTGGGGGGCAGGTCCTCCCAAAAGAAGACATGGAATTCCAAAAGTTCGACGAGCAATGAGGAAATTCAATAGCAAATATGATTCATATCCACTTGTAACCGGAGTACATTAAGGAAAATGAAGAGGAATTCTTGCCCTTGGTAGGCGAGAAACCATAAAATAGTAAGATGATTATAAGGATAGCATTTCTAAGACCATGAGATTCTATGGTATAATGAAATTAAAAGCCTTGACAAGGCAGAATACATGAAACACCTCTGAGAGGAATTTAAAGTGTTGATGCACCACAAGGTAATGTTAAATCCTACAAGGTGTGACTTCGTGGTAGGATCTGTAAATTTTTGGGCCACATCTCTGAGTGGGGAATCAAGGCCATGTTGATAAGATTCCTGGTTATGGAACCCACATCTTTCATTAAGAACATAGAGAAACTAAATAGTGCGATTTTGGAGAGGTTCATCTCTGTACCCAGTGACAAGTGTTTTCCCTTCTTCACGATATTGAAGAAAATAAAGGACCCATTATGGATTGATGAAAGCTATGTAATCTTTGAGAAATTGAAGAAGCAGAAAATCGGAACACTAGAAGAAGTACTAAATTTATACATGGAAAACTCAATTGTGTAATTGAGACTTGCCCCTGTGAGAAAAGACATGGAGGTTCAGCAACCCATATGTTGGGACATTGAAAAATTATGTGAATAACTCTAGTATTGAAAAGTTTGCGTTAGCCATGACCACAACATGAGGAAGTTAAACTGTATTTCCAAATGTACAAAACTAGCCCCAGGGGGCACAATGCACAGCCCTGAGGCTGGTAGAAGGTGGTTTAAGTTGACAATCGCGCCTGACGAATTTAGTATAAACATGTACATTATTTAAGGTTCAAGATTTGGTCGACTTCATGGTTGAATGTCCTATTGACAACCAAGAAATCAGGGGGCAGGATGAGATACCCTATGAGGGCAAGGAAACATGTAAGACAAGATAAAGATAGCATACTAAAATACTATTTGGTTCTCTATTTTAATGGAACATTTAAAACAAAAGTGAGTGTTACAAATTCATGATGGATTAATGATATAGTCAACCTCGACATCGGATTTCTCAATAACGAATGACGAAGTTGAAAATAAGGCATCGATGGTCAGACTTGGTTTAGCTCGAACCTTGAGGGTTGAAAACCTCAAAGTCTATGGAGACTCGGTGTTGGTGATTTCTCAAGTAAATGGGGAATTCGAAACAAAGTATGAATGAGGCATGCGAAGCCGTGAATAAATTCAATGGATGTTAAGAAAAGTTACATCCTAGTGGAGGAAATCATTAAGGATAATGTCCTATTTGAGTTTGTATATTCAACGATAGAGATTTATAAATTTCGGAACCTGAAGCATGGATTCCAAGTTGATACCAACAGTAGGTGTGGAAAATTGTTGGGTTAATTTTATGAAGGTTTACCTAGAAACTAGTGATTGCCCAATGCATATGAGGCATGAAAGCCATTGGAAAAGCGCCTAGGTACGCTCTGGTTGAGAGGTGTTACGTAAGAAATTCCCTGTGATTCCGTACTCGGAATACCTGGGACCCTAGAAGCGGAACTAACCTCGAAAGAAGTTCATCCATGAGCAGCACCCGGGGGGCAGGGTTGACACCAGAAAAAAAGTAGTTGAGCAGAATTTAGCTCGAAAGGAGACTGAATCCTGACCGAAATACGGTTCAACCAGGCTGGAGTTTTAGAATCAATAGATTCGCCAACAAGATATGAGAGACTTGTGAAGTCATGACTGAATTTGATGAATTCTACATCCTGGGGAAGGAAGGCATGGGGGTCGTGACTCAAGAGATACAAAATTATACGGGAAGTTTTTACTTCTAAGTCTCGAAGACCCAAAAACTAATACAAAGCTGATAACACCGATATGTGCGAGGACTCATTGCCTAGAAGTCTAGACTCAAACTAGTCGATGATCCGACGATGCCATGGAAGCATGAAAAATGCTGGAAAAAGCTTTGAAGCTTGATCCGATTGCAAGGACTTTATACAAGAAGTAGTTCGTGACTCCTTACCTGAAATGCCCGAGAACACGAAAAATGGAGTTGTCTTAAAGTAATACATGAGAAGAAACATGGGCTACGCTCGGGGGGCAAGGTTGTCACTTAATACATATCCTATTTACATTATATTAGCCAAAGATGATGGTCGATGCCAAAGATTGTGAGAGGAAAGTATACTTGATTTCGGAAGCACACACATGTAGTTTTGAAATCTTATTATATATTGATTTTAACCAATTCCCATGTCTCATTTACAACGTATAAGATTGATACTCTTGATACAATCCTATAGCTAGTGCCCGGAGGTAGATCCTGACACAAAGAGGATTGAGGCTATAACCATTAGTTGTATAACCAACATCCAAGTGATACAATTCTCGTAGAAAAGTGCGATATAAAGGTATGAACTCCCATGAATCCTAGTGATGGGTGATAGAGGACAGTACAACATCAATGATGTGAGAAGAGTGATAGTAAATCCTACTCCACAGGAAGTCGAGTAATCCTTGATGGACTGAAAGAGGAACGAATACTCGAGAAATGACTAGGAAGACATGCCACTTGCAAAGAAATGATAGGACTTATTCCATTCTTACTGGGTGATAAAGCTGAGGTTGTGATGCCATTATGAATCACTCAAAAAACTCCAAAGGTTGAGGTCTTTGAGCCCGGGGAGAACGAGGAAGACATAACGACATATACTTTAGATTCACTGAAGCCAACACCTTGATTGTTGAGCATCTGCAACAAGTTTCGATGACTATAATGTAAGAGAAAAAGAAAGATTTCATCGATAGAGAGACTTAATCCTCGGAAAGATCAAGGCGTCTTAAGTTGGGCAGAAAAGAAAGGCAATATATATTTTCGAAGGGTCATCCCTAAACATAAACATATTTGGGACCAGGATCCCACAAACTTGGAAACATTTTGAGAAAATAAGGTACTCAGGATCAACATACCTTAAACCTCAAGGTTTAATCTAGTTGAGAATCTAAGTAGGATAACTTACCTGGTTGGACTAACTAGAAATAAGGCTCGTAGAGGCCACGTTGATTGAAGGCTCGTCTAGGCCACTTTCCATCCACATTGAGGGATCAAGGAACAAAAAAAAATATGAAGATTCCATCATGAGTTAGAGGTTGTAATAAGCTTCATTTCGGTATATTATATGCTCAAATCAGAGTAAAGAGCGAAAAGTTATAGCCATTAAAATGATGGTAACCCGTAATTCAGAGTTCCTGGTCTAAAAGACGAGGATTCCTGGTATCCGAGGTCAGGAATCCTGGTCGAAAATCAGTTCAACCAGAGTGTTAAAATCACCTATAATCCGACGAGAGTCCTTGTTGGAAGGGGGCTGCATCCTGGTCGAAAATCAATCCGACCATAGCGACAAAATCACTCATAATCTGACGAGAGTCCCGGTCGAATTCGACCAAGATGCATCCTGGTCGAAATTCTACCAAGAATTCACGTCAAAAGGGTACGAATTCCTGATCTGAAAAAAATCAAAAATCAAAAAAACAAAGAAGAAAAAAAGGAAAAAAAGGAAAAAAAAGAAAAAAAAGAGAAAAAAAAAAGAGAGAAAAAAAAAGAAAAGAAAGAGAAAAGAAAAAAAGGACAAAAAAAAGAAAGAAAGAAAAAGAAAATAAAATAAAGAAAAATAAAAAGAAAATAAATATAAAAGCACATGTATCCTGGTCGAATTCCAATCGACCAGGAGGGAGTAAATGGCCAGAGTTCGACAAGAGGTCTGGTCGAGTGGGGGAAAGTGGAAAATTGCCACTTAGTACCCCTAGTTTTGCGAACCTTGCACGGTGGTTCCTGGAGATTAAAAGTTGACACATTTAATTGTGAAAAATACCCGGAGGTACGGTAAAATTCCTAAAATATTAGGAAAAAATAGCCGGAGGTGCGGAAAAATTCCTAAAATATTAGAAAAAAATTACAAAAAATACCCAGAGGTACGGAAAAATTCCTAAAATATTAGGAAAAATACCCAGAGGTGTGGAATAATTCCTAAAATATTAGGAAAAATACTTAGAGGTGCGGAATAATTCCTAAAATATTAGGAAAAAATACCTAGAGGTGCGGAAAAATTCCTAAAATATTAGGAAAAAATTACAAAAAATACCCGGAGGTACGGAAAAATTCCTAAAATATTAGGAAAAATACCCAGAGGTGCGGAATAATTCCTAAAATATTAGAAAAATTAAATACCCGGAGGTACGGAAAAATTCCTAAAATATTAGGAAAAAATATGAAAAATACTCGGAGGTATAGAAAAATTCATAAAATATTAGGGAAAATTATGAAAAATACCTGGAGGTACGGAAAATTCCTAAAATATTAGAAAACATTATGAAGAATAACAGGAGGTATGGAAAATCTCCTGAAAATTTAGAAAGATACATGTGAGTACGAGATAATCCCCGAAAATTAAGGCAAGATAAGAGAAAATTCCTAAAATTAGGAATAAGGTAAGAAAATGAGTATGGAAAATTATGAAAATTCCAGAAAATATCATGAAGTCTCGGATAGGACAAATCATTATAAATGTGTAGGTCGCTCCACACTTTACGCTAAAAACGATAACCCGGATAGGGTAAGAGATAACCTAACTTCTACGAAACATCGAGTGTGTTTCCCAGAAGTTGGGGGGCAAATGATAGGGAATAAAAATAACCCTAATTGCGGAGTTAATATAGCATTAATTATACCTGATTTGGTCAAAGGGGAATGCCCAATTAATGAGGCCTAAAACCCTAACTATTTATTAAATTCGTAATTAATAAAGGGGCTAATTAAACAGCCCAATAAATGTGTTCAAATAAGTAACTACTTCCATAAGAAGTAGCCTCCAAGCAACCCAAATTCAAAAGGAAACTAATTTCTGCTTTCTTAGACTCCAAAGTCCAATCTGAGGTGGAGACTTGCCCATCAAGTCCCCCAATTCTACCCGAATTCTAAGACTCTCAACGTATATATAAAGGGTCTTACCCTTCAATTTCAGCAGAATATTTTGGACAAGAGCTCCACACGTCACAAAGCCGAGAAGGCATCCTACAAGCCACGAGGCCATTACCTGGAACGACGTTTATACTGAGTCCTGGAAGGACATGAAAGTCACTACGTCCTTGGTGATCTCTCACTGCCATAGCCCCGAGGGCAGGCATCACCAAGAACTACATTTTGGCTTGATCCTTAGCATATGCCAAGGTACGTAGGCATCTTGTGAGGGCAGATTCAAGCTACGAAACACAAGCGCAACCATTAAAGCTCGAAACTTATCAAACCCTAACATTAAATACACGCAATAAATAAATACATATTTTTTTATCTATAACAATATATATATCGAGATCTCTACTATAGTTATCAAGAAGTCATAAAGAGGCTTATCGAGAAGTCCATTCTGAAGTCACATAAAAGTTTTATCGAGAACTCTGTCGAGTAGTCTCTAAATGACTTGTCGAGAAGTCATTTAGACTTATCGAGAACTCAGTTCCCTATATACTTTTGTTCTTTTTTAGTTCTATCTTATATTAATTTCACTTACTGAAATGTGAATTAACATTAAGAAAACTTTGCTTAGAATTAGAAAAATTCCAAGTTAAAGTTTGAATTTTCAAATATAAATATACAGAGAATCCTGAAATATTTATTGTTAGGTAATGAATACAACACTGGGGGTGAATGTGTTTTGGATATTTTTAAGACTTTTTGAATGTTGGTTGCTTGGTTAACTAAGCAGATTAGAAATGCAGTAATATTTTGTTAACTGAAGTAAAAAAGTGCAAACAATATTTCAAAACTCACTTAATTTTATATTAAGATAAAGATTGTGTTTTGCTACAAATCCTGGGTTCTTTATAAGTAAAGAACTTAGCTTCTTTCTTGAGAGAGTTACAAGAAAAACTAGACCTGTTTGATACAATTTAAAAGCAAATGACCAGTGTTTACTTTGATTAGTAAACATAAGTTTGCACAACATGTAATAAGATGTACTGAACCCTACTTTAAGTTATCTTTAAATCTTTCCATTTCTGGCTTAGTGAATCCTTGCATATCTTGTAGATCTGTGACTTTCCTTTGTCAGTTAATCTTGGCCTTTGATCTTGTACTCTTCAAGCTGCTTTTGTAGACTTTTCAATCTATGTGATTAGATCATTTATTGATTGATAATCTTGAATATATAACTTTTTTGCATTTTGTACTTAAGCTTCATGTCGAGATCTCCAGCTGTTGTTGTAGAGAACTAACATCTCGATAAGTATAATGGCTTATCGAGATCTCTTAGTTCTCTATAAGTGTTTTGACTTGTCGAGGTCTCCAAGTTCTCTATAGGTGAATTTGGCTAGTCGAGGTCTCTGAATTCTCGATAGGTAACTTTGACTTGTCGAGATCTCTGAGTTCTCTATAAGTGACCTTGGCTTGTCGAGGTCTCCAAATCTCTGCATATAGAAACAACTTGTCAATATCTCTAATCTTCATATCTTCATTTTCCGTGTCGATATCTCTTAGTTCTCGATATGCATAAATGACTTGTCGATATCTCCAATCTTCATATCTTCATTTGACTTGTCAATATCTCTGGGACTTCTCGATAGACCAATTTGGACTTCTCGATAAGTCATTATGGAGTTCTCGAATGACTTCTCTATATGAATTGATATGTGACTTGTAGATATATTGACTTAGAACATTTTTCCCAAAACAGATTTATTCAACTCCAAGCTTCTTCATAATTTCCCCGAGGCATGATCTTCCTGATCTTCTTCCAGAGTTTATTCTTAGGCTTGAGACTGTTTACAAAATAATACTCCTGTCTAATCTTTGACATTTTACAGACTCAATTAATATAATATAAAATATAAATTTAGATAATCATACAACTAATTCTTAGGGCTGTCAATTTGACTTAGTCTTGTTATAATACATGTATATCTTGCACAACATTTAAAAATCACATTCTAGTTAATTTCGAATTAAATTAAATTAATTTTAATTTGTCAGAAATTAATCTGCTGCAATACATTAGCTGAGTTCTTGCCTTTACGATGATGAATTTAACATACCAATTTCACTTACAAGTCTAGTGAAAGTTACTTCATCCAAAGGTTTAGTGAAAATATCAGCTAATTGTTTTTCTGTTGGAACAAATATAAGCTCAATAGTACCATTTGCAACATGTTCTCTAATAAAATAGTATCTTACATCAATGTACTTCGTTCTAGAATAATTAACTAGATTATCAACAATAGATATGGCACTAGTATTGTCACACATAATTGGAATTTTATGTAACACTAAGCCATGGTCGATTAATTGATTTCTAATCCAAAGCACTTGAGCACAACAACTTCCAACAACTATGTATTCAGCTTCAATTAGGATACCATAATCCCAAGTTTGTTGTCCCATTTAAATATCTAAAAATATAAATATAACAAAGATCCAATCATTCCTCTATAACCTGAAATGTCTACACTTTTTCCCTTCTTATCTTCATTTAACTTGGTAGCTGTAGATATAGGTTTTGATGCAGGTGAGCAATCAACCATAACAAATTTCTTCAACAGATCTTTGACATACGTGGTTTGACTGATAAAGGTTCCATCACTTCTTTGGCTAACTTGAAGGCCAAGGAAGTAACTTAGCTCTCCCATCATGCTCATCTCATATTCATTCTGCATGAGTCTTGAAAATATTTGACATAACTTTTTATTTGTATAACCAAAAATGATATCATCCACGTAGATTTGAACTGGGATAATGTCATTACCATGCTACTTATTGAATAGAGTCTTATCAATTGTCCCTCTAGTGAATCCATGTTTGAGTAGAAATTTTGACAGTGTGTCATATGAGGATCTTGGTGCTTTCTTCAATCTATAAAGAGCCTTATACACAAAGTTTGGAAATTTTGGATCTTCAAAGCCAGGTGGCTATTGCACATAGACTTCTTCTTCTAATTTACCATTAAGGAATGCATTTTTCACATCCATTTGATACACCTTGAAATTTGAATGTGCGGTAAATACAAGAAATTTTTTTATTGGTTCAAGTCTTGCAACTAGAGAAAAATTTTCATCATAATCAATTCCTTCTTCTTGTGAGTAGCCTTTGGCAACCAGTCTTGCTTTGTTCCTTGTCACAATTTCATTTTCATCCATTTTATTCCTATACACCCATTTTTTTCAAATGATACTTCTGTTCTTTGGTGCTGGAACTAATTCTAAAACTTTATTTCTTTCAAATTGATTAGCTCTTCTTGTATAGAAGTTATCTAGTCAGGATCGAGTAGAGTTTCCTCAGTTTTTTTAGGCTCAATCTAATAAAGAAAGCATGCATGCAAGCATTCATTGGCAGTGGTACTCCTCATCCTCACTCCAGAATTTGGATCACCAATTATAGCATCTCTTGTGTGACTCATATCCCATTTTCTGGTGTGATCTTATTGACTAGAGTTGTCTGCATTTTCTACATTATTGACATGACTTACGGAACCATCATCTCTTCCTCCCCTGAGTTTGTACCATCAAATTCGTGTGAGTTTCTACTTTGAGATTTATTCTCATCTTCACAGTTCACTTTCTTCATCCATCTTGTTGTTTATATTGATCTCAGCATCATATTCAAAGTTACTATCAATGTTCAGATTTTCAAATTTAAGGGCTTCAACTTCATTTTCATCAAGGCATTCCAACCCTGAACACTTGTCATCATCAAAGGTCATATCTGTGCTTTCTATAATTTTCTTTTGCTCAAGCACATAAACTCTGTAGGCAGTTCTTTTTCAATGAATATCGGAGAAAAATAACTTCAAATACTTTAGAGTCAAATATTCCAACATATTCAGAGTTGACTTTGAGCACTAAACATTTGCTTCCAAAAAAATGAAGATGCTTTACAGTAGGATTTCTTCTTGACAGAATTGAGTAAGGTGACCTGCCAAGGTTTTTGTTGATTATATATCTATTTTGAGTATAACATGCAATATTAACAGCTTCTTCCCAAAAACTTGCTGGAAAATTGGCATCTTGCACTATTGTTCCTGAAGGTTCAACTAGAGTTATATTTTTCCATTCAGCAACACCATTTTGCTGAGGTATTCTTGCAGCTGAGAACTTTTAAACAATGCCCTTGTCTTTGCAGAATTCACTTAAAGCCGCATTCCTAAATTCTGTACCATTATCACTTCTCAATCTTTTAATACATTTTTGATCCTCAGCCTGCTTCTCAACTTTCTTTATGTGTTCAATGATGATGTGTGGAGTTTCATCCTTTGAATACATAAAATACATCCAAGTGTATCTTGAGTAGTCATCCACCATCACCAATATATATTTCTTTCTGGATATAGGCAAGACATTAACTAGTCCAAACAGTTCTATGTCAATAAGCTGCAATGAAGCACTTATTGAATTTACAGTCTTGCTCTTGTGACTAGACCTCTTCATTTTGCCTTTTTAGAAAGCCTAGCGAACTTCATCTTGAGCAAATTCAAGAGTTGGTATATCTTTCACTAATTTCTTTTTCACCAAAGTGTTGATTGATTTGTAATTCAGGTGAGAGAGTTTCTTGTGTCAAATTTTACTTTGCTCAATTGATGACTTGGTGTAGAAGCAACATATTATATCCTTGTTTGCTGAATTCAAGTCTGCAATAAACAGGGTTTATTTCCTTGCTCCTTTCAGAGCAACTTCACATGTTTTCTTGCTAGTAATTGAGCAGGCTTCTTTGTCAAATATTACTTTGAAACCTTTGTCGGTAAACTGGCTAACACTTAGAAGATTCTCACGACCAGCAACTAGTGCTACATCATCAATGACAACATTTTCAAAAATTAACTTGCCATATCCCATTGTGAATCCTTTACTGTTGTCTCCAAAAGTCACTAATAGGCCAACCATCTCCTCAAATTGTGATAACAGGATTTTATCACCTGTCATATACCTGGAACATCCATCCTACACACAATAAGGATTAAGTGTATTTAGCTACCTAATTAGTGGTGGGCACTTTCTTCTTTTTCAAAGAAGTTGCAGAAGTAGAATTTGATGACTTAAAAAGAATAGTGTTCAAAGATTGATTTGTATTCTCCTACAGGCTTCTTCTCATATTTAATGAATGGGGTGGATTCTGCATCTTTCTTCTCCTTGTCTTCATCTATAATTTCTTGTTTGATTTCCAACTCCACTTCAGTGAAATTTACTTCACAAGCTTTAAACAAAGGTGCATTTACTCTTTTCAATATCACAGGAACATCTTGGTTCTCAATTTATTTCCCTTTATCAGCTTTAATTTTCTTGTGAGAGTTTAAGGCCCTTATAGTCCAACCCAATAGCTATGTTAGCACATGGTTTATTTTTCTCATGATACTAACCAATCAATTGAGATGCATTCTTGAATTATTTGAGCTTCAAATCCTTTTTCTTAATTCTTTCTCTCAACACTGTCTCTACTTCTCCAACACACTTCATCTTGTTCTTAAGGTACTCATTTTCTTGTTTGACTGTTTCAAGACCAACAAGCTGCATTTCTAGCTCCTGTTTTTCAATCTCAAGCTTCTCATTTATTTTTGACAGCCTACTCACTTCCTCAATAGCTGCCATCATGCTTGTGTGGATATGAAACATCTCCACACTCATTTTCTCAATAGTTAGATTATGGTTAGAATTGGTACCTCTAATTTGGATGTAGATGATTCTCCTTGTTCTAGAGCCATGAGAGCATAATTTCCATATTCTTCATAGTCATCTTCATCATCTATATCATCCCAGCTTTTGCCTTCTGTAATATAAGCCTTTCCCTGTTTCTTTCTTAAAAGTGCTTCATACTTTGTTTCCAACTCCAAATAAGCTTTATCTTTCTTCACTTTCTGTGGCTTTCTACATTCAGTGGTAAAGTGACCTTGTTCATCATAGTTATAGCACCTTATCTTTGATCCGTCAATAGACCCTGACTTGTAGCCACTATTTCCAACTGAATTGGACTGAGTTTTTTTTTCTAATAGCTATTGTTGTTGGATGTCTGACCCTTGATCTTAAAGTACTTTGCCTTTTTAACTCTTATGTTAGGGAATTTTCTTTCCAGGAAACCCATTGATTGTTCCATCTCATCCAGTTCATCAAGAGTATAGAATTCATCCTTCTCTAGCTCCAATATGACTTGCTTCTGTGGTTCCTTATTTTTCTAGTCAACAGCTTAAACAAATGGTGTCTGGGCTTCTAGTTCATCTTTAGATGTTTTGTTGTTATTGGCAACCAAAGCACTAGCTCCATCAACAACATGCCATTGACCAGCTCTTAATGACTTCCTCTGTAAAATTTCTAGCTCATAAGTCTTCAAGATCCCATACAAGACTTCTAGAGTCATTCTGCTTAAGTCTCTTTCTTCTCTAATAGAAGATATCTTTTGTTCCAAATGATCAGGAAGGGTGAACAAGAATTTAAGGTTGACCTCTTTAGCTTCATAATACTTGTCATGAAGTTGCAAATTATTTATCAACTTATTGAATCTTTGAAAAACCTCAGTTATACTTTCCTTAGGTTTATCCATAAAACCCTCATATTGTGATACCAAGATCCTTCTTTGATTTGATCTAAACTCTTCTGTTCCCTCAAACAGTATTTCTATTTTGTCCCAGATCTATTTAGTAGATTCACAATTAATAATGTTATTGTATATCACATTATCAAGATACTCAATCAGTATGAGTTGAAATCTGCTATCAAGTGAAACCTTTTTTTTCAGGCTCTGTGTAGGTTGAGGGATCTATAGGTGCAAAATGTGCAGGTATGACCATGTCTCCATCTGTTGATTCAAGAACCCTTTTTAGAGAATGAAAGGTCCATTTTTGATAATCTGAATATACATAGGACTGGCCATCCTTATGAACAACATCATTTTCTTCTTCCATAATGTATAGTTGATCTTGTCAAAGACAAGTATCTTGATACCGCTTAATTTCTAAGCACTTATTCTTCCAAGGTATTTATCTGTTTTCTTTCTTTTAGATTTTGCTCTCATATCACTTTTTAGATATTAAGTGTAATGAAATATAACACAGAGGGGGGGGGTGAATGTGTTTCTTGAATTTTAATTCTCTTTTGAAAGTGTTTAGCTTAAATTGAACAAAACAAATCTGAATTTGTAGAGATAATTTATCTGACAATAAATACATTGAACAATTTATCAAAAACACACTTAATTGTATTAATCAATTTTGTCTTCCTACAAATCCGTGTTCTTAGAAATAAGAACTCAACTACAAATCTTGAGAGAGAATGCATGATTTTTCTAGATCTGTATGTTACTTCTAAACTAAAGACCCGTGTATGCTTTATAAACCAACAACACGGGTTTACAAAACTTGCACTAAAACATACTAACACGTTTCTAAAGCAACCTTATCTATTTCCTTTTCTGGTGTTAGCAAATCTGTGCAAAATCTTGTAGGCCCATTATAATTCTTTATCCAGTGAATTTTGGCCCTTGATCTTATATTCTTCAAGCTGCTTTTGTAGTCTTTCCAATTCAGTGAATGAATTGTTTGTTGGCTGATAATCTTGAATCTTGAACTTGTCTGTATTCTGAATTATGAGATAACTTGTCGAGGTCTCCTTTTGTTTTGTAGAGAAGTGATATATCGATCAGTGAAATGGCTTATCGATATCTCGAGTTCTCGACATATGTAAATAACTTGTCGAGGTCTCTAGTTCTCGACAATAGCTTATCGACATCTCTAGTTCTCGATATAGGCTTTCGACTTATCGATATCTTGAGTTCTCTATATTAGGATTTTAACTTGTCGATATCTCTACATCTCTACATGAAAAAATGAATTGTCGATATCTCTAGTTCTCTACATAGCCATTTTCACTTGTCGATATCTGAGATCTCTATATGTAGGTTAACTTATCGATATCTCTTGGGACTTCTCGATAAATCATTTTAGACATCTCGACAAATTTCTCGATATTCCTTGATCTGTGACTTGTCGATAACTGACTTAGAACATTTTTCTCATAATAGTTTTATTCAAATCCAAGCTCCTACACTTCTTTCTGAGACATGATCAGGAATTGATCTTCTTCCAGAGTTTATTCCTTAGCTTGAAGGCTATTCATAGAAAAATCTCCCAGTCTAATCTACTAAATGTTTTTACAAACTCAAGGAATATAATTATATAATCCAAATATAGATTATCATGCAACTTAATCTTAGAGTTTTTAGTACGACTTACTCTAGTTATATACAGGCATGTCTTGCAAAATAAAAGGACTTGCTCCCAATTTCAACAGTTCTTTAACGCAACTACATATCTTAAAATGCGAGTTAGGAATCAATGAGTCTCATCTGCCAAGAATCTTTCAGAGTTTTATATTATAGTACGAAGATCAATGGGTCTTCATGAGGTAACTTGAACCCTTCCAAATTAGAATAATCAAAATTGGTGGCAACTTCCACTATCATTCATTATGATGTATTCCCTCTCAGACACAAGCTTGTTTTTGAGATTTTTAAAGTCTCAACGGTCGTTAGTCTTCGAAAGATCTTATTGATAACTGGCCCTCAGGGCTGCGTATTTCTCTAGAGTATCTTAATTTTCTCTTTTATTTTTAATAACATTTCTTTCTACTACTTTCTTTCACCAATATCGGGGAATTTATTTTAGTCTTCCTCTTTAGATTAAAAACTAAATTTTATCCCTTAGCATATGGCAATCATCAGTGTCATCTTTGTAAAATATTAAATACAAACTCTCGTCCTCTTTTCAGTGTTGGTGGGTAGTGGCTTCGGCCATCAGACATCTTTATATTTCTCAATTTTCATCGAAATTCAGCTTCTTGTAGTGTTTAAACATGCATAATTGATGATCTTCGGTTCTTAATTTGTTCTTTCTCGGTGGAGAGTCAAAGCATCTTATTCGTAATACTTTTCCTTAGCATCATTCTCTTTATCTCCCTTTTGCTTCTAGTTGTCTCCATCACCTCCTGTTGGGGGAGTTACTTTTACATGGCCTTTATAACTTTAGTGTATTTATTAGCCCTTTTTTGGAGTTTTAACAAACTCTCCTAGGGTGTGCTTGGTCAGTGATCTTTTAGGATAGTTGTTCATTGTTTCTTGTTGAAGGAATATCATGAATTCTTTCTTATCCAAATATAAGATCTTAAAAGTTCCTTTTTTAATCGACTCAGGTAGTCCCTCGAGGATTTTTTTTTATTCCAAGTCCATGAGAGATACATATTTTTCCTCATGCACCCTGCTTCTAATTTAAGCTTTGTAGTCTTTAGAAGAACTAGTTAAGTTGGGCATTAATGGCCATGCATACTGCTATTATTTCATGTCCTTCGGGGCTTGATGATGCACCACGTGCGTATTCAATGTCTTCTTCTTGAGAGGAAGTTCTGAATTATTCAGATCTATAAAAGGAATTAGGTAATTTGGATCAAACCTTGAAATTTCTATCTTTCTCCTCAATGGAAGGTCATTCAAATTAATTGTAGGGGAATGGACCCTCGTGGCTCTCAACCTTTTAATTTTTGCAAGTTATTTCGTCTATTTTTTTTCAAGTTTCTTTTCCTCCATTAAATCATCATCTTTATGAGCTAAAGATTCGTTGTTCATCATTCTAAACTTTCCTCTCCGTCATCTTAAGATTCCAGTCCTTAAGGCTCTCGAGGCTTTGGACATCCTTCTCCGGCTGGACCCTCTTATGGGTGTCACCTTCTTGGAGTGACATTCTTGTCACTAGAGATTTCATCATCCTCCGTGTAGAGACTCGAACAACAACCAACCAAGTTGGTCATAGATGAGTTCCAAATATTAAATATAAAGGGAACATATAATCATTATGCAGTTGGGGATTTGACCATGAAACTTAAAATTTTGGTCATTAAACTTGAAGATTCGATCCTTGCATACGAGGATTCTATTTGAATTTGGGGATCTTGAATCATCTCTTGGTGTAATCATCCATTGAAGATTCTTCCCTTGGGGAATTTTTTTCTTAAATTCATTAGATCCACAACCTACTGACACGAATGAGTAACTGCATTCTTTCTTGATTGATCTGAGGATTAGGTCCTTGAGGTTATAGGGTTGACAATATCCTTCTAGTGGGTTCTTTACCTAGGCGCTTCCTCCTTAAGGTGACATCTCTATTAGTTGTTTGTTCTTTAACCATACTCATGGGAACCCGCCTCTTAAATTATTGTCCTTTGAGGGTTCGCCCCATGAACATAGGTAGGTGTGGAATGCGTTTCAATGATGGTGGTTGAGAAAATTGGTTCTTCATTGATGGAATTGACAACTTAAGTCATGGCTTATAGAGCTTGACTACATTTTTTTCTAGATCATGTTGGAGTTTCTCAATCTGTGCTTCTTGAGAATGGATCCGCTCATTTATGGTTTGACGATTCATCCTTCCATGTTCTTGGGACTAAAAATGCCTTCTTGATATGGTTTTTTTCTCGGCCATCTCCTTCTGTAGGTGATCTCCCTATCAGATGAACGATGACGGTCCCGATGACGGTCCTTGGTATAGGGACCGAATAAATCATGGCTTCTCTCTTGAATGAGATTCATCCCCTATAAAAACTGAGGATTATACTCCTCACGTAGTCGACATTAAACTCTACCTCCTTCAACTTTTGTATATATAAACCTCTTATAAGGTGGTTTAGCGTTCTTCCTAGATGGATGCAAAGTTACTAACATCTGGAATCGGGTGTTTGGGTGCTTATTGGTGAGAACACCTCTACAGTTGATGATTCTTGTATTGGTTATCCATTCCTTGAAGTTAGAGATCGTTCATTGGATAAGTGGTTTATTAATAGGGATCTCTGTCCATGAGAGATCAGTCCCTCAGTATTAAGGGTTGAGTGTGGTGGTTTTTCTACGATGGAGGTGACATTGTGCTTCTTAGCATGTTGTTTCTTGGTGCTTTTTCATGCTCTCATGGTTGTCATCTTCTTCACAAAGGCGGTACCAAATATTATGAATAACAAATGTGGATATATTTATTACGCGTATTGTTAAGATTTGATGAGTTTTGAATTTTAATGGTTGCGCTTGTGTTTCGTGACTTAAACCTACCCCAACAAAATGTCTACGTATCTTGGTATATACCAAGGATCAAGCCAAAATGTAGATCTTAATGATTCCCTCAGAGCTATGAGGCAAGAGATCAACAAGGACGTAGTGACTTTTATGTTCTTCGAGGATTAAGTCTAAAACGTCGTTCAAGGTGATGTCTCCATGGCTTGGAGAGCCTTCTCAACTTTATGAGGCTTAGAGCCATGCTCCAAAATGTAGTTCTGAAATTAAGGGGTCATACCCTTTATATAGACTTTTAGACTCTAGGAATTATTGTATAATTTTATAACTTGGTGGGAAAGCCTCCTACTTTGATTGGGCTTTGAAGTCCTAAAAGGCGGGGATCAATTTTCTTCTGGATTTAAGTTGTTTGGAGGCTTCTTCTGGTTGAAGTAGTTCACTTTTAGAACCTATTTATTGGACTATTAAATTAGCCCATTTGTTAATTATAAAATTAATAAATAATTAAGCTTTGGGGCCTCATTAATTGGGCTTCTCTTTTGGACCAAATCAGGTCTAATTAATGCAACATTAGTATAATCGAGGTTACCTTGATCAATGACTAAACTATCATATCAAATTAATATTTGAACGCGGCCATGTATTTCATAAACTAGCTTGCACAAGAGGTCAATAATATCACTCAAAATATATGAGGGTTAAATCCTTTTCAGATCAGTCATATTTCTCAAATGATTCATAATATACCCGAAGTATTTAGTTTAAACATATTGTTATGATATTTTGTTTTATTTATTATTAAGAAAAATATTTAGTAAAAGTTCTTTTCCTACGAATAATATTGCTAACATAATCAATATTCTTATGAATGATTATTTTTAACGCATATCAATCTCGTTCATTTACACGAAGATTGTAAACTCTGCGACGTTATCCCATCATGGTGAACATATGATACTGAAATACTACAACGAAGGATAAAACAGAAAGTAGGGAACAAACAAGGAGTCGGAGGTTCCATTGCAGAAAACTAAAAACATGAAAATTTAAGACATTTCTGATCCAGGTACTTCGAGTTTGGAATTGAGTTGGTGCACAATTTTCTAGATCATAATGTAGTTGATGATTGCTCACGAGATCCAGATTAATCGGAGGCACTCACATATCTAATTGAGCTCCCAGGAGCGTATAGGAGTCACCATTTAAATGTAGATTCCTTAAACATTACAACACATTATGTTCCCACTAATGTGGCATCTTATATCACGTAAACATTAAGTTTTTATTAATAATTAACACTTTTAGATACTTCTGAATAACCTTTATTTATCATTTTTTAGTATTCTTGAAGAAGCGGTCCGTAATAATAGTGTATATTTATTGAGTGATACCAATATGGATATAATTTTATAGGCTCATTCGCTACATGGTTGTAAAATAAGGTATTTTATCGAACATGTAACAACTTTTGTTATTTTAAAATTTTCCATATTATGCATGCTTGACGTGATTATTCTATTTTAGGTACAAAACAACTACAAATCATTTCAATATTTATTGTAAGGTCCAACTTCATATGTGATTCTTACAAAAGATGCAAGGCCGATCAAGATCAAGTACCTAGTTAATTATGTTGTAGAAGATGGATTTACTAAAATATGTATGTCTTTTCTGAATAATCAAGTAATTAAAGAACACTGGATGAAAAAAAGACATATTTAATTAATTACATATAATTTGATAAATAAATACACACTGCTCTCATAAGATTGTAAAATATTATTCAGAGCTACAAAATTATATGATGGTAAAAAAATTTAACCAACCTATATGGAGTAAACCAAATATGTGTTTATATAATATACAACTGTCCTATCAATTACAACATATACGATTACATTTAAAACAGAGAATATAACATTTTTTATGAATGATAGTTGCAACGACTGATTTCCCGGAACCCACATATCTTTGCAAATTTGTCCTTTCAAAATAATCAATCATTATTTGATTTTTGCACATTAAATCTGACCAACATCTTTTGATGAGTAAACTGTGATTACAAATACCAATGGTCAAACTCTGATAGTAGATTCCAATGATAAAATTTGACAATATCAAACTAAAACCTAACAATACTTGTGAAAGGTAGTTGTTATAGTGATAGTGGCAGAAATTACTAGGTACATTACAAGATTTTCTCAAACTAACATAGTTGCAGAAATCTAGTTATGTAATTTAAATGTCATTGGTATGATCATGTTGGGGGTGTATAGAGAGGCATAAATTGAGTGATGTTAATTTATCTTAATTCAAAACTAAAAGGCAATGATGTTTAGATTCTAGTAAATCAAGTCACTCAAGTGTATTATATTCTTATTGTGAAGAATTTCGATGAAAATATTCATATTATCATCACATATATACCTTAAGTGCAGAGTATAAGAACCCATGATGTTGATTAGGACCACCTTACGAAGAAGAATCGAATATCATTGTATTAGATTTTTTTTCAAGGACAATATTAGTTAATTTTTCGCAATATAAGATCGAAGAAGATCAAGAAGAAGAGTAAGAGAAACAAAATGAGGTGGAAAGTGAAGTACAGAAAGAAAATGTAAGGGAAAGTAAGGAAATAAATTGGAATATTCAGCTCACTTCCTGACCTGCACTGATTTCAAAGCTAACATAAGATGGCAGAAATCTAGTGATATTATTTAAATGTTATTGATATTATCATGTTTGGGTTGTAAATAAAAGCAATAGTGGAGTGCTCTTTAAATTCAAAACTAAAAGGATTATGTTTAAATTTTAGAAAATCAAGCCATTTAAGTGTATTATGCTTTTATTGTGAAGAATTATGATAGAAATATTCACACGATGATCACATGTAGACCTTAGGTATTCAGTGGAAGAACAGTGAATGTTAAAGCAAAAGTCCTTTAAAAAAGAAGTATCAAATATCCCTGCAGTTGATTTTCCCTTATGATTGATATTTGTTGAATTTTCGCAACATGAAATGAAAGAAGAACAAGAGTAATAAAATGAGGAGGAAGAAAATGCATGGGAAAGTAAATAAGACGAAGTAGATGGCTATGTTTGAATCAAGAAGTGAAGATTCGTATGACATAGCATATTATCATACTAAAACTATCAAATTGAGATGTATTAATTTGGATATTTAACTTACTGCCTCACTTGCGCTATTTTCGAAAAAAAATTCATGCTTTTAACGTTTTAGCCAATTTGTAGTTTTAAAAATCTTATACATATATAATATGATGTATTGGTGCAACTGAAGAAGCTATTATCATTATAGACTAATTTTTAACTTTTAATTGTAAGTATTACAATGAATTTTGGGTTCACAAATATTATTGTGAACAATATTTTTAACAATCCCAAATTTTAAATAATTTGAAGATTTTTAAATTTTATGAATGTCTAATATGATATGTCGGTGTAAAAAAATTGAATGAGTTTATTGTCCCACACAAATATTTAGTTTTAAAATAATTAAAATGAATTTTCGACCCGCAAATATACTTCAAACTAACATTTTTCATAATTTAAAATTGTTAACAAATTTGAAATTTGAAAAACTTATACATGCATAATATAATCTGTTTGTGGCAAAATATATAACGAATTTATCATTATATGCAAAACTTTCAATTTTAAATAAATTAACATGAATTTTTGATTCACCTACACTATTTCAAACTAAAGCGGTTAACAATTAGTACTTTCTAAGCAATTTAAAAGTTTGGAAATGTAACACATATGTAATGTGGTTTATCGGCGTGAAAGAATTGGATAACAATAAAATTTTGAACTATTTTTTAATAAAAAATGAATTAAATAAAATTTCAACTTAACTAACATTTTTCATAATTTTAATTATCGGATAAAATTTATATATAGTACAAATAATAATTTATTACTAATCACTTAATTTTTTTATTAGTACATTTTTTCATCATTTATTAAATAATTATTTTAAAATTTTTGTTTATTTTTCTAAATTTAACACGTAATTTTTTTTGTAGGGAAACTTTCAAATTATTATCATGATGCATTAATATGCAATTTTCTATATTTCATAAACACCATTAAATAATTTAAAATTTACATAAATTAAATTAAAATATAACAACAAAATAGAATAAAATTTTGACGTCGTCATTTGGAAAAGAAGTGTTCGATTTATTAAATCACGAATGTCTCAATAATAAAAAATAAAATTGGATATATTTTTAAAACTCATCTTGAAAAATAAAATGTTATAGATTAAGAAATAAGTGTATAGTCTGTGAGTGCGCGCGTGTATAATTATATGGTAAGACTAGTAGTTGATCTCGATATAACTTGTAAAATTCTAAATTATAATTTAAGATTGTTCTGTTGAAAAATATATACAAACTATTAGTGGACAACTCGACTCGGCTTGAGTTTGACTCAGTTCGGTTATTCGTGAACAAACTCATGTTCGACTTGGACTCAGCTTATTTATAGACGAGCCGAGTTTGAACATTACTTTCCGTTGGATTATTAAACTCGGCGAGGATCGACTCGTTTTGCTAAAAATTATGTTCGACTCAAAAAAAATCGACTCGAGTTTGTTGTTTTGCAGCTCTAATTATGTGTCACAACAGGTATGAAATCTGATCTTACAGTGACTTTTCCAGTTTGTTAGACCATTGATCTTACAGTATAATATACCATCCACAATCTTAAAATTAGAGTATGTTAGAAATATGTTATAGACTTGATGATATGTTACCAAAACACCTTAGTAGATTTAATTAAGTGTAATTGTATATTTCAACAAATAATCTCACTAGCCATCCGTTGAAAGAGTAGCTTATATTTTAAATAAGTTTTTGTAGCACATTCCTGTGTACAGTAATATCTTAGAGAATTAGAAATTGTAGGATATTCTAAGTCATGTTGACTACAAGAATGATATGCAAAATTGGTTTCCTAATTATATATATTAGATGCCTTGTAATCTTGTATAAGTGAAATTGAGTCAACTACTTTGGAAAGACTTTCAACGGATAATTCTACAAGGCTTTGACGGATGACCCAAGTCACATTTGACGGATGATCCAATAGAGTATCTACGGATTATCAAATAAAGTCTCAACAGATGATCCAACAGAGTCTGAATGGATAACAAATTCAAATAGGAGTTGATAGTGACTTGACAGTCACATGGGTTGATTAAACACAAAAGGAATGTGGCAGCCTGTAATCAGAATTATGAAGATCAAGAAGCATTTTCATTTCCATGCTAACTTGAAGAAATACAAAGATGCTGGATGGAGAAATGAAGAAACATATGATTAGACTTAGACGTATTTGTTTTATTAGTTTGTCCTTTTCACATGTAACTTGGTGATATATAAACCAAGTGTAGCAAGCAGAAAAATATCAATCGAGAAGAACTGAGAAATAGATAAGGCACAATCTATTAAGAATTTCTTAGTTCTCTCTTTGTAAATTCACTTGTAAGCAGCCGTGTGCTTTCTGCATCACAGAGATCTTCTACATTTATATAATATATATATATAGTGGAAACAAAAATCCACCGGAAAGTTTTTAAACATCTTTGCTTACTAACTTTGTGTTTTGAATACTTGAATATTTCTAATCCGCACTTAGCATATTCATACACAGTTATATTTATATTTGCAAGAAGTTTTAAAGATTGAAAAGAACCTAAAATTACATTTAACCCCCTTCTGTAATTCTACTTGTTAGATTGTTTGGGAATAACAATTGGTATCTGAGCAAGTTCTTGACACAATAAGAGTTTAAAGATCAAAACATCTAACAAAATGAGCAGGAAGGATGTTGGAGTAAAAATCCCTTTCTTGGATAAAGATAACTATCACCATTGGAAGGTAAAAATATACCTGCATCTTCTCTCTCAAGATGAAATATATGTTCATTGCATTGAGAAAGGCCACCATGTTCCTCGAAGAGCTGCTACATATATTGAAAGAGCTGTGGACAATGAGCAAAGTGTCCCAAAGCCACAATCAGAATGGACAGATGAAGACATTGAGCAAGTACACAAAGATAAGAAGGCTATGAACATTCTATTCAATGGTCTTGATGGAGATATGTTTGACAATGTCATCAATTGCAAAACTGCTAAAGATATTTGGGATACAATTCAAATCATATGTGATGGAATTGAACAAGTGAGGGAAAATAAGATGGAACTACTAATTCAGTAGTATGAGCACTTTCATTGTGAAGACAGTGAATCTTTAAGTGACATCTTTAGTAGATTTTAAAAACTACTAAATACACTCAAGATGCATGGAATAGTCTATCAGACCAAGGATTCAAACCTGAAATTCCTTAGATCTCTATCAAAAGAATGGAAGCCCATGACTGTTACTCTTATAAATTTTCAAGTTACAAAGAATTTACTTTGGAGAGACTGTATGGTATTCTAAAAACTTATGAGCTTGAAATGGAACAAGATGAGCAGATAGAGAAAGGAAGGAAGAAGGGAGGATCTATAGCTTTGGTGGCTGAACAAGAGAGAGTGAAAGCGATGCAGGTTGAAGCTGTGGAATCTGCACCAAACTCTAGGGTTTGTGAAGGCAAAGGAAAAGGGCTAGTAGCAGAGCATGAAGATCATCTAAGTCAAGATGAAATGGAAGACATAGATGAACATCTAGCTAGCCTGTCAAGAAGGGATGCCAAGCTCAAATTCAAAAAGAATTTTGGAGCAGCCTATCTAAATAGAAACATGGTGGATAAATCCAGATTCAAGCATTTCAAATATGGCTTGAGTGGTCATTTTGCAAATGAATGCAGAAAGCCTAATCCTGAGAAAGGGAAATTTGAGCAAGTTGATTATAAGAAGAAATAGTTTGTATTGCTCAAGAAGAAGGAAAGGGCTTTCTTGACTCAAGAAAATGATTGAGAAGCAGATGGGGAAGATGAAGATGAAGAACCAAGCTATGTCAATCTAGCCCTAATGGCCAAACCACATGAAGCAGAAGTCAATTCTTGAAGCAATCAGGTAATCACTACTAATCTAGCACATCTTTCTAAAGATGAGTGTAATGATTCTATAAATGACATGTCAACAGAATTTCTATCACTTGCGTGTTACACTTAAATCTCTCACTAAGGAAAACATAAAAAATAAGGAAAATAATTTGTTTTAAAGTGAAAGAAATACTGTGTTAGAAACTCAATTTATTGTGTTTGAAAAACTGAAAATATAGTGTAAAATTGCTAAGGAAGAACTGACTGAATCCTTAAAGAAAGAAGAGATTTTAAGAAAGCCAGGTTGAACGATAGCAAGAGGTAATCAAAGCATGAAAGTCATCAAGAGATGTACATACTCAAATTGCTAAAGTTCAAGGCATAGAATCTTTTTGTGAAGAAGCCTGGAAAAAGGGCAAGGAAAAACTGGATCCTGGTTTGTAGAAGGACTTTTAACGGATGTAGATTCAACGGATAATGAAGATTATCCGTCGAAAGATAAAATGAATTATCCATCGAAAGACAAGAACCACTTCTGTCGAATGAAAGAAAACCAATTAGCAAAGCTAAAATATCCAAACTCAATGAGAAATATGGATCAGTTTCCAAGAAATTTATCACAAGTGAATCAAGTCAAATCAAGGAAAACAAAAGAGTTAATGTGGGGAATATGTCAATAAAGCAACTGAGTGACAGATTGGAGAAAATTGAGGTCAAGGCAGACTCCAAAATGAAAAATAAGAGAAATAGGAAAGTAGGAATTAAAAAATATAACAACTACACACCTGATAAATATGCACCAAGAAAAATATGTGTTAAGTGTGGTAGTGTTAGTCATGTCTCTGTTAATTGCAAATCTGCTACGCCTGCACCCTTGTCTGCACCTCCCTCATTTCCCAACATGCCCACAATGTCTATGAATGTTATGCCTGCACAAAATTTGAATGCACAATTTGCTAATATGCCATTTGCATAAAATCCCTACTATGCTGTATTTAGTATGCCACATAATATGCCATTTCATGTTAACCAACCTGTGCATGATAATTCTGCAATTATGAATGGTTTCCAAAGCCCTACTTAAATTATCAAGGTTGAATCTCAATCATCTAAGTCAAATGAGGACAAGCCTAAGAAACCTAAAAAGAAAGCTAACAAGGCAGGACCCAAGGAAATTGAGTACCAAAATCGACTTGATTTGATTTTGATTTGTGCAGGGAAACAAAAAGAATCTTTGGTATCTAGATAGTGGTTGCTCAAGGCTAATGACTGGAGATTCTACCTTGCTCACTGAGTTCAAGGAGAGAGCTGGCCCAAGTATTACTTTTAGAAATAACAACAAAGGATATACTGTGGGATATGGCTTAATTTCTAAATACAATGTCATCATTGAAGAAGTTGCTCTAGTGGATGGACTCGTACATAATCTTTTGAGTGTCATCCAGCTTTGTTATAAGGCTAACTCAGTAACATTCAATTCAGAAGCCTGTGTTGTTACAAACAAAAAGAACAACAAAGTGGTTCTCACTGGACTGAGAAAAGAAAATGTGTATCTAGCTAACTTCAACTCATCAAGTGCAAATTCTATTACTTGTCTTTTCAGCAAAGCAAGTCAAGATGAAAGTTTGATGTGGCACAAGAAACTGTCCCATCTGAACTTCAAGACTATGAATGAACTAGTCAGGAAAGATCTTGTAAGAGGCATTTCTCAAGTTGAGTTCTCAAAGGATGGACTTTTTGATGCCTGTAAGAAAGGAAAACAAATCAAGGCATCATTCAAAAAGAAGCTTGAATCTACAATTAAAAAACCACTTCAATTAATGCATATAGATTTATTTCGACCAGTCAATGTGTTGTCAATCTCAAAGGAAAGATATTGCCTAGTGATTGTTGATGATTTCTCAAAGTTCATTTGGACATATTTTCTCAAATCTAAAGATGAAGCTATTAAAATTATTATCAATCATATAAGGCAAGTCAACAACCATCCTGATCTCAAAGTAAGAAGAATCAGGAACGACAATGGAACTGAGTTCAAGAATTCTGTTATGAGGATATTTTGTGAAAAAAATGGAATCATGCATGAATTTCAGCAGCAAGGACTCCACAACCAAATGGAGTGGTGGAAAGAAAGAACAGATCTTTTATTGAAGCTGCAAGGACAGTGATTGAAGAATCAAAGTTACCAACTTACTTTTAGGAAGAAGCTGTAAATATTGCATGCTACACTTAGAATATTTCTTTGGTTAATCAAGTAAAATGCATGACTCCTTATCAATTATTCAAGAACAGGAAGCCAACACTTAAGTTTCTTCCTGTCTTTTGATGCAAATGTAATATTCTAAGGAATCAAACTGAGCATCATGAAAAGTTTGATGCCAAAGTAGATGAATGTATTTTTTTTGGGTATGTTGTTGGAAAAGCATACAGAGTCTACAATCCATGAACCAACATTGTTATGGAATCTGTATATATTGTGTTTGATGATAAGAAGATTGAAGGACTTCAAGATGAAGGTTTCCATGAAAGCCTCAAAGTTGACAATGTTGAGATAAACTGTGATGATAGTGATGATGAAAGTGATCAAGAAATAATCTCTAAAAATAATGCAGAAAAGTCAACAACCAATGAAGCACATAATTTAGCATCCGTCGAGAAGCAAAGTGCATCATCCTTTGGAAGACAAACAACATCATCCGTTGAAAGACAAAGATCAACATCTGTTGAGCCATCAATAGGAGTTGAAAGTCAATACATATCACACACAGAAAGTACCTTAACTTTAAGTCAAAGATCCACAAACTCAAGGGCAGTTTCTTTTAATCAAAACTCGGTCACACATCAAGACAACTTTGAGGCCTCTTCATCTAGAGCTAATCTACCACAACAGAGAAAATGGACTAGAGATCACCCATTTGATCTAATTATTGGTGATGCAACTTCAAGAGTGCAGACGAGGAAAGCAACTCAAGAAGAATGTCTATACAGCAGCTTCCTATCTCAGGAAGAGAAAAAGAAGGTAGAAGAAGCTTTGTTGGATTTTGACTGGGTTTTAGCTATGCAGGAAGAGCTAAACCAATTTGAAAGGAATAAGGTATGAAAGCTGGTACCTAAACCTAAAGGCAAAAATCCTATTGACACCAAATGGGTATTCAGAAACAAGATGGATAAAAATGGCATAGTAGTTAGGAACAAAGCTTGATTGGTTTCTAAGGGCTATTGTTAATAAGAAGGAATAAATTTTGATGAAAAAATTGCTCATGTTGCAAGACTTGAAGTCATCAAAATTTTTCTAGCCTATGCAGCCCATGTTAATTTCAAGGTCATCAAATGGATGTCAAAAGTGCATTTCTGAAGGGAGATTTGGAGGAGGAAGTCTATGTTGGTCAACCTCCTAGTTTTGAAGACCCTAACTTTCCAGATTATGTCTACTATCTTTTGAAAGCACTGTATGGTTTGAAGCAAGCACCTAGAGCCTAGTATGACACCTTGTCAAAGTTTTTTTTTAAAAAAAATCACTTCACAAGAGGTACTGTTGATAAAACTCTTTTCTTTAGAAATGTTAATGGTTCTAGTATACTTGTTCAGATTTATGTAGATGATATTATATTTGGCTCTGCAGATGAAAAACTTTACAAAACGTTTGCTAAATTGATGCAAAGTAAATATAAAATGAGCATGATGGGATAACTAACTTACTTTCTTGGTTTACAAGTTAAGCAAGTTAGTGATGGAATATTCATTAGTCAAACCAAATATATTTATGATCTTTAAAAGAAGTTTGACTTAATGGATTGCCCATCTGTAAAAACTCTCATGGCCACTGCCACCAAACTTGAATTGAACACTATTGAAAAGTCTGTGGACATTTCAAGTTATAGACACTACACCATATATGGCCTATTGTAACGGTTATTTTCAGTGTAACCAGCTAAAACGTAATCATAGGTGCCTTAAAATCATTTTTAGTTATCTATGGCTACCCTTTTTTTATTGTAACCATCGATATCAGTTATCTATGGTTACACCATGTTTGATGTTACCGTAGGTCTTAAAAAAATGTGTAACTAAAACTAAAATTTCAGGCGGCTAAATAGAAAATATAATAGGGGGAATCCAAATTATTAAAATCACAAGGGCGGGACTGAAATTTATTAAAAATTTATATTTTCCTAAAACTAACATCTGCGTCTGGGTCTTCTTAAGTTCTCTCACATTTCACTCTTCTCTCTCACCCTCTCAAATTTCCTCTGTCTAACTTCTCTTTCTCTCTCAATATCACTACAATCTGGGTCACTCTGAGTTCACTGTAATCGGGTCTTCTTGTTTAATTTTTGGTTTCTCAATCGATTCACACTCAATCGATTTGGGCCTTCACTTGAATCAAGTCTTTTGTTGTACAATATAATCAGGTCTGTGTATTCTATAATTGGGTCTTCATCTTCTAAAGGTGGTTTTCTGTATTGGGGTTGGAATTGCATATAAAATAGGGTTTTGTGTGTGTATATATTCCAAATCGGGTATTATTTTTATTTAATCATTTATCATGCGGGTGAGTTTTTAAGTGAATTGATACTAAGTTTCTCCTTGTGAAATGTTGATATGTTTTTTTCCTTTTTTTACAGTTGTCCTGCTCTAGGAGATCCTAATTTATCATATGAATAAGGGTATATTTTTGTGTTTAAATTTGAATGAGTAATGTATTTACGAGATGATGTATTGAGAAGTTGTACTTAGATTGTATTGTTGGCTTTGATTTTTACTAGGTCCGTGTCAAGGAAGAAACATGCCCTTTGCAAAAATTAAACATCAGTATGTGAAGAAATATTATGCTAAATTTAAAACAATAGTGTCTACTTCTGTTTTCTTCAGAATTGATTTCTCCTATGCTTTTGATTATATTTAAGTTTATTTAAGTGGATATAAGTTTTATGATCAGGGACCTTCTCTCTTATACATTTAGTTTCAACCATATATACAAGTTCATGTGTGAACATTTACTATATAAGTTCATAGTGACTTTTTTATCAATTTGATTAGGCAATTGAGATTGGAAAGCTGCTGGCTCGAAAGTATGTCATATGTCATGTCTTTGGTTATTCAAATTAAGTTTAATTTTTACAAATTTATGTTAATTTTTACTCTTTTATGTTGCTGGATAACATAGGATTTATTACAAACATGGTAAGCGCGATTCTAAATTTTATAAATGTCATACATTTTGATCTGTCCCGCTCTACAAACACTACCACCAACGTTTTGGGCACAAAAGATGGGACTATACTACCACGGGAAATGTGGTTTCTGTCAAGGTTCTATACTGCTTCTAAGGCAGAAAAGATGGGACTTGTAAACACAGTTGTCGCGGAAGGATCTGTATAGTTCAATGGCTATATTAGAATATAATTGATAGTAAAATTGCTAACACCTCTTAGATCAATTTATCATTGTCTCACTTAAACACTCTGATATTGGCATGTTTGAACATTTTGTCTAGCCTTAGAAGTTGGAACAGTGAAATGGTGTAGAGAGATCCTAAGAAACAGCCCAACTGCAATTAGGGTGCTCAATTCATCCCTTAATGCAGTTAATGACGGGCATGCTGGACTTCAGGAAATGCTACCCTCATCTTTTATGGAACTGAAGAAGGTAATGCAGAGACCTGTATGCAGCCGGGGCACTTGTATGAATGTCTTTTTGTTTAGCTTTCGTCTCTTGCAGCTCAGAAACTGTTACTAAATCAATTTGAATAAGTTTGAATTGGAATTTTCTCACTATTATACCTTCTTGGCCTAACATAAGCTAACAACAGATATATATTTCTAGTTTTAGAACGTGAATTTTTAAGATCTCTTTCATTTATATGCAACAAGTTTAAAATAACTGACTCAGTTACTAGATACCGTAATGGATATTTGTCTATTTTATCAGTTTTCTAATATAATTTGATACATGTTGTCCACCCACTCATGAGCTAACGTATGGTGCTGTGATGTTTCTCAAAATGGTAAATCAAAAGTACATCCTGGATCATCAAACATGTCTAGAATTTCAAGACTTTTTAGTGCAGTTTCAAGACTTCGTCAAGGTATTCTTTTGTTGTTATTTTTAGTGCAATTTCAAGAGTTTTTTAAATGTTACCCAGTTAGTGTTATATTTTAAGACATTTTTGGGTTTATAAAAATGTTGATAATAATCAAATTGTAACGTGTTTTTAATAAATTACTAGTTTATGCATTCACTACTACACATTTAAACTTGCATAACATTTCTTTTTTAGCTTACACAGCACCGAGAAGTTGAGAACTTCAGTTGAATCCCAAATCGAAATATATAGACACACATATTTTATTTTATGGGGGTAGGGGACGGGCAATAGGCACAAAGGTCCTGCATTTAAATGATTTTTAATCAAAAATAGTAAAAGACTCAACTATTTTGATTTAATAAAAACTTACCTTATATTAGATGTTATAATTTAAGGGTACTGGGCCTTTGATTGAAGCTATACAAGATATAAATTTAAATGAGGGTTGTACTCGATGGTGAAATAAAAACATATAACACTTGTTCATATATGTGGTATCTCCTAAAAACTAAAAGCCTTAGTAATCACTAGGTGGATAAATTGTTTTGCAAAATTAAATATAAGACTAAAAATGCTGCTAGCTAAACTATCTTAACCATAAATATCAGTCAGATTGTAGCAAAAAAAATGCAATCTTACCTTGAGTTTGATCAGTTTTATAGGTTTTCATTGCAAGACTTATGGTTGATGCTTGCAAATGGACTTAGAAAACATCTTGGCCTGTCTGATCACAAATTCTATCATATAAAATGAATGAATAAATATAAATACGTGATGTTGTAGTTGACATAGATAATAATAACCACACACCTACTCTTGTGCTAATTTGTTGTTTACACTTCACAATACAAGATTTAAACATACACATACACAAACACTATACCAGATTAAATCAAATGGGTTGTTGTGAAAGGACTTATCTCAATTACCGCCTAATGAAGTTTTAATTACCTGTACTCCTCAAATAATGCAAATAGAAATTAAAATTTTAATTTTTTTATGAAGATCATATACACATTGATTTTTCTGGGTTTTTTGTTTAGGTAATGTTGACATTGTAATATAAAATTTAATGTTTTATGGGTTGGCGCTTGGGATCTTGTTACTCTCATTGTCCATAATCAGTACATCAACTTTATAAAATATAGAAATTTTTAATTTCATGTATGAACTAATTTTTTAAAATCACATAACATTTGATTGAGATATCTGATTACAATTTTATTTGCAGTTTCCGCTTATCCACTTTAAAATGGCATCCTGATAAGCATCAAGGTCCAACACAGGTTCACCCATAAGCTCTTTTCTTCTAAATAGTATATAGTATGTTCTAATGAGGTTTTCAATTTGATGAAGCAACATGATTGCATGCTTATTTTTTATTACTATGTGTCTTAGAGGTATGTACTTGCAATATTTTCTGAAGACTTAAATAATTAAAGAAAGTTTGTATTTACTAATTTAAAATTGGTTGTTTGATATTTCAGAGAAGCATTGATATAAAAGATTAAAGGCATATATAGCGACGTTGTCTGAAGCTGGAAGAAACTATGGAGCTAATACCTTACTACAAATGCTTTCCTGCGGAACACAAAATGTAGCAGTTGCCAAGGACGCTTTAATTTTCATATTTCATTCCCTTAGTTGCGAGAATCTCTAATTAGAATAAGGTATTTTGGTTTACGAATGTTTATGGTTATCTGGACATATGTCTATTAGCTTAGACCTTTTTGTGGTCTTGCATTGTGAATATTGATGATTGTTGGAAGATTATGTAATGGGAAATGGTACTTTCAAATGTTATATTGCCTTTTAGTTTTAATAAAGTGTTGGCATAGCCCTTTGAAATGGGGAAGTTCTATTTTCAAACATTATATTACCTTTTTTCTCATAAAGTATTGGCAAAGAGTCATGTAAAGCGTAGCTATTGATATAAATTGTACATATTCTCTGTTGGTAAAAATCAAAAAAAATATTGGTAAAGATTTAAAAGTGTAGGTAAAGTCATAAAAGGTCTATATAAAAATGTTACCATAGATACCAAGTTGTAGCTATTGATAAATTTATTTTTCAAAATTAGTGTTACAATAGCTTAAATGGTGTTACCATAGGCCTTATAGTTATACCAAATGTGATGTAACAAATACCATAATGGTGTAACCATAGGTCTATAGTTAATGTTACCAAAACAACAAAAGTGTAGGCATGGATGTTCTATGGTTACACTTTTTCTGGTGTTACCAAAAATTTGAAAAAGTGTTACCATAGACCCCTATGGTATCGTCGCTATTAGTTACGGTCCTATTTTTTGAAAAAGTGTTACCATAGCCATTTTCTTCACTTTCAGCAACACTTTTTGGCCTTTATTCACACTTTTTAGGTGTTACAATAGGTCATTTATGGTGTAGTGAGAGGCATGGTTGGCTCACTCTTATTTTTAACAGCCACTAGGCCAGATATAATGTTTGCTACTGTCTTTGTGTTAAATTCCAAGTTGATCCAGAGATTCTCATTTAGTAGTTATTAAGAGAATTTTCAAATATCTCAAAGGAACGCCAAAACTTGGCATTTGGTATCCTAGATATTCAGGTTTTGAACTAATTGGTTATCCAGATGCAGATTATGTAGGTTGTAAAATTGATAGAAAAAGTAATACATGAACCTATCAATTTCTAGAAAACAAGCTAGTGTCTTGGTTTAGTAAGAAACAAAACTCCGTCTCTACTTCTACAGCTGAGGCTGAGTACATTGCTGTTGGTAGTTGTGCACATATTTTATGGATGGAGAATCAACTATTGGACTATGGTCTACATGTAGACAAGATCCCATTTTTCTGTGACAACACAAGTGCCATTGCTATTACTCAAAATCCAATGCAGCATTCAAGGACCAATTATATTGACATCAAGTACCACTTCATTAGAGAACATGTCATGAATGGTACAGTGGAACTTCATTTTGTTCGAAGTGAGAAGTAACTTGCAGACATCTTCACCAAGACACTTGATGAGTCCACCTTTACTAGGTTAGTAAGTGAGTTAGGTAGGCTTAATTATTCCTGAATTGTTTTGATGTCTAATCAATTTGAAATGCAACCAGAATTAAATTTGATCTTTCTTGTTAAGATGAAATTTTGGCCAGGTCAAAATTTACATCTCGATGGATGTTCATTATCCATTGAAAATGAATATCCTTTGAATTTCATTATCTATTAAAATCAAATATTTTTCTGGGTACTTTATATCTCGATGGATATCTATTTAATCTATATCCATTGAATTGCTTTAATCATAGTCGTTAATTCTATACCTTATCTAGGTTCATTTTGTTAATTCTAAACTGTGGAACTTCATTTTGTTCCAAGTGAGAAGTAACTTGCAGACATCTTCACCAAGACACTTGATGAGTCCACCTTTACTAGGTTAGTAAGTGAGTTAGGTATACTTAATTATTCCTGAATTGTTTTAATGTCTAATCAATTTGAAATGCAGCCAGAATTTGATCTTTCTTGTTAAGATGAAATTTTGGCCAAATCAAAATTTACATCTCGATGGATGTTCATTATCTATTGAAAATGAATATCCTTTGAATTTCATTATCTATTAAAATCAAATATTTTTCTGGGTACTTTATATTTCGACGGATATCTATTTAATCTATATCCATTGAATTACTTTAATCATAGTCGTTAATTCTATACCTTATCTATTGAATTTACTTACCGTATGTAACGTCTGGGAAATATTATGTAAGTATTTTTATAAATAAATAATTATTATGTGATTTTTATGTGAATTTTGGTGAATTATCTGATGATGGATAATAATATTTGGATGTTTATTTCTGATAAAATTTAGATATTTTAATTTTTAATTATCCAGAATAAATGTAGATAATTTTGGTATTTTCTGGTAATTTTTGGATTGTTGTATGATTTTATAAGAATTTATAGAATTAATAATGATTATTTTTACATAATTATAAAATTACTTATTAGGATCGAAAATCATCCCACTTCAACCGTTTTTGCGTTCTTACAATCCGAAACTCCTCCGAAAACTCCTTCCTAACCTAATCTGATAATTTTGAACACTTTTCCTGTTTTGACCTTCTCAATCTGGGGTACGGTTTGACCTGTACGAGTCCCGGCGTGAAATATTTGATACGCAAATCATTTTATAGATCGATAAAATCCATATTTTCAAAAGGCGAGATATTATCACCTTATTTTCGTATAAAGTATTTTATAGGAAGCTCTGTTTTGATAACTATCCAAGTTTGGTACTAAAATTGTATCATCTTTTTAGTTACTTAGCGGCTAAGTAACCTACTTTCGGATCCGATATGTAAATGTAATTATCGAATTATTAAATAAATAAAATATGTGATGGTTATGTCAGCTAGGTGTTGCTGTATTATTAATTGGTTGTGATTTGTTGAACGCGAAAATTTCTTTTATAATTAATTATCGAACTGTATGAATTTAATTTATTTTAAAGTGATTTTATTGAATATTTATTCTTACAAATGCTAAAATTGTTTCTAAAATTATTTTTATTATTTTATAATTTTATTTATTATTTTTAGGGGTTTATAAAATTTAGAAATCAATATTTTATTAATTAATTAATTTTAAATGATTTTATGATTTCATTATATTGTAAAATCAGTATTTAATTCAGAAATGCTTCAAAAATTATGGAAATTTTTATGATAATTAGTTTTAATTATCTCGAAATTTTTTAAATATGTTCGGATAAATCCTCAGGTTATTATTACTCGTAGATTATTTGTTTAAAACGATAGTTGCGATGCGAATCGAGATAATAACGAAAAGAAAAAGAAAAAGAAAGAAAAGAAACAAAAACCCCAAATTTCCCCTGCACCCCCTTTTTCTCCCTCGACCTCACCATTTTTCTCTCTCTCGGAAAATCTCTTTGGACTCCCATCTCTCTCTCGGAAAATCTCTTTATCCCCGTCTTCTCTTCCTCCTCTCTCAATCCCTCACTCTTCTCTCTCTGTTCCCTTTCTTTTCAATCTCTGTTCGCCGCCTCTTTTTTCGGCTGTTTCCTTCGTCACCGGTTAGTTCCTGGCTGTAATTTCGGTTACTGGCTTCAATTGATTTCGGTTGTTACTGAATTAATATATATATATATGTACGTTTACGTATGTATATGTATAGTTTGGTGTGATTCGTTTTCTTAGCACTTTCCGGTCGCCGCCCTCCCCGATTTTCCGACGAGTTGGTGGCGCGTATGCGTGTGTGGTGATACGTGTGTGAGTCGTGTGTGTGCGTATGTGTGCGTGTGTGAGTCGTGTATGCGTGCGTGTGTTTATGGCTACCGTGTTGCGATTTTTCCGGTCACCGGTGTGTTTTCCGGTGACCCTACTTGAGCTCTATTGGATTCGATCATGTTGCCTGCTTCTTTGTTGTTCTGACTGATTTAATTAATTATTTTATTTGCTGCAGTGAATATATTGATTCGAAGTTTCGTGAAATAAAGAAAAATTTATTGTGCGGGAATAAATATGAATTTAATCGGTGAAATGCGCGTTGAAAACCCGAATTAATCGGGTACCCGCGAATTTTACCGCCGTCGGCGATGAGCCTCGGCGAGCCAACGGTGGACGGTGATGATTATTATCTGAGTCCTACGTTTATTAATTAAATAAAATTAGTTTGTGAAATTAATTTCAAAACGAAAAGGAAAAAAATACAATATGAATAAAAATAATTAATAACTAAATTGTATCGGTGATTGGGATTGCGAATTGTGGTTGGTGGTTGTTGTGATTGGATTATTGTTGTGGATTTGACGTCGAATTGTTTCGACGGGTAGGCCGATAAAGAAAGGAGACGCTGCCCGACTTTCGGGAAATTATTTCCGAAAATACGGGAACGTAACCTATAATTATCAGAGACGTCGAATAACCTTATATAATTATATTATATGTATATATATATGAACTTAATTGCGGTTGAGACAAAATAATTTATAGATAATCGATTGCCTGTTTTTTTCAAAATGACGAGTATACTTATTTCCGAAAGTAAATATCAAACCAAGTTTCGAAGATGTGAACCATAACTGCTATATGTATTTCAATAATACATATAAATATGAGTTGGGTTACGAAATCGTATGGGTAGAATAGGATGGTGGTGTTATGTTAAGTGAGATGATTATCTGAATTAGGGTATTTCAACCCTATAGGTCCTAGACGGAAAACCCGAGTATCGACATCGGACTAGGAACGATCTAGTGATTAGACGTCGAGATCAACGAAGTTCCAATTGAAGGGCCTGAATATTGGGATCATATCCAGAATGGGATAGTAGTTTGACAATAAAGCCGAACGATCAAGTCGAATCAAAGTCAACTAGTAATGGCGATTAAAGCTTATTGAGGCAAGTATTCCTGATTTTTCTTTTAAAATATCGCAAATATTTCTTCGTCCCTATTCTAAGTTCAGAATAGTTAACTATTTTATATTTCACTGCAATTACTCTTATTATGCATGTCCATTTCATTATTGTTCCTATAATTCGATTGCTCTCTTAAGCAAATACCCATTCTTTCGGGTTATTTGCGAACCCTGAATTGGGATGTTTTGAAATCAAAATGATTTGACATCAAAACACTCTACGGGTTGGATGTTTACAGTAAGGGTCAGTGATGAGCTGGATCCTATGGGTCGGGGATGGACCGGAACCTTGGGCAATAGAGCCTAGGTACCTGAATGGATCTATACGATTGGGTATAGATCTACACTGTATCCTGACTGATCAGCAGGATATAAGTGTGAACTAGTGTCCAGTCTAATTTATTGTTGATCGCCATTAATGGCATTCTCTCTCAAAAGGTTTTATGATTCCAAAACCTGACAAAACCCTGATTCAGGAGATGAACCTGGGAGTCGCTTGTCACTTTAGGATTTATAGTTAAAGGCTGGCGACAACCAACGTTTATTCACTCAACTCACTCAAATAAATAGAATTGTTTAAAATTGTTTAAAGATTTTGTCCGAAAATTTCCTTTGACATTAATGTTTGAAACTCAAATTATATACTTGCTGGGCATTGTTGACTCACTCTTGCTTTGTAAATTCTTATTTTCTTCCAGAAACAGATAAGGTTAAAAGTGAATAGCTTTGATAGACAGCAGAAGTTAGATAAATCTCCGCTGCGGGAGGTCGAAGATGTTAGAAGAATATGACAAGAGCATTAGTACAAAGGTATTTACATTTGTATTTTAGTTGTTGTAAGTTGTAGAAGATTAGATTCTTATTTCATACCATAACCTGTAAACGATCCGGATTCAAGGGGTTAATTGAATATTCTTTTATTTTGTGTAAAGATTATTTCGTGACACCAAATCTTGACCCCGGATTTGGGTTGTTACACCGTATGTAAGTATATGTCGATGGATAATCTTTAGAATTTCTACAGTTTATTTCATTTTTAAATGACAATTTTGGGAAAATCTTATTGGGTACTTTATTTTACTTTTTAATTTTTACTTGTTTATTTCTGAGAATGTATAAAAACCCTCTTTTATTTTTTCATTTTTCTTTTATCTTTCTCAAAGTAATTTTAATTCTTTTCGTCTATAAAGCAAAAACCCCTTTCTCTGTAACTGCTCTCAAATCACAACAATAGCACCTATAATCAAAATCATGTCTCAATCTGGATTTGTATATGAAAAGAACAACTTTGTAGCACCGGTGAACAAAGATATTGCTGCTTCTCAGGACTATCACAAGATGATGGACTTCATTCAAAGTTGCAAACTTAGATATGCAATGCTTGAATCTCCAGTTATCTACTGTGAAGTTGTGGAAGAGATTTGGACTACTGCAGTGTACAACTCCAAAGATTATACCATTGCCTTCTCTCTAAAAGGTAATGACTATTGTATTAATTGTGATGAAATTCAAGCATGCTTTAAATTGCCAGAAAATAACACACTTGTCTCACACACAGACACAGATATGAGCACCATGCTCGTGTCTATGGGTTATTCTCTAAATTCTGCCAAATTAGGTGAGGTTAGGAAAATGGGTCTTAGAAAAGAGTAGAGCTTTCTCTGTGACTCTTTTATAAAAGCATTTTTAGGAAAGATTAGTAATTTTGATGCAGTTAGTTACTCTATTGTTAACATGCTTTACATGCTGCTAAGTGATAAGTATTTCAATTTTAGTAGTTCTGTCATGTATGAGCTAGGGTATAAGTTAGGAGACATTAAGAAGAGGTCTAAGAACATTACTATGCTAGATTTATAATGATGATAGCAAACCATGTGTCTAAAGACCTATTAATTGAGAACCCAACAAATAAGCTTAATTATTGGGTCCAAGAAAAGAGGGTTCTTGCCGATCTCAACAAGAACAATCTCCATAGTGAGGTACCTCTCAATTACTTTCTAATCATGGAGGCACCTCAGGTAAGTGAGGTAAATATCTTTGTCTCTACTATTTCTCAACCTTTAACTTCTTTGCAATCTACTGTGGTTATGGCTTCTGTGATAGTTGAAAGAGATATGTCCTAAGTCCAATCATGTATGAGGATTTAGGAATAACTTTTATGCAATCTATTTTGATTTCATTGATATTAATAAAAGGCTTGTTTTGTTTTTATTGCGGGCTCTATCTATTTAAATGTTTAAATAAGATATACCACAGTTTAGAGTAAAGCTTTTTATGGATTGTGATGAGATCATAATAATGAGACCTAAAAGATGATTACTCTAAACTTAAATAGCTCCTGGTCGTAGGATTACTAACTGGTAATTAATAATCTGCAAAGATCGGTACATACTATGCTTGCTTCATTATGAAGGATGTCTGTTTTCATAGACATTTGTGTGGTGACACTAAAGCTAGCATGTAGGTGCTTATTATAGAATAAGTTCACTGAACATGACTCATACAGCTGAACAACTGATGGAGTTCACTCACGTGTCAGCAGTTGTTCACATAGTGATAGTCGTACAAGTATCCTTAGACTTGAGGTCATCATAGTCATTTTGTGTACACTGAATTATGCTTTGATTTAGTTCTTAGTCTCAAGGGACAATTATAAGGGCTCTACTGGGTATAAGAATTTGTACACGAAGATAGTGTATGAACAATAAAGGATCTACCCCTTCCAGTGTAGGAAGAGAATGTTCAATGCTGATCCACTTATGTTAATTCAGGAATCTCTGGCCAGAGTGAATGAAATTAGAAAGGAGTTTCTAATTTACATTAAATAGAACTAAGCATAGTGAATGGGAAAGCAAGTGATTAAATAAGATAGGCTTGACACAAGTTCCATGCCTTGTATTTAATCGTGACATTGCAGGGTAGAAGGAATTAATTGTACAGTAACTACTCACTGAATAGGTTCTTGGTATTCAAAGCAGTGAATTCGTATTATCCGGATAGTCGCGATATGCTGAGAAGTATCCCTCATGATGTAGAATAAATATGATTAATTAATTAATCATATTTAATGAATTAAAGAATTTATATAAATAATGATAAAATAGTTTTATTATTATTTATTTCTACTACCGGCTTAATATTGAACCTACAGGGTCACACCATAAAAGAGAATGATTTAATGGTGGAGGAATTAATTAATAATGGTTGATAATTATTTATTTATGAAATAAATAATTAATTGGAAAATTTAATAATTGATTAAATGAGATTTAATTGATTATAAATTAATTAAGAAAAGGTTCTTAATATTATTAATTAAGAATTTAATTTTTGGAAATTAAATCAAGAGAGAGAATTATTTCTAAAGTGTTTAGAAAAAGGATTAATAATTAAAAGGTGTTTTAATTATTAATGAGAATAATAAAGGGTTAATAATAATAATATTTTATGGGAAAATTTTCAGCTAAAAATTTTGCCTATAAATATACTATTATTGACCCTATTTTTGCCTAAACCAAAAAGATTTACAAAAGCCTAATTCTCTCCATCTCCTCCTCCTTCATTATATCCTTTTCTTGCTGGATACCGGTGGAGTGCTTCACACTTGAGGAGCACCTGCTAAGGATCTCCGTTCATCATTTTTGGATCGCCATTAAAGACCTCCATCTTTCCATTAACGTAAAGCTTCTTAAGGTAAACATACTGAACTACGAATTAAATATTATTTTTCGCTCTGATACCATTGAAGGGTTTTTAGCACATAAACGCAGCGAAAACGTAAATTTAAATCTTAAAAAAAACCGAAACCCTCCGCAGGAAATCTGGGTCTGGTGTCCGATTTACGCAAACGAATACCCTATTCCATAGGTAAACGAGCGTCTGGACAAAACTGATAGCACATGCTATCAACGACTCGTTTGTAAGGCGTTTGACGTCGTTTAGTGCCCGTAAACAGTGATTCTTGTTTTTCTCATTTGATTCTGATTTTTCTGATATTTGTCATATTTTCTTTTTATGATTAGATCATGGATAATATGATATGTTAAGATCAGATTATGTGTTTAACATGCTTTTATGTGTTGTATGAGCATGGTGGATGGTTATGGCCTTTCGACCTTAGTGTAATGGTTTTGGTTTTGGTTTTAAATACGACTTGCATGTCGTCAATCTTTGTAATCATAAATCTCGAATGTAACTCGAGTTATTCTTGTAAGTTCATTAGATTAGTTTTACTTTCAATCATGTAATGTAATTGAAGACTCAAGAAGGCTATCCAATGGAGGTGATACAAAGAAGAAGACGAGGCATACAAGAAGTCTAAACAAAGAAGAAGACTTATGTAATAAGTAGTTGTATTTATTTCCATCACCATATTAGATTGACCTTGATCTTTATCATGAGCTTGATAAAGATGACATTGAATGGGGCCATAACCAAACACATTTACTTTATTGCACTTTACATTTACTTGTTTATTTAATTTTATATATGAAATATATGCCCATGTTTACCATGCGATGATAGATTTAGGTGAACTTAAATCAATATAAGGCGTGCTCTAGAAAATCTAGAATAGGAATCGTTTCTTGCCTTAACAATAAATATTATGAATACGATCATGAGATTCTTGTGTTTATGAAACACGTAATTGAATATGAATTTTCAATATTGAGAGAAAGGATGATTCTGTCAACAACAGATTTCTATCTGTAAGAAAGGGTTATTAAGTGACGCCTCTTGACAATGCTCCACCCAATCTGGGAATCATATGATTATCGATTATTGATTTGAAATATTTAATTGAAAAGGAAGAATCTCTTTATAATATGATTATGATTGTAAAGTAATATAATCCCTCTAAAATTAAATAATATCAAGTAATAATTGGCCAATGACACAACGGGCTTGTGTCGGTCATAACCTTCCAACATGGTAGAAAGTGGTTCTTATTTTTAAATCATTGTCGTTTCGTGCTACAGCCGAGGGCTTTGATTTCGAAATAAGAAATACTTGTCTATTACATAGAGATGTGTACATTGAATTAGAATCTAAAGGTCGGTACGTGCTACAGCCGTGGGCCGTTGGAGACTGATTCAATTGTATGAAATGTTGGGTTAGACTTGACTTAGAATATTGAGTTTTTCGTGCCACAGCCGTGACTCAATTATTCAAGAGGCTAAACTTATATTAGGGAATAACATAAGATGTAATTGACAAGAGTTATCTGCCTATTTAACATCACATGACGTTTCGTGCCACAACCGAGGTTGTGAGATGGAATGTAGGATCCCTATTCCCACTAGCATTATGAATGCTTAATTTTCACTTAGGGGGTTGAAAAAATTAGATAAACTAGTGGGAGACACTTATGAATAAAGACCCGATTCATATAGTGTTTTGAAATGAAATTGAATATTTGCTAAGTGTTGTTATGTGTTTATCATTTATAGATTTACTATATTCGTCATGTCTTCTGCACTATCACTCCGGAGCATACTAGATGCTCACAAGTTGATTGGTCCTAATTTAGCTGTTTGTTTTCACTGTAACAAGTTGGGGCACTGGAAGAGGAATTGCAAGGTTTACCTTGCAGAATTGAAGAAGAAGAAGAAAGGTAGTAAGACTACCGCTTCTGATTCAGGCATGTTTATGATCGAAGTTAATATGTCACTAGGTCAAATTTCTACTTGGGTATTAGATACCGCCTGTGGTTCTCATATTTGCAATTCGTTGCAAGGACTAAAGGGAAATAGGACTCTTGAAAAAGATGAGGTGATTCTACGTATGGGCAATGGAGCAAGGGTTGCGGCCATATCTGTAGGATCATTTAGTTTACATATGCCTACGGGCAAGACTATTATTTTGAATAATTGTTATTACGTTCCCTCTATTATGAGGAATATTGTTTCTATTCTTATGTTGGATGTGGATGGTTTTTCATTTATTATTAAGAATAATGAATGTTCTATCCTTAGAGATAATGCTCTTTTTGGACGTGGCATTTTAAATAATGGTCTGTATGTATGTGACGTAGAGCATGATTTACTTCAAATTGAACAAACTAATAAAAGAAAATGAGATGATAAAAATCTGACCTATTTATGGCACTGTAAGCTAGGTCATATTAGTGAAAATAGACTGCGGACATTGCATAAGGAAGGGTTACTTGACCCCTTTGATTTTGAATCATATCTTACATGCGAGTCTTGTCTATTGGGTAAAATGACCAAATCTCCATTTAGTGGACATGGAGAGGGGGCTGCAGATTTGCTAGGATTGGTACATACAGATGTATGTGGACCAATGTCTACGCAAGCCATGGGTGAATTTTCGTACTTCATTACTTTCATAGATGATAGATCTAGATTCGGATATGTGTATTTGATGAAACACAAGTCTGAAGCCTTTGAAAAGTTCAAAGAATATAAACATGAAGTGGAGAAACAAACCAAACACAGTATTATAACTCTTCGATCAGATCGAGGTGGTGAATACTTGAATGGAGAGTATCTAGATTATCTCAAAGAAAATGGTATAGTCTCACAGTGGACTCCTCCATATACTCCACAGTTAAATGGGGTATCTGAAGGGAGAAATCGAACTTTGTTAGACATGGTTCGGTCCATGATGAGCTATGCGAATCTTCCAGTATTCCTAGGGGGTTATGCATTGGAAACCTCAGCATATTTACTGAATAAGGTGCCTTCCAAATCTGTTCCTCAAACACCATATGAGATATGGAAAGAAAGGAAACCGAGTCTTAAACACGTTAAGATTTGGGGATGTCCAGCTTATGTCAAGAAAGTTGACCCAGATAAGCTGGAATCTCGATCCGTAAAATGTAATTTTATAGGATATCCTAAAGAGACTTTGGGGTATTACTTTTACACCGATCATCGGGTGTTTGTCTCCAGACATGCTACCTTCTTGGAAAAGGAGTTTATCCTTGAAGGAAACAGTGGGAGAAAAATTGAACTTGATGAAGTTCAAGAAGCACAAACTACTGCGGATCAAGTGGAAACACCTGTTCAGACTGAACAACCTTCTGTGGAACAGCCCATTCGTAGGACAGGGAGAGTGTCTCGCCAACCTGAGAGGTATTATGGCCTTGTCATTGAGAATGACAGTGAGTTGTCAATCATTGATGATGACGACCCTGTGACCTATAATGAGGCTATGAGTAGTGTTGACTCAGAGAAATGGCATAGTGCCATGAAATCTGAAATGGAATCTATGTATACCAACCAAGTATGGACTCTGTTTGAGGCGCCTGAAGGTGTTAAGCCTATTGGGTGCAAGTGGGTATACAAAAGAAAGATTGGAGCAGATGGCCAGGTGGAGACCTATAAGGCCAGGCTCGTGGAAAAAGGATTCAAACAAAGGCAAGGGATTGACTTTGATGAAACTTTTTTGCCTGTAGCCCTGTTAAAATCAATTCGGATTTTGCTTGCGATGGCGGCTTACTACGACTATGAGATCTAGAAAATGGACGTGAAAACGGCCTTCCTCAATGGGGAACTTGAGGAGGAAGTGTATATGACACAGCCAGAGGGTTTTCTTTCCAAGGGAAATGAACACCTAGTGTGTAAGCTGCTGGGAACCATATATGGTTTAAGGCAAACTTCCCGTAGATGAAACATCCATTTTGATGAGACAATCAAAGAGTTTGGTTTTATCAAAAACATAGATGAACCATGTGTCTACAAGAAGGTTAGTGGGAGAGCGGTAACATTTCTTGTATTGTATATGGATGACATACTTCTTATAGGAAATGATATACCGATGCTACAATCAGTCAAAGTATGGCTATCAAAGAACTTCACCATGAAGGACTTGGGAGAAGCATCCTACATTCTCGGTATGAAGATCTATAGAGATAGATCTAGAAGAATGATAGGTCTTACCCAGGGTACATACATCCAGAAAGTGCTTAAAAGATTTAGCATGGAAAACTCCAAAAGAGGTCTCATACCGATGAGCCATGGAGTATCCCTTTCTGAAAAAATGTCTCCTAAGACACCTGAGGAAAGAGAGCGTATGAGTAAGATTCCTTATGCTTTAGCAATAGGATCTATCATGTACACGATGTTGTGTACAAGGCCTGATGTTGCTTATTCAATTAGTGTGACGAGAAGATATCAGTCCAATCCAGGTGAAGACCACTGGAAAGCAGTGAAAAATATCCTTAAGTACTTGCGAAGGACTCATGACATTTTTTTTTGTTTTTGGTGGTGAATCTGAGTTGAAAATAGAGGAGATGTCAACGTCGAGAGAGTTGACACAAATAACAATGTAGCAGACCCACTCACAAAGCCACTTTCTCAGAGTCAATTTAATCGTCATAAAGATAAGATGGGTATTAGATACCAGAGTGATTGGCTTTAGTACAAGTGGGAGATTGAAAGAGATATGTCCTAAGTCCAATCATGTATGAGGATTTAGGAATAACTTTTATATAATCTGTTTTGATTTCATTGATATTAATAGAAGGCTTGTTTTATTTTTATTGCGGTCTCTATCTATTTAAATGTTTAAATAAGATATACCACATTTTAGAGTAAAGCTTTTTATGGATTGTGATGAGATCATAATAATGAGACCTAAAAGATGATAACTCTAAACTTAAATAGTTCCTGGTCGTAGGATTACTAACTGGTAATTAATAATCCGCAAAGATCGGCACATACTATGCTTGCTTCATTATGAAGGATGTCTGTTCTCATAGACATTTGTGTGGTGACACTATAGCTAGTATGTTGGTGCTTATTATAGAATAAGTTCACTGAACATGACTCACACAGCTGAACAACTGATGGAGTTCACTCACGTGTCAACAGTTGTTCACATAGTGATAGTTGTACAAGTATCCTTAGACTTGAGGTCATCATAGTCATCTTGTGTACATTGAACTATGATTTGGTTTAGTTCTTAGTCTCAAGGGACAATTATAAGGGCTCTACTGGGTATAGGAATTTGTACACGAAGATAGTGTATGATCAATAAAGGATCTAGCCCTTCCAGTGTAGGAAGAGAATGTTCAATGCTGATCCACTTATGTTAGTTCATAAATCTCTGGCCAGAGTGAATGAAATTAGAAAGGAGTTTCTAATTTATATTAAATAGAACTAAGCATAGTGAATGGGAAAGTAAGTGATTAAATAAGATAGGCTTGACACAAGTTCCATGCCATGTATTTAATCGTGACATTGTAGGGTAGAATGAAATTAATTGTACGGTAACTACTCACTGAATAGGTTCTTGGTATTCAAAGCAGTGAATTCGTATTATCCGGATAGTCGCGATATGCTGAGAAGTATCCCTCACGATGTAGAATAAATATGATTAATTAATTAATCATATTTAATGAATTAGAGAATTTATATAAATAATGATAAAATAGTTTTATTATTATTTATTTCTACTACCAACTTAATATTGAACCTACAGGGTCACACCATAAAAGAGAATGATTTAATGGTGGAGGAACTAATAAATAATTGCTGATAATTATTTAATTATGAAATAAATAATTAATTGGAAAATTTAATAATTGATTAAATGAGATTTAATTGATTATAAATTAATTAAGAAAAGGTTCTTAATATTATTAATTAAGAATTTAATTTTTGGAAATTAAATCAAGAGAGAGAATTATTTCTAAAGTGTTTAGAAAAAGGATTAATAATTAAAAGGTGTTTTAATTATTAATGAGAATAATAAAGGGTTAATAATAATAATATTTTATGGGAAAATTTTCAGCTAAAAAGTTTGCCTATAAATATACTATTATTGACCCTATTTTTTCCTAAACCATAAAGATTTACAAAACCCTACTTCTCTCCATCTCCTCCTCCTTCATTACATTGTTTTCTTGGTGGATACCGGTGGAGTGCTTCACACTTGAGGAGCAACTGCTAAAGATCTCCGTTCATCATTTTTGGATCGCCATTAAAGACCTCCATCTTTCCATTAACGTAAAGCTTCTTATGGTAAACATACTGAACTACGAATTAAATATTATTTATCGCATGGATCCTGCGGAGGGTTTAAGTTTTTTTAAGATTTAAATTTATGTTTTCGCTGCGTTTATGTGCTAAAAACCCTTCAATAGTGACCACAAAGATGTCTACCCAAGCCACAAATCCAACATATCAAAATCCAAGTCAAAGAAACCCCACTATAGTTCCTCTCAAAAGAAACTAGTTTCAAAAACTACCAAAACACAAAAGGGGAGTGTGAAGCGTGGTGAGACAGGTGAGGGATAGGGTGAACATCAAAGAAACCCTAAGGATAAGGAGAGTGAGGTTTGTGCGACCCAAACCAGGCACACTGCAGTTTCTCAATAAACTGTAGTGCTTAATAAGGAAATAAGCTCATTACTAGTTACATCCTCCCAAAAGGATGTGACTATCGAAACAAGCTCTCAACCAAGAGCACATGCCGAAAGGGGAAGGGACACATACCAACCTCAAACTTACAAAAGAAAGAAGAAATCTAAACCTATGGGGGAGTCACAGGGTGCACATACAGTGCTAACTACATTCAAAGACTCAGTTAATACAAAAACACAAAGTCAGGTTGATGAGGCTCCAATAAATATGGGGTCACCACCAAAATCTCTTACAATTTAAACACCTCATACAATTCTCCCAAAAACTCACTGGATGTGGATATGATATACACATCAATTCCTGATTCTCTATCTTTGACACTCATGGAGGACCAAAATCCAAAACAAGTGAGCATCATCGTATAGATGATTTGTTGGCTCACTTTCCATTTCTCTCTGATTCTACTGAGAAATCTATGCATAATCTCAAATAAATCACCACAGATTCTAAAGTAGTTTCAACTCATAATTCTATCATTTCTACTTTCTCGACGGATATTCCTCATCCGTTGACTAGTGATTGTCTCTCGATGGATAAGCTTCACAGCAATTATCCGTTGATATTCACAACTATATTTTGATGGATTTTCCTCATCCGTTGGAAGTCTCTACACAACTTGAAATTTTCAAACATGTTACTAGTGTAGATGACTTAGTGGTTGTTCAATCACTGTTAGGATTGAGGGATGGGAGTGAACTGAGTGAGAGGCTGAGTTGTTCTCAAGCAAAAGGAGAGGAAATGAGTGATCAAATGCATGCTATTTCTTCCAGCATGGCAAAAGTGAGTGAGAGAAGTCCCACCTTAGATGGTGAAGGTGAGGGTGTGAGGGTGGGAATCCAAGGGGAGTCCTTGATGCAAGAAAGGAGAGATAATGAGAGAAATGCATGTACTATAGAAGAATGGGAAGAGCATATTGTTAGTGAGTTAAGGGATGTCAATTATGTAGAAAAAAACAGCTATTTCAGTAAGAATATCAATCTGTTTTAGATTCTGTCTCCTTTGATGCTGAGGCATTTCCTCATCCTGTTCCAGTATATCAAATTCTAGCTGAACAGGGCAATGAGGCTCCTGAGAGGACATTGAACTTAGTGCACACAACAACTTCTATGCTAAGAGCCAATGATGAAATTAATTCACTACCTTCTACAGTTGATGGTGATCTTGACTATCCTTCTAGTGCTTCTGGTGGTTTTATTGGAGATGACTCTCTTGAAGAGGATGCTGAAGATATAGGAAGGGACATAGTGGGAGAAACTGAAACTCCAGCTTGGATGTTTTCAAAATATTGCAACTATCATCACCTTCAATCCACCTTGTTCAAATTAATTCATCAAACTCGAGCTGTCATTCAAGCCACCAGTAACACCAGCACCAAAAGTCTTCTACAAGCCCATCTCGAGTCTCTATAGTTGCATAAAATTCAAGCTCTCCAACATAATCAAGTTGTAGATGAACTGAAGCAGGAGATTGAGCAAGTCAAGGAGAATATCAATAAGAGGTTGAATGCCAAACCTTCTGATTCTACCATGACCTACTTAAAACGGAATCTTAGGAAGGAACATGACTTGAGTTGGAAAGTTGAGAATTTGGGTTCAAGACTCTCAAAAATGGAGGCTCGGTTGCTCAAATTCTTTCTCATCAACAAACTCAAACTGAACTGCTACAACAACTGGTGGCTGCTCAAACTTCCAACCCTGCTCAACTTGATGATAACAAAAAGGGGGAGAAAGATGCAATTGTTCAAGTTAGTAAGGGGGAGAAGGATATGCACATTCAAGTCAGCAAAATAATTATTCCAGCCATTACTTTCTCAAAACCACTAATGTTGGATAATATTGACTTGAACAACATTGCAGCAACTGAGCTCAAGCTGAAGGAACTAATGAAGAAAATTGATGAGAGAATTGAAATGGATTTTTGTCCAATTAAAAAATAAGACAAATCTGTGAAGCACTTCACATAATTGAGATAAATTCCAATAAGTGAAATGAGCTTGAGGAATATGGAGGGAGGTCAAACCTCAGCTAAAAGACATCAAAAGGCCAATCTGAACCTAGTCTATACAACTCCTCAACCTGATGAGCAGAAGCTGCTTGGTCACACCATTTCCAATCATGAAGATCCAAGAGACTTAGTCTTGAAGAAAATAATAGCTAAAATCTACAGAAATGGCGAACTGATTTATGTGATGGCTGGACATCCTCAATGTGGAGAAGCCAAGAAAGAAGAAAAGTTGAGGATCAAGAATTGGAAAAGGCAGGCTGCCTTAGAAGCTAAGAAACAAGCTGAGAAGTTTGCCACTAAATCAGAAGCTGAGAAGCCTACCACTATTACTGAAACTGAGAAGCTGGAGAAACCAAAGAAGAAACCAGGAAAGGGGTATAAAGGAAAGAGCAAAGAGGAAGATGGTATTTAAAGAAGATGAGGAAGAACCTAAGCCAACCCAATCTACTGCTGCAAATCAACCAACCTTGCCCACAATGGAGCAAGCTGAAATAAAGGTCAATCCTGAGGTGAATTTTCACGGTGAACCAATAATTTCTAAGGATGAACCAATAGACTGGGAAAACCTAACAATTCCTGAGCTAAACATCCCAATACCAACCTCCTATAAAAGAAGAAAGAACATACCAAGCAAACGAGTCAAGTCTATCCCATTCAAATTCAAAACCCTATCCAAACCCAAACCTACAATCAATAAAGGAAATCAACTCTTTATTTGTACATTAAAGAGTTTTCAGATATCAATCTTTACCTGGATGAGCTGGATGAAGTGAGAGCTATTGATGCCCACAACAGACTTCCAGAAAGACTTGTGTTCAGATACAAGGGTGGAAAGGAATTCACTTGGCCTCTTCACAGAATTCTCAATGAAGGTTATTTTGTCTTAGTAAAAGTATTCTCTATAATCAAGAAAACCTTTGGATTCAACATGGTTTCTAAAAAGGAGATACTCAACAAAAATGAACAAATAAGACAAAGATGGAGAGACCCAAGTGCACTACCAAGAGTCTTAACCATTCCCTACACTGGAAGTAGAGTGCACTTGAGGCCATATTTGTCAATGAAGTTGAAGGATGGAAAGAACACCAGGAGATTCTTCTGATTAGAAGACCAGTTAAAGATATCAAGCAATGAAACTCTTAAGGAAATGCAAGATATGCTAGATCAATCAAATGAAGATGAATCTGAGTTCTATAGAGAACTCCAACACCAGATTGAAAAAAATAATGAAAAGATGGGAAAGAAAACAAGACATTCAAGGAGAAAAGACTAATTTGCTCAAACTAGAGGAGCACCTTGAATAAAGCTTGTAAGACTTACGTGAACTTCCTTTTGTCAATAAAAAATTACAGCACTTATAATTTTATCTAATATTGAATGAACTTTTTGTAAAGGGTGTTTTGTTATTATCAAGTCCCTCTAAATTTATGCTTACAATTCTATTAGACATAAATTGGGGGAGATTGTTAGGAATATGTTGTAGACTTGATGATATGTTACCAAAACATCTTATTAGATTTAATTAAGTATAATTGTAGCTTTCAACGGATAATCTCACTTGCCATTCGTTGAAAGAGTAGCTTATGTTTTAAATAAGTTTTTGTAGCACATTCCTGTGTACTGTAATATCTTAGAGAATTAGAATTTTTAGGATATTCCAAGTCATGTTGACTACAAGAATGATATGCAAAATAGGTTGGCTAATTGTATATATTAGATGCCTTGTAATCTTGTATAAGTGAAACTGAGTCAACTGCTATGGAAAGACTTTCAACGGATAATTCTACATGGCTTCGACGGATGACCCAAGTCACATTTGACCGATGATCCAATAGAGTCTCGACGGATGATCAAATAAATTCTCAACAGATGATCCAACAAAGTCTCAACGGATAACAAATTCAAATTGGAGTTGATAGTGACTTGACAGTCACATAGGTTGATTATACACAAAAGGAATGTGGCATCCTGTAATCAGGAATATGAAGATCAAGAAGCATTTCCATTTCCATGTAAACTTGAAGAAATACAAAGTTGCTGGATGGAGAAATGAAGAAATATGTGATTAAACTTAGATATTTTTGTTTTATTAGTTTGTCCTTTTCACATGTAACTTGGTGATATATAAAACAAAAGTAGCAAGTAAAAAAATATCAATCAAGAAGAACTGAGAAATAGATAAGGCACAATCTATTAAGAATTTCTTAGTTCTCTCTTTGTAAATTCACTTGTAAGCAGCTGTGTGCTTTCTGCATCACAAAGATCTTCTACATATATATATATATATATCTGGTGGAAACAACAATCCACTAGAAAGTTTTTAAACATCTTTGCTTACTAACTTTGTGTTTTGAATACTTGAATATTTCTAATCCGCACTTAGCATATTCATACACAATTATATTTATATTTGCAAGAAGTTTTAAAGATTGAAAAGAAACCTAGAATTACATTCAACCCCCTTCTGTAATTCTACTTGTTAGATTATTTGGGAATAACAGAGTTAATATAAGACAGTTGAATTCAAGTTAATTTATATTAAAATCGAGAGATCTAAGATTTTAACCTACCTACACCTAAACTCTATAACTTGAATGAGCACACGAACCTATATAAAACCTAAATTGTATGTTGCCTATATCAGCACATAAACCTAGATAACACCAAAACTTCTATATAGCATCCAAGTGAAACAGTGGAAGTATTAATATGATGTTCTTCTTAACTTTCATGTCAACTACCATCCAACCCTCAATATTGGCTTATCAAAAGTAGCAATTAATTGTAATACTATGTTATTATATATAGATAGACAAGTAAGATACAGGAAGGTTAAGTTAGATTTTTAGTAAAATAATTTATTTTTTGAATTAAATTAGAAATGATTAAATAAAATTTTTAGTATTAATGTTTGGTAGTTAAGTTTTTGAAATAAATTTTTGGTTCCTAGAAATTAATTTTAAAAAAACTATTTGAAAAAGATTGTCAAGTATAAAAAATTAAAAATTATTTTAAACATCTATTTAACAAATAGTTTTATGTCACTACAAGAAAAACGGCCTTTTGCTACCAAGCAAATCAAATCAGAATTTTTTTTTAGGAAATACTCAACCATTTCCTACCAACATGTAGTCTAGTAGTAATTACTTCAGAAGGGTCCCAGGTTTTGTACACGCAAGCACAAAAATCTACCAATATTGCTAGGAACTCAATACCTATAATTTGACCAAAATTTGATACCGAAATGGCCCCAATACCCACATCATCAGCCCTCATATTTTTTATTTATTAAACTTTTTTAAAAAAAATGTCAATATTCTGAGACTATTTCTTACCAAGTTTGGTGGGAAAGTACATCCTACCAATATTTTTTAATCGTAGGGACCCGCAGCCGCTACCTCTGGGGTGCGCACTAGGTAAATCCCACGGGGGTTTTAATAGAATTTTATACTGAAATTGCCCCCACTGTCTACATCAACAGTCCGCATGTTATTAAAAATAAATAACAATTTTTTGAAGCATGAAAAAATAATAATTCAGCGTCGTTTCCTACCAATAATAGTAGGAAATAGGTGAAAACAAAGAAAAACGTACATTTTCGTGTTTTTCGTCCATTATTTGTCACATTTTTGTTGATTAAACTCAAAAGACATAAACATCTATTAATTTTAATAGTTAAACTATAAAATTTTAGTTAATTATACTTAAATTCTCGTGTTTCTATTTTTTTTTAAAAAAATAAATTATAATTAATATGAATTTTTTATTAAATATAAAAACATTTTTATAAATTTAAACTTTGTAAATGATCCAACCGTACGGATATGAAGATCTATATATTTTAGTTATATGAGAAATTTTTTTGAAAAAAATAAATTCATTTTGCTTCTTATTTTAACAATCAACCAATGATTTGAATAGTACTTCTAACTAGTGTTTAGTCCAATATTCATGTTTTGATTTTTTTTAAATATAGTTATAAATGATCCAACCGTAAGGATGTCAAGATTTATATATTTTATTGATATGATAAAATTATTAAAAAAAAATTATTGTAATCGATTTGCTATTTTAACAGTTTAGTAGTAGTTTGACCAGTTCCTTTTACTAGCGTTTAGTACCGTATTGATATTTTTATTTTTTAAAAAATATTTATAAACGATCTAACCCTATGGATGTTAAGACACTACAAGATTTGTACTTAAATTTGACGGACAAATTTCCGTTGAATTTAATAAGTTTCGTTATTTTAATACAAATTTCCGTTGAATTTAAGATAAATATGACAGACAATCTTCTGCAAATTAGAAGGCGTCACAATTAATTCATCCGTCAAATATACGAGTTAAATGCAATGGAACTTAGACGTCAAATATATGTTTTGGTAAATTTGACACTCCTTTCCGTTGAATTTATATTGCCCAAAATTTTGAAAAATTTGAATTCCCGCTCAATTATAAAATGTGACGAACTACTCCATTAAATTTAGACTCCCTCCAATTTTTTTATAAAACAAATTAAGATTTGATTTCCCGCTTAAACGCTATATCCGAATTTTTGATTTTCCCTCTTAAACGCTAAATATGACGGAAATCTATCGATTAAATATGACAGATATGTATCACATTAGCATAGTTCCGTCAAATTAATATGATCATATTTGCATATAAATATCGTCCAATATGGAAAAAAGTAATTTATATTTAATTTCATATAATAAAACTCATAACATAAAAAAAGCCTGTATGAAATCACAAATAACAAAACAAATAATAATGCTTAACTAAATTGAGTTTCCAACAAATATTTTGATCCCACAATACATATTATAAAATCGAAACCACAACTTAACTCTAGACAATTATCCCAAACCAATTGATATGTTCTTCAATAATACATAAGAAAACCTGCTAAACCTAAGAACACCCTAATCCATCATTTCATCCTCTGGAATGTCAAGCACTTCATCATCATCTGCACCATGATCAAAATATGTATCATCCTGGAAAACACCACATAAATATTCAAAATAGATCATTTTAAATTTGTAGGAAAGTAACTCATAGTAATGTAATATCTAGTGTCATAAATATTTAAATTTAACATGTCTACATGAAATAATCTTATTACTACAAAGAAGATTACATGTAATTTTTACTTTAAGTAGATGTAGGTTTAGCAATAGGGGGTTTCCGGAGCATATCAAGTTGATTAAATATATTTGTAGTTTGCATAACTATTCTCTAATATTATAGTTCACCTTTACTCAATCAAATAGCTAGAAGCTATAAAAGAAAGCCCTGGTTAATTTATTTAAACTCACTACAACTTCTTTATAATTTTTGAAGGAGTGCAAGTATAACTATAATCATGTACTGTTTATTAATAGAAATCATGATATTAAGATATGTTTAGTGTGAAAAAGTTAAGTATGATACTCAATTCCATTGAGTAGGATTGGAGGTGCCTAGCTCACTCTCGTTGCCACCTTGAGTCTGACTATCTCCATACTCATCCCACAACATCACAAGCACATCCTACTGTTAAGCCCGGATCCTTTCGATTGTATGAACAGGCTTTGGCTGGACTGAAGATGGCTTCGGCCGTACCTGAAAGTGAAGAGAATGCGAGGGTTTGGACCCCCATTTCACCTTCGGTGTGAGAATCAGAATCTGGCTGTAAAATTAGGGTAGTAATACAAGAGAAGTAGAGTGTTGAGAGTGTATATCTTTTATCTTACTTCACAAGGGTTTTTATACCCAATCTTGCCATGAATGTTCTTCCGTTACCAACCATTAAGGAGGGAGTGAAAAGGGGGCGTTGTGTCCCTTGCATTGTCCAACGGTCCGTGAGTAGCAGGCCTCGGCCTGGGCTTCCATGGGCCTTGGCGACGCGGGCCTGGAGGTCCTTCGGCCCAATAGCACAACCGCTTAGTGGGCCTTCGTTCAATGGGCCTTATTGGGCCTTCGTTCAATGGGCCTTATTGGGCCTATAACCAACATGTCCCTGTCCTTCGGCCGGGCCTTCGGGCCGGCCGACGGACACCGGTCTCAGCCCATATGGGGATGGAGGAACCCTAGGGCGATCGCTTCAGTCCCGCCTCGATCTTCGGTCGTACACCTGGCAATCTTATGGGGACTTGCAGTATATTGATGACGGCTGGTGGCACGTCGTTTCATGACTCAATCTCAGCCGTTGAATGCCAACCGTTTTGATCTGGGATGTTCATTTCAAAAATCCCCAAATGTCGCTACTCTAAATTCATTTTAGGCGCCTATATAAGCCCATTTGTATGTTTCATTTCCTTTTTATCACTTTAGCTTCTCCACACACAGTGACAAATCGCGGTGAATCTCTCAATCACGGGCAACAGCAACTCCGTCTTTCCAAATTATCCCATTTCAATCCAAGAACATCTTCAAATAAGTAAGTCTCTCTTCTTGTTTTCCAGTTTTGAATTTGCATGCTAGTTTCCCATATTTTATAGAGTTTATATGCGGACTTTTGTTCCGGGTTTATGGGGATTTTCTGGGTTTTTGCGTGTGCTGTTGTGTTTTTCTGGGGTTTTTGGGTAGGTAATCATAGGTTTCTGGGTTTTACCAATCCTGAGGAGGCCCCGAGGGTTTAAAGATGGCATGCGAGGTGTTTTATGACCAAGAACGTTCTTCGGGACTTCTTTGTTTTAGAACACCCTTCGGGAGCCGACCCAGGGCTTAAACAGGTGGTCTGGAGCGATGTTTGTGTAAGGCTCTGTAGGCAAGAACATCCTTCGGGTGGGCTTGGCTCAGGAGCAGCCTTCGGAAACAGCCTCCGGGGTTCGGGTTCGTTCGGTCCTGGGAAGTGTACTCGGGTGTTTATTTTTTCTTTTATCTGTTAATCCGAGTACATGAACTAATGTCTCTCTGTTCGATACAGGGACATGGACCGAGCAGAACGTCCCCCGGATTCTTGGGACCCCTTATCCAACAGCTTGGTGGGAACGTCTTCCATTCGCCCCGAGCGGATGGGACGGGCCCTATACGGTTCTTCTGCCGACTATCCCGCAGCCAATAATAGATCTGAGCTGACGAAAGGGCGCGTCGTTCAGATGTACGATGATTACTCTGTTCCCCGAGGACTTTGTTGGCTGTACGCGCCGAGGGAGGGTGAGAGAATCTTCGACACTCTGGGTACCGGACGGATATGGAGGCTGTGCCGTAGGGATTTCAGAGGTGGCCTTCAAATGCGGCTTGAGGGTGCCACCGTTGAAGTTGATTAAGCACCTCTTTTTCCAGTTGGGCATCGCCCTCGGACAGATGGATCTGAACGGGTTCATCCATATCAACTGTTTTCAGAACAGGTGTCTTCATGCCGGGATCGCACCCAGCACTCGCCTATTCTGGTACCAATACGATTTTAGGAGGAATCCGAAGAGTGCTGGTTTTTACCCCATCGCCCGTCGGGCAGGGCGACCCGATTGGACGGTGACCAACTCGAACAATAAGTCCACTCACACACATTGGTGCTATGTGAGTGGCACGGGGTTGCGGCCATGTCGGTTTGGCGGGATGTAAACCCCGCTCTACTTCTCATGCTGAGCTTGACCTTGGAGGAGAAGGATAGTTACACGGCGTTGGTGGACGTCAATGTGAAGAAGCTGGGTCCCGGAGAGTTTCGGGACAAGGATTGGCTCTTCAGCTTGTGGGGTGGGGGTAACAAAACTTCTTCCTTGGTCTTTTAGTTTTGTCCCCATGCCTGTATTTCCATTTCTTTTTATGCATTCGATTATATATATGCTTGGACTGACTTATTTTCCCTTCTTATTTTAGTGTCTTCAAGGGAGGCCCTAATCGAGAGAAAGAAGGCCAGGGCGGCTGAGAAGAGGGCGGCCGAAGAGGCGGCGAAGAAGGCCGCCGATAAGGGGACTATGCCCGATCCATCTGAGGGCACGGGCGAAAGGGCCCCGACTGAGAAGCCTTCGTCGCCCCGTCAATCTCGAGTGGCTTCTGAGGCCGAGGAGGGGGACGATCTGGAGTACATGGGAGAGGGGAACCCTTCCAAGAGGACCCGGAGCAAGGAGGGGATAGTGCGTTCTTATCTCCCGGGGTGGGGCGTGCTTACGTTCGACCATACGGTGTATCCTGCTCGGCAGTCCACGAAGGAGGTGGCTTCGGACCTCTGCCATGGTCTTCAGCTCCCGTTCGATCTCCCGACCTTTGCCTCGGCATCTGCTACTGAAGCCTGCACGGGGCTTCTGTCCTTCCTGTCCTTGGTATGTTTTTTAATCTTCTATTTTTCTTCCACTTTTTTCATTTCGGCATCCTTTAGTAATGCTTTTGCCGTCCTTTTGCAGGCTGCCCCTTGGGCCGCAACCGTGGAGGATAAGGTTAAGGATATGGAGACTCGCATGACCGAGGTGAAGGAGTTGGAGAAGAGGGCTACGGCGGCCGAGGAGGAGCTCGTAAGGGTGAAAGCCCAGAACGAGGTCTAAGCCGCTGAGCTGAAGAAGGATAGATCCCGGCTGGAGACTGAGCTGGAGAGGGCGAATCGGAGGATCTCCCATCGGAACGGCCAGCTGAAGATGTCCCAAAAGGAGCTTCGAAAGAAGCAGAAGCAGCTGGACCGGACTGAGGAGCGTTGCTTCCAGTTCGGCGCTGATTATGTCCTGGATAAGGCCCATGGCCTGAACTGGGACTATAAGCAGTTGCTGGACGACAGCCTGGAGGTTCCTATCGGTCGTCCAGCAGTCGAAGTCCCTCTTGTCTCCTCCGGCGAAGACGAAGAGCTCTAGGATGAAGACCCTCAAGCCTAAACCTGCAGCACTGAGGTGCTTGACATGACTGAAGATGATCTTGTTGCGAAGTTTGCAGTTGGTGTTTCCATGGTCGTACCCAACTCTTGCAGCGGCATTCTTCGTTCGTCTTCCTGTATTTCTATCTTTCGTAATCGGTACTCTTTGTAATTGGTAGTTGTTGGTACTCTCTGTAGTTGGTACTCTTTGTAATTTAAATGGCCTTCGGGGTTTTATATTTTAATGCATCTTTTGTTTTTCATCAGCATTCTCCGATTGCATTTAATTTTTTCACCTTAAAAATAAACCGTCTCTTCGGCATTATTGGTGCCTTAACGATTATTAAAATTGTATCTTTGGCTTACTCATTTGCCTTAACGAAATTAGTGAATTGTATCTTCGGCTTATTCTGCCTCAACAATTTTAATAATAAAATGAATCGCATCTCTGGCTTCATTCGCCTCAACGATCTTATCGAATTGAATAAAATGAATCGTATCTTCGGCTTATTATGCCTCAACAATTTTAATAATAAAATGAATCGCATCTCTAGCTTCATTCGCCTCAACGATCTTATCGAATTGAATAAAATGAATCGTATCTTTGGCTTATTCTGCCTCAACAATTTTAATAATAAAATGAATCGCATCTCTGGCTTCATTCTCCTCAACGATCTTATCGAATTGAATAAAAGGAATCGTATCTTTGGCTTAAATGAATCGCATCTCTGGCTTCATTCGCCTCAACGATCTTTTTTTAACGATTTTAATGTATTGCTGCCTCACTACCCCTTACGGCCCCAAGGGTTAAAGGTCGAAGGTTGGTTCGGGCTGTTAATCCTTTCTTAATTCAGGCGACGGCACATGGGTGCTGATCTTTTAATGATCGCCCCTAGATCAGCGGTCATCTTCGGGATCGCCCCTAAACCTGGTCGGATTAATTGTTTTCATTATCTAGGCCGAAGGACCATGTCCTTCCTTTGATCACCCCGGGACAGGGGTTCCTTGGGCCTCATTAATAATAAATAATTAAGTTAAGACGAATGATAGGGCGTTATTCTAGGACTGCCCCTTAAGGCCCTTAATTCGTGTTTACCAATTTCAAGTTTTCATAAGAGTGTAGTGATGTTCGATTTTTGGGTGATTGCCCCTTATGTCTTTTCAATTAACAAATTAGACAATGGCGGCGGCCGAAGGGTTTATCTTCTTCGGGATCGCCCTCAGATAATACTCGGTCGGCCGGAGTATGTATGAATAAAGAAATTTTGACAGGAAATGCATCTTTATTCAATCAGTCCGCTTACATTCATCACATATAATTGAAATACAAGCTTTTTAAGAAATTTCTTACTGATAAAATTTCCGAAGGCGACTGGCATGCCAAGTATTTTTAATTGATTCGCCTGACAGCGTTTTGAGCTTGTAGGTTCCAGGGCGAACGACTTCGGTCACTTTGTAAGGCCCTTCCCAGTTCGGCTGGAGCTTTCCTTGCTTGGCCGATATAGATGTGGCCAACTCCCTTAATACTAGGTCTCCTACTCCGAAGGCCCTTTTCTTCACATTAGAGTCATAGTGTTGTGCCGCTTGCAGTAATTACCTCATGTTCCTTTGATGGGCGGCTTCTCTTTCTTCCTCCAGTAAGTCTACGTTCGCCTTCAACCCGAAGCTATTAGTTTCCACATTGTAGGTCTCGGTTCGGTATGATTCCAAGCCCACTTCGACAGGAACTAAGGCCTCGGTGCCATAAGCCATTCTAAAAGGAGTTTCTCCGGTCGATGTCCGGGGGGTGGTTCGGTAAGCCCATAAGATCCAAGGGAGTTCTTCCGCCCATCTTCCTTTTGCCTCGCCCAGCCTCTTCTTGATTCCATGGAATATCACTTTGTTCGCCGCTTCAATCGCCCCATTTCCTTGTGGGTGGGCGACTGAGCTACATTTGTGTTGGATTCCGAATTGGTGCAGGAACTTGCGGAATTTGTTTCCAACGAATTGAGTTCCATTATCTGAGATGCAGATTTTCGGAATGTCAAATCGGAGAATGACCTGTTCCAGGAAGAACTTTTTAGCGGCTTCTTCGGTTATGGTTGACAGAGGACGGGCTTCGACCCATTTAGTCATGTAGTCAATGGAGATTATGCAGTATTTCGCTTGCTTCGTGCTGGTAGAAAGTATGCCGACTATATCCACGGCCCATACAGCGAACATAATTGGGCTTAGTATAGAGGTCATCTCTTCTGAAGGTTGCTTCGGGACAGTGGAGAACAACTGGCATTGTACACATTTCTTTGCATAGTCGATGGCGTCTGCCTTCAAAGTGGGCAAGAAGAATCCCTGCCGGAGAATTTTAAAGGCGAGGGAACGACCAGCCAGATACTCGCCGCAAATTCCTTCGTGTACTGCCTCCAAAGCCTGTTGCTGTTCTTCGCTGTTCAAACAGCGTAGAAGGGGTTGACTGACTGATCGGCGATACATTCGCCCATTGATGATAGTGTAGCTTGATGCTCTGTATTTAACCTTCAGGGCATCTTTCCGGTCGGGTGGAAGAATGCCCTTCTCCAAAAAGTTCTTGAGGGGGGTCATCCAGTCGCTTCCCTGGTAAATCTCTAGGCATTCTTTCTTTTTGATCGAAGGCATTTTGGCTTCGGTGAGGTAAATAGAACCGATTAAGTTCTGTGTCTCGGCCGAAGCTAGCCTGGAAAGTGCGTCCGCCCTAGAATTGTTTTCTCTGCCAATTTGACTTAATTCAAAGGTTTCAAATGATAAAGAAGCTTCTCGTACCTTGGTAGCATAGGCTCTCGTTCGGGGATCTCTTTGTTCATACTCCCATGTGAAATGTTTCACAACCAACATGGAGTCGCTGAAGGCCCTTAGG